>NW_027507788.1:15366688-15939188 GCF_037356315.1 Lithobates pipiens | reverse complement strand
GTGTATATAACATAATATGAATTGTTTATTATATTTTGGTACAGGTTATGCATTTTAGTAGAAAGTCTCCTGATGAAGCCAGATTAAAGGGGAAACATGTTGAGATGACTAATTTAGGTTACTATCAATAATAGATGTGAAAAAAAAACTTTACATTATTTAATGTATATGGGGTATTTTAATATATTTTTACTCTTTTAAACTTTGTCTTTTTTTAACATTCTGCTAAAACTTTGTGTATTAGTACTGCTGGGATGTTGAAGAAGGAGCGATACCCCGAAAGCTTGTCCTGAAAAATTGTATGTTAGTGCAAATAAAAAAAAAGTATCACAGACAGTACTTAATTGTTTCTACTTAGTATCCACTATCCACTTTGTACTTAGTGTACCTTTGAACTCTGCACTTTATACGTAGCACACCCCTGAACTCTGCACATAGTGCACCCCTGAACTCTGCACATAGTGCACCCCTGAACTTTGCACTCTGTACGTAGCACATTCCTGAACTCTGAAATCTGTAAGTAGCACATTCCTGAACTCTGCACGTAGTGCACCCCTCAACTCTGCACTCTGTATGTAGCACATTCCTGAACTCTGCACGTAGTGCACCCCTCAACCTTGCACTCTGTATGTAGCGCACCTCTGAACTCTGGACTCTGTACGAAGCACACTCCTGAACTCTGAACTCTGTACGTAGGACATTCCTGAACTCTGCACGTAGTGCACCCCTGAACTCTGCACTCTGTATGTAGCACATTCCTGAACTCTGCACGTAGTGCACCCCTCAACCCTGCACTCTGTACGTAGTGCACCTCTGAACTCTGGACTCTGTATGTAGCACACTCCTGAACTCTGTACTCAGTACATAGCGCACCCCTGAACTCCTCACATTGAGATGGATATTGGTCAGGACAGTGAAGGGTTAGGCCAACATCTCATGTTGTACAGAAAAAATGACAGCAACTACCCCACTGAGGACTTTTAAGGCCTATACATATCAAAACACTGAATTTTTAAATTTTAGTACAAATTTTATTGAGCACAATGATTAAAAAGATTAAAGGCTGATATCATAATCGAGCAGCAAGTAATAATATACATAAACAGTGAAATAAAGTGAAAATATTTCTGCACTACTATATGAATGAAAACCGTGGTTGCTGCTTAACACAAAAAATGGTTCCCACATAAATATATAAATGAATAGTTAATGACATCTCTTGATACAGTCACAAACGTAGTGACGAAACACGTCGAGGCGGAGCCTGTGACCTCAGTGCGCACATTTAGGAAGCAGTCCACGAGCCGCTGGGGACATAGGGCTGAGGAGTTGCAGATGTGTCAGTAGTCCAATTTTGTCATACAAATGCTTCACCTGCATGGGCCAGGGTAGTGTATCTGCAAACGTGAGTTTTATATACTGGGCTTTTATTAAAAGTTTTTTTAAAGAGGTAAAACAATATGTTGAGTTCTTTCCTACCCTTATGACACAATACCATGAGGAATTACACCTGAGAGATTGGGAGTCCCTTTAGGATAGAGGAACTACAGATTGTTGGATTGTAACATCTGAGGGGAAGGTGCCTTCAGACCCTATAGAGGGTCTCCATGTGAGGTGAGCACATATAGAGACCGGTGGAGGATACGGTGGTGTGCTTGATCACTAAAGTGTGGATTGGCGGCGACAGAAGACCGGGCCACCGCCTGTAAAAGAGCTATAAGAAGGCGCGGTGGCCCGGCAGAAGAACCGAAGAGGGGGACAAGACCCCCGAAGTCGGAAGAAGAGGCCGCGGCGACGAAGAAGAATGCCGGGCTCCTCCGCTAGTAAAAGAGCTACAAGAAGATAGCGGAGGAGTCCGGCGAGAAGACCCCCGAAGACGGAAGACCCCCGGAGCTGTGCAATAAATTATTTTATCTTGTGTGTTGTGTTTTTTTTTTGTACTTTTTTTACAGGTGAATGGGTAGGAGTATATTGTACCCCATACTCATTCACATAGGGGGGGGGCCGGGATCCGCGCGGCCCCCCCCTTCCCCAAGGCACCCCCCATGTTGAGGGCACGCGGCCTGGTACGGCTCAGGAGGGGGGGCGCTCGCTCGCCCCTCCTTTCCTGGCCAGCCGGGTAGCGTGCTCGGACAAGGGTCTGTTGTGGACTTTGGGGGGACCCCCACGCCGTTTTTTTTCGGCGTTGGGGTTCCCCTTTAAGTCCATACCAGGTGGTGGGGCCAGCGACGTCTCCTTCGCGGGCCCCGCCTACCTGGAGACCCGCTCGAAATGAGCGGACTTTTCTCCGGGCGGGAAAAGTCCGCTCATTTCAAAAGTACGGCAGACTGGCACACACACGGCCGGATTGTCCGCCGAAATGCGAGTCCGGCGGGAAGATTGAAGTGCAAAACTTCTTTCTAAGTCCGCCGTACTTTCGGGTCAAAAAATATGCCGGAGGCTACACACGGGGGGATTGTCTGGCGAACTTGAGTTTGCCGGACTTTTCCACCCGCTTGTTTGATCGTGTGTACGCGGCATTACTGTGTGTTTGATGATCATTCACCTTTTGAGCAACAGATATTGGTTTTCATGGACTATTTCTTTGCTCATTGCTAGGTGCTCATGGATTGTTCACGTTTTTGATCATTGTCACTTATTTTGATTATTGTCACTTATTTTACTAAGCCCTTATTTCTGGGTGTGGTTGCGCTTCACTAACTATTCATTTATATACATGAACAGTTCTGTGCAGTGTTGATTCATGACAAAACATGGTCCAGCAGCAGCCTGTCAGGTAGACGTCCCCTACAAGCAAAACTGACGCGTTTCAGGATCTTATCCTTTCATCAGAGGTGTGAAGCAGGTGGACCAGAAACACTTTTAAAAGGCAAACATACCATATTTATCGGCGTATAACACGCACTTTTGTCCCCCTAAAATCAGGGGGAAAGTGGGGGTGTGTGTTATACGTTCACTCCCCACAATTTTTAACCCTTTCTGATGCTCTCTGCGGGTTCGGGGGTATTTTCGGCGCACTCGGCTGTTCTCGGCTATTTTCGCCCGTTCTCGGCTATTTTCGGAAGGTTGAAAGCCGCCGAGAGCGACCGACTGTGGCCAAAAATAGCCGTGAACGGCCGAAAATAGCCGAAAGCTGCCGAGAGCGGCCGAGAACTACCGAGCTCCGCCGAGATACACAGGACATCCGCTCTGTATCTCGGCGGCTCCATTTTTAAATGACAAAGCCACAGAAAAGACTGCAAATGACTGACGAGACTAAATGCAAGGCTGCAAATGACTGACAAGGCTGCAATGGAAGGCTGCAAATGACACTGATAAGGCTGCATTGATGGGCATTGAAATGTAAGTTTTTTTTCCTTAAACTTCCCTCCCAAAAGTTTTTTTCTTTTAAAATTCCCCCCTAAACTTGGGGTGCGTGTTATACGCCGGCACGTGTTATAGGCCGATAAATACGGTACATAAATAGTCAAAGGTATCACAGACGTGACCAACACGTATCACAGCAAAAAACTTCTTCATTCTATTACTTACATAGTGTTCAGTATACAAATAATTACATCCTAAAGATTAAAAACTTGTGGTAGTTTCCATCCAATTACCAAGGGAACAGTGCAGCCTTGTACCCCTACCCAGGGGGAACATAGCAGGGATAGCGCAACTAAGGTTCCAAGAAGATGGTATCCAATAAAGAGTAATATAGCAAGACTGATGGTATCAAAATTATTTATATTCATTAAAATTCAAGGGTATAAAACGAAGGGAAAACAATTTATATGGAGTAATAACACAGTAATCAGTGCACGTTTATAGCACTGATCGCTGTATAAATGACAATGGTCCCAAAATAGTGTCAAAAGTTTCCGATGTGTCCGCCATAATGTCACAGTCAGGATAAAAATCGCAGATCACCACCATTACTAATAAAAAAAAGAATAGTAAAAATGCAATAAATCTTTTCCCTATTTTTTAGATGCTATAACTTTTTCACAAACCAATCAATATACGCTTATTGCGATTTTTTTTTTTTACCAAAAATATGTAGAATACATATCGGCCTAAACTAAGAAAGAAATTTTTAATATATATATATATATATATATATATATATATATATATATATATATATATATATATATATATATATATATATATATTTTTTTTTTTTGGGGGATATTTATTACTGCAAAAAAGTTAAAAAAATAGCTTTTTTCAAAATTGACGCTGTTTTTTTTGTTTATATCGCAAAAAATAAAAACCGCAGACATGATCAAATACCATCAAAAGAAAGCTCTATTTGTGGGGAAAAAAGAACACAAATTTTGTTTGGATGCAGCATCGCTCGACCGTGCAATTGTCAGTTAAAGCGACGCAGTGCCGAACCGCAAAAAGTGCCCTGGTCAGGAAGGGGGTAAATTCTTCCGGGGCTGAAGTGGTTTTAAGCATTTTATCTCCAGCCTTGCTGTTCCTGCCTGTGTCTACAGGGCAGGGACAACCTTGCTAGGAAAAAAAAAAAAAGAAACATGTTTATTATTAACATACAGAATGTATATAGCTCCAAAAATGTGCACAGCACTTTACAATCTAAATAAAATAGAAAGTATTGAAAATGAAATTATAATATCTTAATTTTATCTATATATATATATATACACATATATATATACAGTATATATTATAATATCTCTAAATTCAAGATTTTCACAGTTATCAAAAAAAATAGTTTTCTTATTAAAATGGAAGCATTGCACATTACAATGTAATGTGCAACGCTTCCATTTTAATAAGAAAATGTGTGTTTTATTTTTTTTTTGATAACTGTGAAAATATTGAATTTAGAGATATTATAATATATACTGTATATATATATATATATATATATATATATATATATATATATATATATATATATATATATATATATATATATACACATATATATATATATATATATATATATATATATATATATATATATACACATATACATACATCTTGTATTTATTTTTATTTTTTTTGATAACTGTGAAAATCTTGAATTTAGAGATAATATATATATATATATATATATATATATATATATATATATATATATATATATATATATATATATATATATATATATATATTTATTATCTCTAAATTCAAGATTTTCACAGTTATCAAAAATAAAATAAACAATACAAGTTTTCTTATTAAAATGGAAGCGTTGCACATTACACAAACCACAAATACAATGGTTGGGTAAATCCTTTTGTGCAGTAGTGATGAATTAAACTTGCCCTGTTATTTCCCTAAAAGTCCGTTCTTCTACCAATCTAAACTTCCAATGTCCAGACATAAACTGACATCACACACGTAGGTTGGACTTGATGGATACATACTATAGATAGATACTAGTACAATATGTACATTTGTGCAATGCATTCGGTTGCGTTTTCTCGTAAACCATGTGTTCTTATCATTTCTGTGACCAACGGCCTTGTAAATATTGATAAGCCCAACTATAAGAGGTCAAGCAGCCACACCTTGGCCTGAATTGATTAAATACTTTGATTAAATACATAGCCCAACAGACTCACCTGATAATTCATAGAGCGCCTTATGATATCCTGGTATTTAAGGCCTGGTTCACACCTGTGCAGGTTGCGGTTTGCATAATCCAGGTGCATTTTGCAATTTTCGATACACACTTTTGATCCACTGAAGTCTATATTATTATTATTATTAAACAGGATTTATATAGAGCCAACAGTTTACGCAGCGCTTTACAACATTAGGGCAGACAGTACAATTACAATACAATTCAATACAGGGGGTGAATCAGAGGGCCCTGTTCGTTAGAGCTTACAATCTAGGAGGGAGGGTCAAGTTATACAAAAGGGTAATATCTGTGGGGGAGGAGCCAAGGCTGGATTCACACCTATGGCATTTTTTTGTGCTTTTTTCCTATGGAACACGTTCTGTAGTGCAAATCTGCAAAATGCAAAAAGCACTAAAAATGCCATAGGTGTGAATCCAGCCTTAGCTCATCCCCCACAGGTATTACCCTTAGGTGTGAATCCAGCCTAATGGAGAGAATAGTGCAGTTGTTAGATGGAGGCAGGATAGGCTTCTCTGAAGAGGAAAGTTTTCGTGGATCGCCTAACAGTGGATAAATTTGGAGACAGTCTGACAGATTGGGATAGCGAATTCCAGAGGATGGGCGAGACTCGGAAGAAGTCCTGGAGGTGGATATGGGAGGAGGTGATGGGGGAGCTAGAGAGCAGGAGGTCTTGGGAGGAATGAAGAGAGCGGTTTGGTTGGTATTTTGAGACTAGGCTAGTGATGTAGCTGGGGGCAGAGTTGTGGATGGCTTTGTAACTTATTGTTAGTATTTTGAATTTAATTTGTTGGGCGAGTGGCAGCCAATGAAGGGATTGGCAAAGAGGGGTAGCAGACACTGAGCGGTTTGTAAGGTGGATGAGTCTGGCAGCAGCATTCATGATGGACTGAAGGGGGGGTCGTCTATTTAAAGGTAAGCCAATGAGGAGGGAGTTGCAGTAGTCGAGGCGAGAGATGACCAGGGAGTGAATCAGGAGCTTTGTGGTTTCGTTGGTTAGGAAGGGACGTAGTTTAGAGATGTTGCGGAGGTTGAGGCGGCAAGCTTTGGAAAGTGATCGGATGTGATAGAACCAAAATTCAGAAAAAAATAAAAAAAAAGTCCCTGGTCCTTTCCATAAAATGCATGGATGTGAACATGGTCTATAGGAAACCATATTAAGGTTATTAAAGTAAACCCTTACAAACCACTTTGACCTACAGGTAAGCCTAGATTGAGGCTTACCTGTAGGTCCAAGAAATATCTCCCAAACCTATACGGTTTAGGAGATATTTGCCCGAAGTGCACAGGCGCACTGAGTGTGGCATCGTCGATGACGAAGATGCCACGCAATGCCGCGCGTCTCGGCTCCCGTGCGCATGCGCGGGAGTGACGTCATTGCGGCTTCGCCGAATGACAGCGGCGGAGCTGCAAGACCCCACCGAGAAGATGGATGCGCCGGACTACAGGGCACAGCGGTGACATCGCTGGCTTCTGTGTCAGGTAAGTGACACATAATGGGCTACTATGCGATGCAGGGAATAAAAGAGGAAGTAAGCTCATCAGGGTTTACTTCCTCTTTAAATGGACTGTAGTGTGTGTCTGCAAAACTGAAAACACACTAAAAAATTTATAGGTGTGAACCAGGCCTTAACCACTTAAGGACCGAGCCTCGTTTTGAGATTTTGGTGTTTACAAGTTTAAAACAGTTTTTTTTTTTGATAGAATATTACTTAGAACCCCCAAAACATTATATATTGTTTTTTTTTCTAACACCCTAGAGAATAAAATGGCGGTCATTGTAATACTTTTTTTCACAATGTATTTGCGCAGTGGTCTTCCAAGCATCCTTTTTTTTTGGAAAAAATTCACTTTTTTATTTTTATTTTTTCAAAATTTTCCTTTATTTAGACATATAATCCAACCACAATACAACATTTCTCCAAAATGGACCAAATCAACACATACAGTACAGGTGATTTTTGAACAATGGGTAATTAGTATAGTAATGATACACCAATGGAACCCCACTATTACAGGATATTCTCCCTGTGCTCGGAGGTTGGGAGGGCTGGGGGTCAGTATTATAACTCTATATATGTGATCTCACAGACAGATATCAACTTCCGTCCTATGCTGTCCATGGCTGCCATACTTTATTGAACTTCTTGGGGCAATTACTGTTCAGGTATGTCACTTTTTTGAATGGAAAAATAAGACAACAGTAAAGTTAAGCCATTTTTTTTTATATCGTGAAAGATAATGTTATGCCTAGTAAATTGATACCCAACATGTCACGCTTCAAAATTGCACCCGTTCGTGGAATTAATGGCGTCAAACTTTTACCCTTAAAAATCTCCATAGTTGATATTTAAAAAAATCTACAGGTTGCATGTTTTAAGTTACAGAGGAGGTCTAGGGCTAGAATTATTGCTCTCGCTCTAAAGATTGCAGCGATACCTCACATGTGTGGTTTGGTCACTGGTTTCATATGCAGCGGTACTCACTTATGGAGTGCCGGTGTATGTAGTAGAAAACTCAATCGAAATAAAATTGATATTGGACCATGCACCAGTAAGGATGAAGATGAGGTTCAATGAGATAGATCATAAGAAGGGTATATGGAGGACAACTAGTTGCTGACCGCCGGCCGTCAAATGACAGCCAGGCGGCGCACCTATTGTGGCGGGGGGCCGTCATATGACGGCCTCCCGTTTAAACAGGGAATGCGCGCGATCGTGCGCGCGCACCCCTGTTTCTTCGGTGGCGGCGTGTCACGGAGACACCGCTCGCCACCGAAGGGGGTGAACAGCCATTGGTTATGGCTGTTTACCACGTGATCGGCCGTGATGAAGTCACGGCCGATCACAGATGGTCACACCCCGACTGTGCACGGCGCATGCGCACGATCGTGAGCGCATTGTGCGTGTACGTCGGTGGCGGCGTGTTCCCCCGGAACACTGCTCGTCACCGATGCTGGTAAACAGCCATTGGCCGGCTGTTTACCCACGTGATCGGCTGTGATCCTTTCACAGCCGATCAATAAATGTAAACAAACCGCGGTAACAAGATGTTACCGGGTTCTCCTCCTCACACACCGATCGTGTGTGAGGAGGAGATTGCGGTAACATCTCGTTACTGCCTACAGTACACATCAAGCACACTGATTGCCACCCCCCTCAATAAAGAGGACCTGTCACCACCCCTCATAGTACCTGTCAATCACAGTCCATCAGAGTACCTGTCACAGCCCATCAGAGTACCCGAGTACCTGTCACAGTTCATCTGAGTACCCGAGTACCTGTCCCAGCCCATCAGAGTACCTGTCAGCCCATCAGAGTACCCGAGTACCTGTCACGGCCCATCAGAGTACCTGTCAGCCCATCAGAGTACCCGAGTACCTGTCACAGCCCATCAGAGTACCCGAGTACCTGTCCCAGTCCATCTGAGTACCCGAGTACCTGTCACAGTTCATCTGAGTACCCGAGTACCTGTCACGGCCCATCAGAGTACCCGAGTACCTGTCCCAGCCCATCAGAGTACCTGTCAGCCCATCAGAGTACCCGAGTACCTGTCACAGTCCATCAGAGTACCCGAGTACCTGTCTCAGTCCATCTGAGTACCCGAGTACCTGTCACAGTTCATCTGAGTACCCAAGTACCTGTCCCAGCCCATCAGAGTACCCGAGTACCTGTCACGGCACATCAGAGTACCCGAGTACCTGTCACGGTCCATCAGAGTACCCGAGTACCTGTCACGGTCCATCAGCGTACCCGAGTACCTGTCACGGTCCGTCAGAGTACCCGAGTACCTGTCACAGTCCATCATGGTACCCGAGTATCTGTCACGGTTCATCCGAGTACCCGAGTACCTGTCACAGCCAACCTGAGTACCCGAGTACCTGTCACAGCCCATCTGAGTACCCGAGTACCTGTCCCAGTCCATCTGAGTACCAAAGTACCTGTCCCAGTCCATCTGAGTACCCGAGTACCTGTCTCAGTCCATCTGAGTACCCAAGTACCTGTCACAGCCCATCTGAGTACCCGAGTACCTGTCCCAGTCCATCTGAGTACCAGAGTACCTGTCCCAGTCCATCTGAGTACCCAAGTACCTGTCACAGTTCATCTGAGTACCCGAGTACCTTTCACAGTTCATCTGAATACCTGTCACAGTTCATCTGAGTACCTGAGTACCTGCCACAGTCCATATGAGTACCTGTCACCGCCATTCAGAGTACCCAAATACCAGTCACCAAGCCATCAGAGTACCTGTCACCAGGCCATAAGAGTACCCGAGTACCTGTCACCAGGCCATCAGAGTACCCGAGTACCTGTCACCAGGCCATCAGAGTACCCAAGTACCTGCCACCAGGCCATCAGAGTACCCAAGTACCTGCCACCAGGCCGTCAGAGTACTCAAGTACCTGCCACCAGGCCATCAGAGTAACCGAGTACCTGTCACCAGGCCATCAGAGTACCAGAGTACCTATCTCCAGCCCATCAGAGTACCCGAGTACCTATTTGCAGCCCATGTCTCATAGAATATACGTTGGGGTGTTTGCTTTCCAAAATGGGGTCATTTTGTGGGTAATTTCACTGTTCTGGTGGTCCAGGACCTTCAAAAGTATGATGGGTAGGAATGAAATGAGATGTGTCATTTATGCTCCTAGAACGCCTGAACGTACTACTTCAATGTTCGGCCTCTCTATGTGGCCAGGCTGTGTAAAAGTCCTACACATGTGGTATCGCCATACTCGGGAAGAGTAGCAGAATGTATTTTGGGGTGTCATTTTTGCTATATACATGCTATGTGTTAGAATTATCTTATAAATTGACAATTTTGTGTAAAAAAAAATGCGTTTTAATTTTTTTCCACATATTCCAAAAACTTCTGGAAGAAAATTAACCATTCAAAAGACTCATTATGCCTCACAGATTATACGTTGGAATGTCTACTTTCTAAAAAGGGGTCATTTGGGGGGTATTTGTACTTTCCTGACTTGTTAGTGTCTCAAGAATTGAGATACACCTGATGTACTGAAGGCCTGATCAGATGTGATCAATTTTCAGCGACTGCCACCATAGTTTGTCGACTCTATAACTTTCACAAAGACCAAATAATATATACTAATGTGGGTTATTTTTTACCAAAGATAGGTAACAGTATAAATTTTGCCCAAAATTTATGAAGAAAAATTACTAATTAGCAAAAATTTATGACAGAAACAAATAAAAAGGCATTTTTTTCACAAAATTTACATTTTATTTTATTTATAGCACAAAAAATAAAAAACCCACTAGTGATTAAATACCACTAAAAGAAAGCTCTATTTGTGTGGAAAAAAGGACGCAAGTTTCATATGGGTACAGTGTTGGATGACTGAGTAATTGTCATTCAAACTGTGAGAGCGCTGAAAGCTGAAAATTGGTCTGGTCAGGAAGGGGATGTAAGTGCACTGTACTGAGGTGGTTAAATGAAGATCGTGTAGACGATATAGAGGTCCAAAAAGTAATAATAGGTGAAATTGAACAATACTTTACTATTTAACAATGAAATAATTTGGGAAGCCCACAAGATATGCATCAGGGGGAAACTGATTTCCATTGGGGCAGGAAAAAAGAGGCAAAGAGCAATTAAAGAGGGATTTCACTGTAAAAAAAAATATATTAAAAGCCAGCAGCTACAAATACTGTAGCTTCTGACTTTACCTAAATGGACACTCACCTGTCCCAGGATCCAGCGATGTTGGCAGCTGAGGCTGATCGATCGCTCGGCCCTCGGCTGCTGCCGCCATTCTAGATGAGGGAATCAGGAAGTGAAACATTGCGACTTCACTTCCCGGTTCCCTACTGCGCATGCGCAAGTCACGCAGCACAATAGGAATGGTCCGCGCTGTCTCTGGGACCCGTGTGTGTCAGCAGACAGCGCGCTGGGACAGGAAGAGGCATAGACTGCCGTTGGAGTCTATGACCAAAAGTGGGTGCAAATACCTGTCCGGTTCCGATGAGCGGAAGTTCCACTTTAGGGTGGAACCCCGCTTTAAGATGAAAAATACAAGAAAAGAACTGTATGAATTAGAATAAAGGCATAAAATTCAACTAGATGAGGAAACCCATAATGCACTAATCATAAAAAGAGACCAACTAAAGGATTTAATGGAACAGGAAACAAGAAAAGTATTTCATAATGTAACAAAGGAAAGATATAAATGGGTAAATAAGCCTGGAAAATATCTTGCAAAAAATCTCCAGAAATAAAAAAAAACTTTAAATTATATTGAAAGGATAAAGAATGAGAAAGGTGAGATGACATATAAAACATCAGAAATCATAAAGGCTTTTCAAACGTATTATAGTGCATTATATGCGGTGAGAAATAAAGAGACACAAAAAAAAGAAAAAATTAGAAAGGTAAAAATACAGGAGTATTTGACAGCGGCAAACCTACCAAAGATCATAGAAGAAAATGTAGAAGCCCTAGAAGAACCAATCACACAGGAGGAAATCAGGAAAGCCCTAAAGGAAATACCATCTGGGAAAAGCCCAGGCCCAGATGGTTTTACAATCAAATATTCTAAAAAAAATTAAGAACAATTAGTGCCAAAAATCTGCATTTACCTGAACACGATTAGGAAAATTAAGAAATTAGAAAGGAATCCCTGCTGGCTCATAACACTATGATACCAAAAGAAAGCAAGGATAGAACAATCTGCTCCACATATAGGCCCATAGCTCTATTAAACGCAGATATAAAGCTATATGCAAAAATCTTGGCAGACTAAAAAGAACTGATGCCAGAGCTGATAAATATAGATCAAACAGGGTTCATACCGGGAAGGGAAGGCAGGGATAATAGCATAAGAACAATCCTTTTAATCCAAAAGGGAAAAGATATAGAGCCCCCAGCACTACTCTTGTCAATTGACGCAGAGGAAGCTTTTGATAGGGTAGACTGGGGATGATGGATACACTTCAGTTCCTGGGGATGGGCCCAAAATGTATGCGTTGGATTTAAATTTTATATAACCATCCTACGGCTATGGTATAGGTAAATGGAAGTGTGTCGCCGCCTTTTGAAATGTTCAGAACAGAAGGGGGAACGAAGCTGGCGCTTAAAAAAAAATATATGGATAGCATGGAAATTTAGAACACTGGGTATAGGAGCACACAAGTTAACTTAAAATGTATTTAAAATATGGGAATCAATACATGGAAAGGGAAATTGGAAGTATAATTCACCTTTAATATCACTTATGGGCACAATTTTTTTATTCCAGGAAAAGGGACACCTCTAGGAAGTCAAATGGGAAAAGCACAATTAAAAGATGTCATGGAGCAGGGCAGGATAAGGACAAGGCAGGAACTAATCGGCGTAAATGGGTGGCAGATCAGCGAGTGGGAATACCTACAGTTGAAACATTTAGTAAGTACAATACCCCTCCCAATAAGGGATGGTAAAGAGCTAAATCCTATAGAAAAACTATGCAATATGAATACACCTTTAAAACATGGGATTTCCAAAATATACAAGATCTTAACAGAGCTAGAGGGACGAGGGCTATTACCTTGTATAGAGAAATGGGAACAAATTGTATAGAGAAATGGGAACAAGATATGGGTACTAGGCTAGAAGAAACCCAAATGATTGGTTCAGTGTTTAATTTTGCAACAGACATAAATACTATTGAAGCGAATTATAAGTGTTTGATACGGTGTTACATGATACCAGAGAAAATACATAAATTTCACCAAGAGAAATCCCCACAATGCTGGCGGGAGTGCAAGAAAATTGGCACATTGATGCATATCTGGTGGGATTGCCCAAAAATAAAAGAACATTGGCAGGAAATCATTTGCCGCGTACACACTGTGGTATTTTCCGCCAGGAAATGTTGGATGGGAGCTTGTTGTCGGAAAGTCCGACCGTATGTAGGCTCCATCGGACATTTGCTGTCGGAATTTCCGGCCACAAATATTTGAGAGCAGGTTCTCACATTTTCTGACAAGACTCGTTGTCGGAAATTCCGAGCGTGTGTACACAATTTCCAATGCATGCTCGGAATCAAGCAGAAGAGCCGCACTGGCTACTGAACTTAATTTTTCTTGGCTTGTCGTACGTCCTGTACGTCACCGTGTTCTTGACGTTCGGAATTTCCGACAACATTTGTATGACCGTGTGTATGCAAGACAAGTTTGAGCCAACATCCTTCGGAAAAAAAGACACGGTTTTGTTTTCGGAAAATTCTATTGTGTGTACGGGGCATAAAGGTTCATAGATTGTTGGGATAACTTGGGGGGGGGGGGAGAATTAACAGGGTTATTGAATGCGGCTATGTATCTATATTCATTATGGACAAGAATTAGTCGGAAAATCCTATCATGTGTACAGGGCATTATACTGCGTACACACGGTCGGACTTTCCGACGGGAAATGTTGGATGTGAGCTTGTTGTGGGAAAGTCCGACCGTGTGTATGCTCCATTGAACATTTGCCGTCGGAATTTCCGGCCACAAAACCAATCAGCTTCCAGGTTTTATTGCAAAAGCTTAATTGAACAAGTTGACGTTCAGGCATCTACTGGCCATTGAGACTACAGGGAGTTTCCCGGTGGGCCGATGGCTCAGTGGGCCGGTTTCAGTGACAAAGTAATGGCTGCACGACTTGCCCTCAATTTCATGCAGTGATGTAAGAAAGATGAGAAAAATACAGAGGAGAATAAGTGAAATAATAAAAGAGGTTAGTGAGGACTCCTTATGTTTTCCTTTTTTTGCACAATTACGTATAGTTTTATATACTGTTTTTGTGCTTGTTTGCAAAATTAAAGTGGGCTGGTCTGGATGAAGTCCAGGGCCAAATTTTTGTCCCAGTCCAGCCCTGTTGACGTTAGAAGCTGATTGGCTACCGTGCACAGCTTAACCAGATTCTGAGTGCTCCAGTCTTAGCCCTTGTACACATGGTCGGAGAATCAGTCGGAATCTGTCCTATCGGACCGTGTTGTGATCCGACTGTGTGTGGTCTGCATCAGACTAATTCCATCTGAATATCCGTCGGACCCAATTTTCCAACATGCTGGAAATATTTTCCGACCAACTGGGCCAGTCGGACATACTCCGATCATGTGTAGAGAATTTTGATCGGACCAAGTGCCACGCATGCTCAGGTCACATTCCTACATCAAAGCTATTGGCTACTAGTCCCATCGTAACGAAATTACGCCATCACGTTCTGAATGATCGGATTTTTCGACAACTTAGTCCGACCGTGTGTATGCAACAGTTTCGGACAAGATCCGACAGGCAAAATCCGACGGACAAAATCCGACGGATTTGGTTGGCAGAATGTCCGACCGTGTGTACAGGGGCTTAGTAGATCTACCCCTATATGTATTTTATGATTGAATAACCTCTGTTTTTGTATAAAGGGAAAGAAAATTAAATTAAGTTTAAATAATAAAAGAAATATATAATTGTAAGTAGGTTTTTGACCTTTAAATAAACAGCTCTTATTGGATTACACTATTGGAGCCCTTTTTTCTTCACACACCCATCGTACCTGGCTGAGATCTATACGGGAGTCTGTCATGGCACTCATACATTCCCGGGATACAGCGAGAGTCCCAACGCTTGTTGATGACAACTTCTGGTATATTTTCTCATTGTTTCGACCACAAACAAACTGTATAACGAAATCTAGCTTGCTGATGAATCTGAGGGACAATGCCCCACATTTCCATAGTGATGAGGCACCTTTGTGTCCTTCTATTTATTAAACACGAACATTCTTGTTTCTTTCTGTTTCATAATTGATGGTGAAGAGAATTCCTTGTTTTTTTTTTCTTTTTAGTTCCTTACTGATTTATCAACATTTATTCACCACACTATGGACTTATCATCATGATAGGCGATGAAAAGTCTTATCACCGTATTTGCATAGTATTTTAGTTGTACACCAAACTGTTTGGCACCATAATGCTCATTGCTAAGGAAGAAACTTACTATTTGACTAACGATCAGCACAAATCTTGACACCTCCCTCCACTCCACCCTTGGTGGGGTACATAAAAAGAGGACTTGAGTAATGAGTCTCCACTGGATGAAGATTCTAGAACCTCGCATAATGGCAATGACTTTGGCAGGCCTGCTGGTGCTCTATGCACTGGTACCTTCTGGTGAGTAGTCCAATGATTGCAGACTTTTAATCATCTAACAATTATTGATTTTGTCCAATGTATACATTTTATTAATCATACTTAAAATGGTGATGTGAGATATAAACCATAATATGCACGGCATCTTCTTTAAATACTGTATATGCATCCTGTAAACATGTATTTACTGTAAATTTGCCCTTTTTAGTTCATTTTATTTAATGTCCTTTTATGCATTTTTTAAGATCACTTCCATTCGTTCAACATTGATGATTGATGATAATGTATGTTTAGATAACATATTGGAAGGTGAATATTTTGCAATCAAAACCGTTTGTCTAAAGTATAAAATTCCCCTTTAACCACTTGCTTACTGGGCACTTAAACCCCCCTCAGTCCCAGACCGATTTTCAGCTTTCAGCGCTGATGCATTTTGAATGACAATTGCGCGGTCATACAACACTGTACACAAATGAAATTTTTATCATTTTTTTCCCACAAATAGAGCTTTCTTTTGGTGGTATTTAATTACAGCTCAGAGTTTTATTTTTTGCTAAACAAACAAAAAAAGATGCAAAAAAAAAAAAAAATCATGTTTAATAGTTTGTTATAAAATTTTGCAAACAGGTCATTTTTCTCCTTCATTGAAGTGCGCTGATGAGGCGGCACTGATAGGCTGCACTGGTGGGCACTGATAGGCTGCATTGGTGGGCACTGATAGGCTGCACTGGTGGGCACTGATAGGCATAGTTAAGGCGGCACTAATAGGCACAGATAAGGCGGCACCGATGGGCACAGATAAGGCGGCATTGATGGGCAAAGATGGGCACAGATAAGATGGCATGGATGGGTGGCACGGATGGGTGGCACTAAGGGGCACTGATAGGTACCACTGATAGATGGGACTGGTGGGCACTGATAGGTGGCACTGATAGGTGGCTCTGATAGGTGGCACTGTTGGGCACTGATGGGCACTGAGTGGCACTGGTAGATGACACTGATGGGCACGGATATGTGGCACTGGGGTGCAGCACCTTTGTTGAGGCAGATTGTGGGCACTGCTGGGTGGCACTGTGGGCACTGCTGGGTGGCACTGCTGGGTGGCACTGTGGGCACTGCTGGGTGGCACTATGGGCACTGCTGGGTGGCACTGACGGGGGGCACTTATATTTTATTGAGGTGGCACTGGCAGGGGGCAGGTGGGCACTGGCAGGGCTGGCCATGATCGGGACTGATGTCCCGATCACAGCCACTGGTGATCGGCTCTTTTTTTCTCCTCGCGCTGTCAGTGCGAGGAGGAATAATAGCCGATTACCAGCTCCGTTGTATCACATGATCAGCTGTCATTGGCTGACAGCTGATCACGTGATAAGGGGTCGGGATCGACCCCTTGCTCGGAACGGTGATCAGACGAGTCTCATAGACTCGCCGATAACAGAGCGTGCCGCACGCGCCCCTCAGGGGGCGCGCAGGCCGCTCGTGCACGGGACGACGTCAATAGACGTCGTCCCAGCAAAGGAGGTCCGCGCTGTAGCCGTCATTCGGCTATAGCGCGGGTCTCAAGTGGTTAAAGTCCAACTGAAGCTAAAACATTTTTTTTTTTTTTTGGTTCTGAATTTCAATGAATAAAAAAATTTATCGAAATATTTCATATTTTAGGTACACCATTATCATGTGAATCATGCACATCCAAGAATTCCACACAGTGTAATGGCTCATTACAGAATTGCTCTTCACATTATGTATGTGCATCTGCCTACAGATATAACATCACCGGTAAGTGAAAGAATATGTAAACCCAACATTTCCTATTCCTGATATGTGCCTGCTGTACCATGTACTTGTATGAAAATGTATCCTGTTTTCTTAGTATTGCTCCCGTTGTGTGAAATCCCTTGTGTTCCTGTCAGTCCCTCTGTTTTCCTATTAAAAACTGACCACACTAGGTATTAGAGCTTAGCATGGTCAGTTCTCTAGCCTGGTCTCCTCCAATGATCAGACTTGTCCTGACACCCCCCCCCCCCCCCCATGTAAATGGGTATCGGGTACCATTGTATCCCTTACACATTTACCAAAAAGTGTCAAAAGACAGTTTTTGACAATTCCTTTAATAAAAAAAAATAAAAAGAATAAAAAAACGAAAATAAAAAAGCCTACCGTGATGTAAATCTATCTTCAATCACAGTGCGACGACCGAACAAAAAAAAAAAACCTGAAAAACTCTGCCTCGATGGGAGGCGTCCCCGCAGCTGCAACCGTTTATGTCACCGGGTGGCCCCCGCCCTCAGCTATATAATAGCTGTCATTGTGAAAAGGCTGCAGTCGGTGAGACGCCTCTCATTGAAGCGGAGTATTGTTTGTTTTTGTTTTTTCTCTGGTCCGTCGGCACTGTGATTGAAGATGGATGGACATTGCAAAATTTTTTATTTTTTTTTTAATAAAGGAATTGTCCAAAACCGTCTCCTGTCATTTTTACTTTTTTACATTTTTTTTGGTGAATGAGTAGGGGTACAATGCATCCTGATACCCATTCAGATAGGGGGGGCAGGATTTGGGGGCCCCCTTGTTAAAGGGGGCTTCCAGATTCTGATAAGCTCCCCGTCCGCATACCCCCAGAACCCCCGGGCAAGAGTTGTGGGAAAGAGGCCCTTGTCCCCATCAACATGAGGACAAGGTGTTTTGGGGGGACCCCAAAGCACCCTCCCCATGTTAAGGGCATGTGGCCTGGTAAGTTCAGGAGGGGGGGAGCACTTTCTTGTCCCCCCTCTCTTTTCCTGTGGCCTGCTAGGTTGCTTGCTCGGATAAGGGTCTGGTATGGATTTTGGGGGGACCCCACACCATTTTATTTTTATTTTTTGCCGCAGGTTCCTCTTAAAATCCATACCAGACCTGAAGGGCCTGGTAATGGGCTGGGGAGGGGAACTAACGACGTTTTTTTCCCAATGATTTTTACCTGTATTGCCGGGATTCGGCAATACATTACAGCTGCAAGCAGTTTTAAATGACATTTTTTTCCTTTAGAAATATAATTTTGCAGCTCTTATTCATTACACTATGTACAGCCACTATGTACGCAGTCATACATAGTGTGAGGCATGGACTTAGCCCCCTGAGCCATGATTGGCCAAAGGCACCCTGCCTTTGGCCAATCATGGCTCTCACAGCAGAGGGCACTGTGATTGGCCAAAGCATGCAGGTTAGGTGCAAGCTTTGGCCAATCAGCTGGTGTCAATGCACTGTGATCTCTCAGTGCATTGACAGTCTGGCAGTTCTATGGGTGTTCAAAGTTCCCGCGAATGCTCCATAATGTTCTAAATTCGGCGAACAAAGACTCAATGTTCGAGTTGAACATCGTGCTCACCCGTAATCCTAAACTAATCCTAAACTATTTTTTACATTTACGGTATGGGCCCAATTATTCAGCAATGATTTTGTAAATACTTAAAGTGGTGTGCCCATAAAAAAATAAAGAAAATTAAAAGTCAGCAGCTATACAAATACTGCAGCTGCTGACGTTTAATAATCGGACACTTACCTGTCCCAGGGTCCAGCGATGCGAGGGATTGAAAGCCCCGCTCGTCTTCCCCCTCCGTTCGGCGGCACCGGCATTGTAGCTGTGGGCGCCCCGGCTGTGAAGTCACCCACTGCGCATGCGCGAGCGGCGTCGTGCGTCGTGATTGGCCAGGCAATCATCTGGGACCTGTCACGTGTTCTAGATGATTGACAAGATGGAGGGGGCAGAGCTGATCCCTTCCTTCGCTGAGGGGAAATGACGTCAAGAGCCCAGGCACTGAAGGAGGCAGACTACGAGGGACCCCCTAGCAACAGCCATTTAGAGGTAAGTAAAAAAAGAAATTTTCCAAATTTTTTTTTTCTTTTTTTTAGGCACATTCATGTAATTTTTTTATTTTGTTTGGGTGGAACACCACTTTAAGATAACAAAGTGATAAATTCTGTACATTGGTTTTTGTTTGTTTTGTTTTTTTGTTACCAAAAATGGCTTTCTCTTGGCAATATTGTCAATATTTTATTCTTGATTGAACAATATTATATTTTTAAAACAAACATTGATCCAAAAAGATAAAAAAATCAAATTTTATTCTATATTTGTTCCATAATAATTTTATAATGACACTAAATTTTGCTGCTATTAGAAAGCAGTTCAAAGTTATTCACAAATGTAAAGGCTTTATTTTGTTCACTAAAAAATGTACATCTTAAAACAAAAGGTAAATAAAATCAAATAATAGCTAAGGGAAAAAGGGAGGAAGGATTAAATTAAGCCTGATTAGGGATAACAATGCGTTATAAGGGGTTAAAAAAAGAATATGGTATATTTATTTTTTACTTGCAAAGTTGTTTTTTTAAAGTGGTGGTAAGTCCTTACAACCAACTTTGACCTACAGGTAAGCCTAGCTTAAGGCCCAAGAAATATCTCCTAAACCTACACGGTTTAGGAGATATTTGCTGAAAGACAGGCACCGTAGACAGCTGCGCGCAGGCGCACTGAGCACGCCGCGGTCAACGGCGATATCACCGAATGACAGCGACGGAGCGAGACCCACCAAGAAGATGGATGCGCCGTACTACAGGGGACAGCGGTGACTTCGGTGGCACCTGTGTCAGGTAAGTGACACATAATGGACTACTATGAGATGCCTAGTAGTCCATTATGCTTTACCTTTGCAGGGAATGAAAGAGGAAGTAAACTCATCAGGGTTTACTTCCTCTTTAAATTACAGCATATACAGATCACAGGTTGCCCCCCTTTCAGGGGCGGACTGACAACTCATGGGGCCCCCGGGCAATAGGAGATTATGGGGCCCCCAGGCAATCAGAGATTATGGGGTCACGCAGTATACACAAACACACACACACACAGTATACAATCACACAGTATACACAAACACACAGTATACAATCACACAGTATACACAAACACACAGTATACAATAACACAGTATACACAGATATGTTTCTATTGGCTGAGAAGGTACTGGAAAGGTGGGGCAGCTATAATCTCAGGATTTTTAGACCAAAAGGATGTCGGTAAGGGACATTTCAGAGACAGATGTAAAAAAAAAAAACACAAATTTTTACATACTGTCCCTGGTTTTACTGAGGCTGGCAACCTTGATGGGGCCCCCTAGTGGCATAGGGCCCTCGGGCAGTGCCCGAGTGGCCCAATGGTCCGTCTGCCCCTGCCCCCTTTTAATTTGCTACAACTGAACCAGAGTACTTACGAAAAAAACACAAACACACAGTATACAATCACACAGTATACACAGACATGTTTCTATTGGCTGAGAAGGTACTGGAGAGGTGGGGCAGCTATAATCTCTGGATTTTTAGACCAAAAGGATGTCGGTAAGGGACATTTCAGAGACAGATGTAAAAAAAAAAACCCACAAATTTTTACATACTGTCCCTGGTTTTACTGAGACTGGCAACCCTGATGGGGCCCCCTAGTGGCATAGGGCCCTCGGGCTGTGCCCAAGTGGCCCAATGGTCCGTCCGCCCCTGCCCCCTTTTGATTTGCTACAACTGAAACAGAGTATTTACGAAAAAAACAATAATGGAATTACTACATTGTAACTTTCATAGCTTGTTCTGTGAGTGCCAATATATACAGGGGCAGCTAAATTTGTTTCCGTGAATTTCTGATAAATATGACCAATGAGCTTCAGGGGAGGAGGAGGAGCAAAACATACTACACCCATCCAAAGTATTCTGATAAAGTTTTTTTTTTTTGAATGCCCAAGGTCCAAACCTAGTTAAACTTATCACAAACCTTAGAATTTAAAACGGAGTATAAGTTGAAAAAAAGGGAAAAGGACGGATGAGCTCCCGATTTGGTCTGAAGCCATGGTTGGATCAAATTTTGGTGGGTTGGAGGTTTTGGCAAATGGCTAAGCCATGGGTGGTGTATAACATACCTACTTCACAAAACAACATAAAACTGGCTTACGTGGCAGCGCAGAGATGTTTTGACTCTTCAACTTTGTATTTATTATTTTATCAGGGGAAACGGCTGAACTTAGTGTTATCCGAACATGTGCTCCACAAGACGCATGCAATGTCTCCGGAAGTGTGAGTGCAATCGGGCAAAACATCACCATAGGAATAAGTTGCTGTAATGAAAGTGGTTGTACCCCTTTGATACCACAACGTAAGTAATTTGCCACTCTGTTTTGTTCCTGCGTTTTTTTCTAGGTCTTCATAGTTGAGTAAAGTTTCTTTCTTGGATATTGGCTGGTTGTTAAAAAAGTTCATCTCCTGTCTCCATGAAAAAAAATTATTCATTTTTTTTTTCTCAAAGGGGTTGTAAACCCTCAAGGTTTTTTACCTCAATGCATTCTATGCATTGAGGTGAAAAAAGTCCTGTAATACTGGAGCCCCCCCCCCCCCGAGCCCTCATTTTAATTACCTGTATCCCCTCTATCTCGCGCCGGGGGATGAGCACACCAGCAAAAGCCGTTGTCTCAGGTCCTGATTGGATGGATTGATAACGCGGGGCAGCCATTGGCTCCCGCTGCTGTCAATCAAATCCAATGACCAGGGGGCGGGGCCGAGTCCAGCTTCTACGTCTATTCACACAGAAAGCAGGACTCGACCCCGCCCCCTGGTCATTGGGTTCGATTGACAGCAGCGGGAGCATGCCCACACAGGTGTCCATGAAAGAGAATACTTTCTCAGACAGGGCACTCCAGAAGGGGAGGAGCCAGGAGCTCCACGAGGGACCCCAGAAGGGGAGGATCAGGGCCACTCTGTGCAAAACTGCAGAGCGGGTGTAAGTATGACATGTATGTTTTTTTGTTGTTTTTTTTTTAAAACCCTGGACTTTTACAAGTCCTTCAAGGTTAGATGTTCTTCATTCATAAGAATAGTGTGAATAAGGAAGATAACATTATTGCCACTAGGTGGAGCTGACGATCATAGTAACTATGTACTTATTTTCTACATTCTCCAGATAGTGTCTATAATGCAGTATCTTCCTGATTCATGCTATTATGACACCCCAAGCACAGATGTCTCAGGGAATACACTTTCTTCTCTCAGGGAGCTTTCCATTTGGGTATGGACCAGCCAGGCTGCATTCTGCCCATCGTGGCAGATACTATTAGCATCTTCAAGTCTTTAGACCAGTGATGGCAAACCTTGGCACCCCAGATGTTTTGGAACTACATTTTCCATGATGCTCATGCACTCTACAGTGTAGTGGAGCATTATGGGAAATGTAGTTCCAAAACATCTGGGGTGCCAAGGTTCGCCATCACTGCTTTAGACCATTGTTACAGATTGTAAGTGGCTCCGGTTGAGCGCGCCTTCCAGCTGGGCCTGGTTGTGCTGTGCTGAACTTTTCTACAATATATAACGCTTCAGCCTAGCTTGGACTCTTTGTGTTTACTGCAAGCCATACCATGCTGCATCTTCCCACATGTCCACCATTAAAGACCACAGACCCCCGAGTACAGACCTCTCCCACCAGTACAGCTTTATCTCTCTCCCCCCTCAGTACAGACCACAGACCTCCCAACACAGACATTTACCTTCCTTAGTACAGACCACAGACCTCTCATACAGAACCCCCCTCCAGTAAAGACCACCGACCCCCCCCCTCCTGAAGTCCATTTACCAGACCCCAGATACAATGGCATGGCCAAGGGAGGGGGAAGTCCTCATCAGCAGGGCTGGACTTACCATTGGGCTTGACTGGGCTCAAGCCCATGGGCCCCACCCAATAGGGGGCCCGCAGGCCCTGCTGAGATACATAGCCGAGTGTACTTGGCTTGGCTCAGCTCCGCTCACAGTCACGCCCAGTCCCGCCCTATGATGAACATAATACAGGGACTGGGCGTGACTGTGAGCTGAGCCGAGTACACTCGGCTACTCTCGGCTCCGCTCGGGACTGCGAGAGGAACCGAGAGCCGCCGAGAGCATCCGAGAGGACCCGAGAGCCGCCGAGAGCCACCACTGAGAAGACCCGAGAGCCGCCGAGATACACAGGCTCTGTCTCTCGGCGGTGCCATTTTTAAACTTCAAGACTGCAATGACAAAGCTGCAAATGACACTGGGGCAAGGCTGCAAATGACAAGGCTACACTGACAAGGCTGCAATGACACTGGACAAGGCTACAGATGGATGAGCAAGGCTGCAAATGGACACTGATAAGGCTGCATTGATGGGCATTTAAATCAAATTTTTTTCCTTAATCTTCCCTCCTAAAAGATTTTTTCCTTAAAATTCCCTCCTAAACTTGGGGTGCGTGTTATACGCCGCCACGTGTTATACACCGATAAATGTGGTAATGTATACAAGGTAGGGTCCGAAAGTGGATCAAGCCCAGGGGCCCCCGCCACCCTAAGTCCTGCCCTGCTCATCAGTGTTATGTGATACTACATATCAGAGCCAAGAAAGCTACCATGTATAGGGGTTTGAACAAGTTCCCTCAAAAAGAGGACTGTCAATTGAAAATTGGGACTAACGGGATCCGTACATGGTCAGACGAGTCACAAAAGCCAAGCATTTTGAAAAAAAAAAAGAGCCGAGCCCCGATTCTATAAAAGGGTGGGCTCACAGCAGCCATATTGTCAGCGTATGTTGGAGCTGTTAGCCATATTAGGTAAGTCTCAATCGTTACCCACCAAAATGTATAAAAAAAAATGTCCTAACCAAAACCGAAAATAAAAAAGTGTTGGCTGGAGAACTACCATAACTACATTGAACTAAATTTGTACTATTTATGTTGTACAGAGGGATCAGAAACTGCCAAACCCAATGGTGTCCAATGTGAATCGTGTGTATCATATGACTCCGACTCTTGTAAGACCACTAACACCTTGAAGTGCAGCGGAGATGAGACCAAGTGTGTGAACTATCCAACCATAACGTCCTCAGGTAACTCAATACATTTTTAGTGCATAATAAATTTATCAAACACAAGACATGATAGAAGTTTTCCTTTCTAATTTAACTTTTATGCCGCGTACACACGATCGGAATTTCCGGCCAGAAAAAGACAGATGAGAGCTTTTCATCGGAAAATGCGACCGTATGTACGCTCCACCGGAATTTAGCTGTCAGAATTTCCGCCAGCCAAAAATTGATAGCATGTTCTCAATTTTCCAGACGGAAAAACTTTCTATCGGTAATTCCGATCATGTGTATGCAATTCCGACACGCCAAAAATCGCGCATTCTCAGATTCAACTACGAGACGGAAGCTATTGGCTACTGGCTATTGAACTTCCTTTTTCTAGTCACGTCGTACGTGTTGTACGTCACCGCGTTATAAATGATTGGAATTCGATGTGATCGTGTGTAGGCAAGACAGCTTGAGCCGAATCCCGTTGGAATTCCGCCGGGAAAACCATCAGAGCTTTTTCTGATGAGAATTCCGATCGTGTGTACGCGGCATTAGAAGTGGAATTTGGTGTACCAGTGATGAGTAAGGATGAGCTTGGGTTTGGTCCAAACCTGTAAGTTTTGTGTCATTGCTGGGTCAATGAGCTGTAGGCAGAAGATTTCCCACTCCACAACTGCACATAGAAAAAGGGATGGGGATGCTCATGACATAACTGTCCTAATATAACCATGTGCCCATATTATTGGGCAGCACAGTGGTGTAGTGGGTAGCACTCTCACCTAGCAGTGAGAAGGGTCGTTGGTTCAAATCCCAACCACGACACTACCTGCCTGGAGTTTGCATGTTCTCCCTGTGCCTGCGTGGATTTCCTCCGGGTACTCCAGTTTCCTCCCACAATCCAAAGACATGCAGGTAGGTTAAATTGGCTTCTGTCCAAAATTGGCCCCAGCCAGTATATGAATGGGGACCTAGGCTTGTGGGCTCCTTGATCAGGGACTGATGTGAGTGTGCGATGTACAGGGATAGGGACAATTGTAGACACTCACTCAGGTTGAACTGGATGGACTGGTGTCTTTATTCTAACTTACTAACTATGAAGTCAATTACACCGGATATAGAAAAGAATAACCCCCTTAAAAATAATCACACTGTGTTGCTTTGCAGCCTGAAATTAAGACAGACACGTTTTTTGTTTTATCCAGCTGTATTTACTGTGTGTGCAACTTATAGCATCCAAGTGAAAGATATAACAACCAACATGAGTTTGAAAAAGGACCACCCCCTTGTTTCAGTATTTAGTTGAACCACCTTTTGCTTTAAATACAGCCTTTAGTCTGTTGGGAGATGTCTCTGCTAACTTTGCACATCTAGACTTTGCAATATTTGCCCGCTCTTCTTTGCAGAACTGCTCAAGTTCAGTTCAGCTTAATGGTTACCATTTGGGGACTGCAGTCTTCAAGACATTCAACATATTTTCAATGGGGTTTAAGTCTGGGCTCTGACTAGGCCATGAAGGACATTCACCCATTTCTCCTCCAACCACTGTGTGGTCATTGTTGGTGTGTGTTTTGGGTCATTGTCATGCTGGAAGGTAAACCTTCTTCCCATTGACATCTTTCTGGCAGACGGCAGCAGATCTTCCTCCCCTCCATTTTTCCTTCTATCCTGACAAGTAGTGATGGGCCGAAACACCCCCTGGTTCAGTTCGAACTAGAACTCTGAAACAGGGAAAAAGTTTGGACTCGCAAACTCTATGTAAAAAAGTCTATGTCTAGGTCTATGTCCGCAAAGTCTATGAGATCCGAACATGAAAACTCAAAAGCCCCCATTTTGAAGACTGATATGCAGGTTATTGGCCATAAAAAGTGCATGGGGACCCGGGTACTGCCCTGGTGGACATGTATCAATGCAAAAAAAAAAAAAAAACCTTTAAAAATATTGTTTTTAAAGAGCAGTGATTTTAATGATTCTTAAATTGAAAAAATAAAAATGAAAAATTCCTTTAAATTTAGTGCCTTTAGTCTGCCTGTAAGGTTGCACATCTGTACCATGTATGGAACCTCCTGCAGCAAAACTGACATACAGTATGTAAAGAGAAAAAATATTAAATTTTACAGTTAAAGTTATTTTCCCGGCTGCAAGCCATTGCGAGCAATAAAGGAAAAAGAACAAACAATGGCGTGGGGTCCCCCTCAATGCATACCAAGCCCTTTGCGTCTAGTATGGATTTAGGGGAACCCCATGCCAAAATTAAGAAAAAAAAATGGCATGGGGCTCTGAGCACCCCACTCCTGAACCGTTCCAGGCAACATACCCTCAACATGGGGGGGTTGCCCCCACCCAAAAGCACCTTGTCCCCATGTTGATGGGGACAAAGGCCTCTTCTGCACAACCCTGGGCGGTGGTTGTGGGGGTCTACAGGCGGGGGGCTTAGAGGGTTAGGAGAAACCTGCTTGTGAGAGCTTACAATCTAAAAGAGAGTGGCAAGGGATGCAAAAAGTGTTAAAGTAGAACTTATTTTTCCATTTTGGATAGAGTAAGGGAGGGTTATAATCTCTGAAAGGTTTTTTTTTTTCACCATCTGTATCCAATTGCGGAGATTTCCCTTCACTTCCTGTCCCATAGCCAAACAGGAAGTGAGAGATAATCCCTGCAAATTAAGGGAATCTCTAGGGCACACCCAGATCACCAGAATCAGTGTCCCCATTGGGAGATTTGCTCTCTATTGCTTTCCTGGGGACAACCCAAAATTTGGGATTTTCTTTTACGTTCGCTTTCAATGATAATGGTAAACAGGACAAATCAAGAGGTGGAATCTCCATAAGGGGGTACAGACAGCAATACAAACTGATAAGTGTTCTAATGCCTCTCCACTCTATCCAAAACAAAAAAAAAAAGTTATGCCTTTAGGTATACTTTAAGGAGCTGATGGAGAACGTAAAAGTTCAGTGGTTAGGTGGAAGTGATTATCAGAAGTGATTTGCTGATGAACAGCCACATGGAGGGTCTGGATTTGCTCTTCAATGAACTGAGGTATTTAAACATTGATGTTTTTCAGGTATCGGCATCGATTTTCAGTGAAAGTAGGAGAAGACATTAGTGTTCAGTTAATGGGGCAAGGGGCAGATTTTTAATGAAGGGGGGTAAGGTAAACAGTTAACCTTTGGTGTTCAGATGGTGGAACTGAAGAAACCTATTTAATAAACAGTGGAATGTCTTCAACATCACAGGCATGCAAAGGTTCTCATTTACTTAGGTCATGGTATATCTAGTATCAGTTGACAACAAGGCCGCTGCCCGGGCACCATCAGTTCAAAAGGGGGACTTAGGCACCTACAGAGCAGGAGGGCCGGTGTTCTGACAAAATCTGTCCCCCCATCGGATAGTGTCCGCCTCGTACTGTGCAGGCACAGAACTTACGCAGTACAGAGGACAAGGAGACTCCAAAAGTCTCAGAAGATGAACAGCGCCTGCGCACTGAGTCCAGGTTCAAGCCCCACCATCCAAGTGGACATATGATAGCACCTAGTAACAGGGCCCCCTCGCGGACTTGCTTTGCCCGCTCTGCAATTTTTTATTCTAACTCTATGTCCACTTGGATGGTGGGACTTGAACCTGGAGCCACAAGGAGACTCCGAAAGTCTCAGAAGATGAACAGCGCCTGCACACTGAGTCCAGGTTCAAGCCCCACCATCCAAGTGGACATATGATAGCACTTAGTAACAGGGCCCCCTCGCGGACTTGCTTTGCCCGCTCTGCAATTTTTTATTCTAACTCTATGTCCACTTGGATGGTGGGGCTTCAACCTGGAGCCAGTGCGCAAGCGCTGTTCATCTTTGGAGACCCAATCTGTGCAAGAGCAGTACAGGGCAGACACTAATCGACACAACACCGGCTGTACTATCTTCTATTGTAGACACAGATCCTCTTCTGCGTCAGATCCTCTTCTGCCCCCCCCCCCCCCCACAGTGCTGCCAGCTTCTCTTCCTCTTTCTCTGGTTGCACTGCAGGGGGATTGGTCATAGCACATGCGCCCTTTCCATCTGCTGCTCAGGCCCCTTGTGTGCCCCCTGTGTGCCCCCTTCTCCCGGCAGCATTTCCGGATTTACTCCTCTTCAGCCGGCATCTGCTGGGTGTTGTTTCAGGATAGAGGGCGGGGTAAAGGGCCGGTAAATATATAATTTACTGGCCCCTTCCTTTCCTGAAGGAACACAGTGAGCGATTGGTGCCAGTCACTCCTGTGTCCATTCATCACTGAAGCACAGTAAACTGAGCATTTCCTATTCATTCATCTGTGCTGCTGAGGCTGCAGAGAAATGGACTGATAAATCTATGTCCTCAGTCATTTTCGGCCATGGAAGGCCTTGTCAGGTAAGCTGCATGGGGCCCAATGATTTCTAACAGCAGCCCTGGTTGGCCACATACAACTCAACTTGACCTAGACCAATTTATTGTGATTACTTACAACTAAATCTGTCCGTTACGTAATATTGAGAGGTATAATTGTGTAATAATTATCTGTCTCTACAGGTTCTCAAAACATGACTGTTCTAACTCGTGGCTGTGGCACTGAAGGACTGTGCACGACCCAAAGCTATTACAGTTCTATCCAAGATGGCAAAACTGAAAGAGGTTTTACCTGTTTGATTTACATTTCCAGTGGGGGAAACGACATTACTGGTCCCACCATGTTGGTTGTCAGTGTTCTCCTTGTACCTACTGTAATTCTTAAGTTGCTCCTTTTTAACAATAACTAAGAGTCTTCTGCTGAGTATCTTCAAGCATGGAATATCCTTTTCTACGATGACGTCACAATGTCAAAATATTCCATTGGAGTGGCTTATGATAATCTTTTACTAAAAAAGGTGCTTAAAGGGACAGTTCACCTAAAACTGATATCTCTGTTTTAGGTAGATCCCAGAGACATAATCTAGCCAATATTTTTTTTTTCTTCTATCCGGGAACTCTATTGATGAGATCTCTGCACATCTTCTGTAGCCGTTATGATGGGTTCCCAACATGGGGAGAATATGGAGAATGTAGCAGAGACCCGAAACAGGTCCTGCTGATTTGCCCCAGGTTCAGGTGTTGACAGTCTTATGCCCCGTACACGTGGTCAGATTTTCCGACGGGAAATGTGCGTTTGGATCACGTTGTCGGAAAATCCGACCGTGTGTGGGCTCCATATCGGACTTTTTCCGTCGGATTTTCCGACGCACAAAGTTTGAGAGCAGGATCTAAAATTTTCCGACAACGAAATCCGATCGCATAAATTCCGATCGTGTGTAGACAATTCTGTCGGACAAAGTGCCACCTATGCGCAGAATAAGTTACGAGACGAAAGCTATTGGCCCCGTTTATAGGCCCGACGTAACGTGTTTGACGTCACCTCGTTCAGAACGATTGGATTTTCCGACAACTTTGTGCAACCGTGTGTATGCAAGACGAGTTTCGGCCAAAATCTGTTGGAAAAAAGTCCAACGGATTTTGTGGTCGGAAAAAATCCAAAGGATTTTGTGGTCAGAAAAAAATCCAACGGATTTTGTGGTCGGAATGTCCGACCGCGTGTACAGGGCATTACAATTCAATGACCAGGCAGGTCTTTGTATTTTATTGCTGGTTTAACTTGTTTATGTATTCAAGACGAGTTTCGGCCAAAATCTGTTGGAAAAAGTCCAACGGATTTTGTGGTCGGAAAAAATCCAACTGATTTTGTGGTCGGAAAAAATCCAATGGATTTTGTGGTCGGAATGTTTCCGACCGCGTGTACAGGGCATTACAATTCAATGACCAGGCAGGTCTTTGTATTTTATTGCTGGTTTAACTTGTAACGTGTAGGGAAGCTGTGTGATACCACACCTCCCAAAATTTTGAGATGGGAATGAGGGACACCTACTTGCAAACGTATGTAGGCATGGGACACGCCCACCCGACACACCCTCTTAAAGGAGAATTAACCAAAAAAAAAAAAGGTTAATTAAATCTACAATCTTTTTTTTTACCACTCTTATTCCTTTATATCTGCTTTTAAAATTTACAAATGTAGCAATTTAGAATTTGGATGAAAGGTTTAGCACTGGGAAATACTTTTTGAAAGATAAAAAATAAATTTTATATACAACTCTATAGATCAGACCAAATTGAGGGCCAAATGAGGAGGAAAGAGGGACGTTGCTCCAGTTTAGGGACAGTCCCTCGAAATCAGGGACAGTTGTAATACTCCAAAATTTAGTTCACAATGTAACTGGAGGACAGTCTCTGCCGTGTCTACTCTCTTCAGGGAAATCTCTTTCTTTGCAGCTGCTAGGAACACAAGCAATCCTGGGACCCCAAGGAAAGGCAAGTCCCAATTTTGCAACACTGATGCAGTCACACAAGGGATTAATACAGCAAACAGTCATTAGAATCCTACCCCCCAGGCCTCTACTCTCAGTGTCTCCAGATACTTGGACACCTTTCTTCCATTATTGGCCAGACACTTCCCCTGTGAGCCCCCAGATCAAATCCTCAGTGAACCCCCTTTGATTTTGCTCTGACTGCTTCCAGAAAATGGGTCCCCAGCTCTCACTGAGCTGGGACCTCGATTAAATCCTGACAATAGGCCCATGATATCCCCTTTGGGTGGACTGACCCTTTTATAAAGAGCACCTGTCATTTTGAAAAAAAATATTATACATATAAAAAATAGATATAAATATATACTGCTAAGGTGAGTGGGAACAGTTGGATTTATGCTTTCGTTTTCAATCAGAATTTTTTTTTCTATAGCTTGCAGTGCATCAAACCTCCAATATGAAATAACCTATCTTCTATATCTTTGAAATCTTGGCTTTGGTAGCCTTTAAGGCTTGGTTCACACTTGTGTGGGTGGTTCCCACTGCAACTCCTCCCCTGTTCCTGCAGCCGCAACCACCTGCACAGAAAAATGCAGGAGACGTGAGCGGATGCCATAAATTGCAGCAGCCGCTTCCTGCACTGGGAATCGCACTGCACTTGCTGCTTCTGTGCGGGCTGTGATTTAAAAAATGGAGCAGAGACTTTTTCACTGCGTTTTCAGGAGGCAGGGCAGCCCATTGAAACGAGCGGGCAGCCGTACCCACACAAAAGGCGTGTGAACCAGGCCTAAATACCTACGTTATCAGAAATCTTCATTCTATGCAGATATACTATAACAGGGGTCCCACTGGGCAACAGACTGATGCAGGGGTCCCCAAACGCTGGTCCATGGTTGTTGCCCGGGCCGCACAGCAGGAGGTAAGCAGAGCCCACAGTCGCCACTCGCCGTCTGCTGTGCTTCAATGCCACTTAGCCTGTGTGTCCTCTCTCGCATCTCCCACCCGCCCATCGATGTCACCCTATCAGCAGGGCGGGGAGCAGCTGGAGATCGGCATGGAGAGCGGGAGTCTCTTCATATTAACAAGCTTGTTAACATGATAAGTTGGGCAGCTCCCGCCCTTTATCCAGATCTGCAATTCCTCCCACCCCCTGCCCTGGTGATAGGATGACCCCGATGGGTGGGTGGCAGATGCGGGAGAGGACACAAGGACTGATTGGTGCCAAAAAAGGTTGGGGATCGCTTTACTATAAGACACAAATGAATGTATCTCTGCAATCATTAAAGAGGAAGTAAGCCCTGATAGATTTTACTTCCTCTTTTGTTTCCTGCAAAACCTGAATAGTAAAAGCATAATGGGCTAGTATGCATCGCATACTAGCCCACTATGTGGCACTTACCTGCAAACAATACCCACACTGTCCCCGCTGCAAGAAGCATCCATCTTCGACCCTCTTCCTCCCGGGGGCCCAGGGACATTGGTTGTTTGACTGGCCGCAGCCACGTAACGCCACTCCCGCACATGCGATGCGCGCCAGAGCTGTCAGTCACGGCACACGCTCGGGAAGAAACGGTACGACATCATCGGCGCCCTACATGGTAAATATCTCCTAAACGGCGCACATTTAGGAGATATTTCCACTACCTATAGGTAAGCCTTATTCTAGGCTTACCTATAGGTAAAAGTCACAATCAGGGGGTATACAACCGCTTTAATAAATCGTTAAACATATTTTTTTTGCATAAATATACACAAGAGGCCGCAAATGCCTAGTGTATTACCACAAAAAAAAATAACATAACAGTGTTATACTCACAAAGTAGGAATAAAATCAAGCTTGTCAGATACAACGCTACAACTAGAAATGGTGACGACTCTACGGCCGCATGGCGGAAAATCGTACGCGTTTCTGGGGACAGACTCCCTGCCCTGAGAAAGAGGGTCTGTCCCCCGAAATGCGTAAGCTTTTCCACTGTGTGGCCATAGAGTCACCCGCCTTACTAGTTGGAGCATTGTATAAAAAAAAAAAACTTGATTTTATTCCTACTTTGTGAGTATAACACTGTTATGTGTGCTTTCAATAAGTGTTTTTTTTTGTTTTATTTGGTAATGCACTAGGCGTTTGCGCCCTCCTGTGTATATTTTTTGCTGTGTTTGGAAGGACCGGCCAGTCCAAGGAGGGCTTCCTCTCTTAAACCATTGCCTACCATAGTCCTGTTGTATGGGGCAGTCTAATGCCGCGTACGCGCGATCGGAATTCCGGCCAGAAAAAGACAGATGAGAGCTTTTGATCGGAAAATGCGACCGTGTGTATGCTCCATCGGAATTTAGCTGTCCGAATTTCCGCCAGCCAAAAATTGAGTGCATGTTCTCAATTTTCCAGACGGAAATTCCGATCGTATGCATGCAATTCCGACACGCCAAAAATCACGCATGCTCAGATTCAACTACGAGACGGAAGCTATTGGCTATTGAACTTCCTTTTTCTGGTCCCGTCCTACGCGTTGTACGTCACCGCGTTCTAAACTATCGGAATTGAGCTTGAGTGGAATTTCCATCGGAATTCCGTCGGGAAAACCATCAGAGCTTTTTCCGACTAGAATTCCGATCGTGTGTACGCGGCGCTAGGCATGGAGCGCTGGATGGTGTTTTTGGTTTGTCTGGATATTTTTATTGCAAGAAAAAAATCTGACTTGGTATTAGTCGAATAGCCCTCCCAGTACAGCAGGGCTGGAGTGTGAGAAGAAGAAGCAGCACAAGGAACCAATCCGTTCATATGCCAAGAAGATGCATGCTGACGGGAGGAGAGAGAGAGTAATGGCAGAGAGATGAGCTTATCTTCTGTGTTGATTCTCCCTTCACTGTCCAGTTACAGGCTGGGGCAGATCTAGGCCAGTGATGGTGAACCTTGGCACTGCAGATGTTTTGGAACTTCATTTCCCATGACGCTCGTGCACTCTTCAGTGTAGTGGAGCATCATGGGAAATGTAGTTCCAAAACATCTGGGGTGCCAAGGTTCACCATCACTGATCTAGGCTAACCTGGGCTCAGGGAAAGTAGGTTGAGTGACTGAGAACATCTAGTGGTAGACAAAGGGTACTGCAGGAAAAAAAAAAAAAAAAACTCTGGAAACATTTCAGCAAAAGCTGGTTCTGGTATTTTATATTTTAATGGGCTCTTCATTTGTATTTTGTTTTTTTTTTGTTTTTCTTAAGTTCTGCTTGAAGTTAAGGGCACCAAATCCATGAAGTTCTGCTTTGTGATTTCTATGCTGATGTTTTTGAGATTTACTGTATATATTTATTATATTTATATATTATATATATTTACTGTATATTTCTAAAAATATAATTTATGCATTTTTCTAAATAAAATTATTATTATATATTATTATATTATTATGTTCCTGATCTACTGTTGGATTATTATCTGTATTTATGACTATCTGCAAAATAAAAGTGTCAAAATAAATCACTCTGCTTTTTTCTTTACTGCAAGTTCAAACCAACGTAAGCCTTGCTTTGTGTACACAACGCCTGTCTGCAGTCTGTCTGGTTCTTGCCCAGAGGCTACCGAGGTTTAAATGTATCTTCTTATAAAGAGGCATTAAACAACCCAAACGCTAATGCCCCGTACACGCGGTCGTTAATTCCGACGGAAAAGGTCAGATCGGATTATATTGTCGGAAAATCCGATCGTGCGTGGGCTCTATCAGACTTTTTCCATCGGAAATTCCAACGGAAAAAAATTTGAGAGCGGGAACTAAAATTTTCCGACAAAAAAAAAATCAGATCGGACTTTTTCCGATCATTTGTAGAGAATTCCGACGGACAAAGTGCCGCGCATGCTGAGATTAAATTACGAGACCAAAGCTATTGGCTACTGGCCTCTACGTAGTCCCGTCGTACGCAAACGAACGTCATTACGTTCCGAACGATTTTCCGACAACTTTGTATGACCGTGTGTACGCAACACCAGTTTTGAACAAAATCTGTGGGAAAAAACGGATTTTGTGCTTGGAATGTCCAACCGTGTGTACGGGGCATTACATTTATTATAATGCAGCCTGTTGATTCCCAAATGTGATGGCTGCATTAGTTTTCTTTTTTTTTTTTTTTTTACTTTCTTTCTTCTATTTTCCTCTGGTGATCTGGCCAGTAAGTCTATTTATTTGATTTTATTTACTTTTTCACTGTTTAAAAAAAAAAGAAAAAAAAAATTGTCACTTTTATTTCTTTTTTTTTATATTTCACAAACACTTTTATTTCTATTATAAGGAATGTAAACATCCCTTGTAATTGGTTAGTTTTCCTTTTTTTTTCCTTTTTTTTTTTTTTTTATTATTTCACAAACACTTTATTTCTATTATAAGGAATGCAAACATCCCTTGTAATTAGTTATTTTTCCTTTTTTTTTTCTTTTTTTTTTTTTTTTACTTTCTTTCTTCTATTTTCCTCTGGTGATCTGGCCAGTAAGTCTATTTATTCGATTTTATTTATTTTTTCACTGTTTAAAAAAAAAAGAAAAAAAAAATTGTCACTTTTATTTCTTTTTTTTTTTTAAATTTCACAAACACTTTTATTTCTATTATAAGGAATGTAAACATCCCTTGTAATTGGTTAGTTTTCCTTTTTTTTTTCTTTTTTTTTTTTATTATTTCACAAACACTTTATTTCTATTATAAGGAATGCAAACATCCCTTGTAATTAGTTATTTTTCCTTTTTTTTTTTTTCTTTTTTTTTTTTTTTTACTTTCTTTCTTCTATTTTCCTCTGGTGATCTGGCCAGTAAGTCTATTTATTCGATTTTATTTATTTTTTCACTGTTTAAAAAAAAAAGAAAAAAAAATTGTCACTTTTATTTCTTTTTTTTTTTTTTTTATTTCACAAACACTTTTATTTCTATTATAAGGAATGTAAACATCCCTTGTAATTAGTTAGTTTTCCTTTTTTTTTTTTTTTTTTTTTTCTACTTTCTTTCTTTTATTTTCCTCTGGTGATCTGACCAGTAAGTCTATTTATTTGATTTTATTTATTTTTTCACTGTTTAAAAAAAAAAGAAAAAAAATTGTCACTTTTATTTATTTTTTTTTTTAATTTCACAAACACTTTTATTTCTATTATAAGGAATGTAAACATCCCTTGTAATTAGTTAGTTTTCCTTTTTTTTTTTTGACTTTCTTCTATTTTCCTCTGGTGATCTGGCCAGTAAGTCTATTTATTTGATTTTATTTATTTTTTCACTGTTAAAAAAAAAAAAAAAATGTCACTTTTATTCCTATTATAAGGAATGTAAACATCCCTTGTAATAGAAAAAAAGCATGACAGGTCCTCTTAAATATGAGATGTGGGGGTCAAAAAGATCTCAGATCTCATATTTGTACTAAAATGCAATAAAAAAAATAAAGAAAAATTGTCATTTGAAAAAATGACATTGAAAAAATGTCACTTTAAGACGTATGGGCGGAGGTGATGTCCTGCTATGGTATGGAGACGGGGGGGGGGGGGGCATCTTCCCCTCACTCGTCTCCATACCCAGCCAGGACAAGGACCCGCCGATGGCTCCGGTAAGTGGCGGAGAGCACAGGAGAGCGGCGTCCTTTTTTTCCCCACAAATAGAGCTTTCCTTCTTTTGGTGGTATTTGATCACCTCTGCAGTTTTTATTTCTTGCGTGACAATTTTGAAAAAAAAAAAAAAGCAATATTTTTTACTTTTTGCTATAATAAATATCCCCCAAAAATATATAAAAAATTAAATTAAAAATTTTGTCCACAGTTTAGGCCGATATGTATTCTTTAAAATTTTTTTGGTAAGCAAAAAAAATTGCAATAAGGTTTGCACAAAAGGTATAGCGTCTACAAAATAGGGGATAGATTTATGCCATTATTATTATTATTATTATTTTTTTTTACTAGTAATGGCGGAGATCTGCGATTTTTAGCTGGAACTGCGACATTGCGGCGGACAGATCCTAACTGACATTTTTGACACTTTTTTGGGAACCAGTGACATTATTACAGTAATCAGTGCTAAAAATATGCACTGTTACTGTACTAATGACACTGGCAGGGAAGGGGTTAAATGTGTTTCCTGCAGGTGTGTTCTAACTGTATGGGGGGGGGATGGGCTGCCTGAGGAAATGCACAGATCCGTCTTCTTGCATAGCGGAAAGACAGGGTCTGTGTGATCTCCCCTGTCAGAACAGAGATTTGCAGAGCCTACCTGCCACAGTACAATGATGGCGGTTGGTCGGCAAGTAGTTAAAAGAAAATCTGTCCTGCGGATGTAGCAGTTAGAGGCTTGAGACACACCATTTACCACTGACAGGGGGTGCTTACAATGACCATCATTTATTTATATAAAAAAGGAAAAAAAAATATTTTAACCACTTAAGCTCCGGAAGGTCGTGCAACGCTGCACCCAAATAAAATCGATGTCCTTTTTTTCCCCACAAATAAAGCTTTCTTTTGGTGGTATTTGATCGCCTCTGCGGCTTTTATTTTTTGCGCTACAAACAAAAAAAGGTTGTCAGTTTTGAAAAAAAAAATATATATATATATTTTACTTTCTGCTATAAAATATCCAATAAAAAAATGTAAAAAAATCGAATTTCTTCATAAATTTAGGCCAAAATGTATTCTGCTACATATTTTTGGTAAAAAAATAAATAAAAATCCCGATAAGCGTATATTGATTTATTTGTGCAAAAGTTATAGCGTCTACAAAATATGGGATATTTTTATGGCATTTTTATTTATTATTTATTATTTTTTACTAGTAATGGCAGCAATCAGCCATTTTTCAGGGTCAATGGCATCGTTGACCGAATACCCTTCCGGAAACGACAAGTGGTGAATCAATGAAAATTTTCCAGGTTCTTTCTTGTGAACCACCCCTAAGGGTGAAAACCACAAGGTCTGCCAAGGGGGAGGGATGGGAAGGGGCCACACATGCGGCCCAACGTTACTTCTTTGGCCAGCTTCTCTAACTACCGCAGGGTGTTCCAGAGCTGACCGCAGGTTCCTGGGCACGGGGGGGAATGCTTTGCAATGAAGCACGGAATATGTAACCCCTCTGAAAAACCCAACTCCAACAACCGGGCAGATGCCCGATCCGGTTATTTATTTAAAAAGGGACGGGTCCTCCCCACCTTCACCAGAGTAATCCCTATTTCCCAAAGAATCCCTGGCCATCCCCTACCTAGTGAACGGGACAGCATTTGACCACCAATGAAGCCGGAGCATTCATGTTTGAAACGGCATCCGTTTCCAAACCTACATGCCCCCTCATTGAATTGCCAACATACCCCTTTGAGTTTCGGGGTCGGCTGTCCTGGGGCATCGGCACCTCTGACCCTGCTTGGAAATAACGTAGTAGGGGGCCGCGCCGCAGACATCCCGCTTCACCCACAAGCTAATATCCTTGTGGTCCCAGAGTAAGCCCTTGTACACACGGTCGGAGAATGTGTCGGAATGTGTCCTATCGGACCGTGTCGTCGGATAATCCGACTGTGTGTGGTCTGCATCGGACTGATTCCATCGGAATATCCGTCGGACCCAATTTTCAAACATGTTGGAAATATTTTCCGACCAACTGGTTCGATCGGACATACTCCGATCATCTGTAGAGAATTTTGATCGTGTGCCAAGTGCCACGCATGCTCAGATCAAATTCCTACATCAAAGCTATTGGTTACTAGCCTGAACGTAGTCCCGTCGTAACGAAATTACGTAATCACGTTCTGAAAGATCAGATTTTTCGACAACTTAGTTCGACCGTGTGTATGCAACAGTTTCGGACTAGATACGACGGGCAAAATCCGACGGACAAAATCTGACGGATTTGGTTGGCAGAATGTCCAACCGTGTGTACAGGGGCTAAGGATGGGCAAACAGCTTTCCTCTGATGAAATTGTTTGTCATATCGGAGCCACGCTTGTCCCCCATAAACCCGATGAGCTTCTCCAATGGCGTCCAGGTAGCAAAAAAGCGCTGAGCGCCACTCGGGCTGTTTTTCACCAATCATGCTCGCTAAAATAGAGAAAGCCTGTAGCCAATTAGCAAAGGATCGAGGGATAAGGCAATAACTACACTTCTCTTCCTCCTCTTTCTCAGCCCTTGTACACACGGTCGGAAATTCCGTCGGAATGTGTGCGATGTGCACGAATCTCCATACCGGTATGGCGGTCTGTGCACTAGCCTGTGCACTAGCCGGATCTTCGTGTCCAGTGGACTCGAAGATCGGCCGGCAACCTGCGATTATGAGAAAGAGAGGCAGAACGGGGATCTGCCTATCTAAACAAGGCGGATCCCCTTCTGACAAGGGAGAAGAGAGAGATCAGCTGTTCGTAGTGATCAGGAACAGCGATCTCCCTCTACTCCCAGTCAGTCCATCCCCCTGACAGTTAGAAAGCACCTCCCTAGGGAACACCAGTGCCATTTTTACAGTGATCAGTGCATTTTTATAGCACTGATCGCTATATTGGTGTCACTGGTCACCAAAATATGTCGCTTAGTGTCAGATTTGTCCCCCCGCAATGTCGCAATCCAGCTAAAAATCGCAGATCGCCGCCATTACTAGTAAAAACATAAAAGAAAAAGAAAAAAATCCCTAAATCTTTCCCCTATTGTGTAGACGCTATAACTTTTGCGCAAACCAATCAATATACGCTTATTGCAAATTGTTTACCAAAAATATGTAGCAGAATATATATTGGCCTAAACTGATGAATACATTTTTATTTTTATTTTATTTTTTTGGGATATGTGTTATAGCAGAAAGTAAAAAGAATTGGTACTTGGTCCTTGTCATTGTGCAAGCAAAGAGTCCAGGAAAGTCATATATATATCCAGGTATCTAAGCCCTTGTACACACGGTCGGAGATTCCGACGGAATGTGTCCGATCGGAGCGTTTTGTCGGATATTCCGACTGTGTGTGGTCTCCATCGGACTGTTTCCGTCGGAATATCCGTCGGACCAACTTTTCCAACTTGCCGGAAATATTTTATGCTCCGATCGGACATACTCCGATCATGTGTAGCCTACTCCGACAGACAAAGTGCCACGCATGCTCACAATCAAATTCCGACACGGAAGCGCTCGTTCCGGTAAAACTACCGCTCGTAAGCGATATAGCACATTCGTCACTCTGCAATGTTAAAAATTCTTTCATGAAGCGCATTCTCTTGTTCTTTACAATGCTGCAAGAAGGAACTTCTTTTGATGCTCATAGTCACACACACTTCTCCCGAACGGATTTCATGACTCTTTTTTTACTCATTTCGGCAATACAATTTTTGAATTCGTCACATCTACACAATTTTATATTTTGTTTATTCTTTTTTGGCTGCATTTTTGGCGATCTGAATCACTAATCTGAAAAGCGCGAATCGTCTCTCACCAAACTTCTACTAACACGCGATACATAAAAAAAAAAAATATATATATATATATATATATATAAAAAAAATTTAAAAATCGGCCATAATATGTGTATGTTAAAGCGGAGCTCCACCCTAAAGTGGAGCTTCTGCTCATTGGAACCCTCCCCCCCTCCGGCGCCACAATTGGCACCTTTCAGGGGGGAGGGGGGTGCAGGTACCTGTACAGTACAGGTATCTGCACCCACTTCTGGCATAGATATCTGCGGAAAGGGGCGTAGATTCCACAGAATCTACGCCCCTTTTCCGAAGGTCCCCCGCTGTCTGCTGGGAAACACACGGATCCCAGAGACAGCGGGGACCATCCTTATTGCGCAGCGCGACTCGCGCATGCGCAGTAGGGAACCAGGAAATGAAGCCGCAAGGCTCCACTTCCTGATTCCCATACCCAAGATGGCGGCGACAGCACCCGAGAGACGATCGAGAGATCGGCTTCGGGTGCCGACATCGCGGGCGCGCTGGGCGGGTAAGTGTCATTATTTTAAAAGTCAGCAACTGCAGTATTTGTAGCTGCTGGCTTTTACAAAAAAAAACAGCGGAACTCCCGACGGACTCCCGCTTGAACTTTCCTTTTCTATGCCCGCCGTACGCAGCTTACGTCACCGCGTTCTTGGCAACCGGAAATTCCGACAACTTGGTCTGACCGCGTGTATGCAACATCACTCCGAATTAATCCGTCGGAATAACTCCGATGGATTTGGATGTCAGAATCTCCGACTGTGTGTACAAGGGCTTAGCCCTTGTACACACGGTCGGAGAATCCGTCGGAATGTGTCCTATCGGACCTTGTTGTCGGATAATCCGACTGTGTGTGGTATGCATCGGACTGATTCCGTCAGAATATCCGTCGGACCCAATTTTACAACATGTTGGAAATATTTCCCGACCAACTGCTCCGATCGGACATATTCTGATCATGTGTAGAGAATTTTGATCGGGCCAAGTGCCACGCATGCTCAGATCAAATTCCTACATCAAAGCTATTGGCTACTAGCCTGAATGTAGTCCCATCGTAACGAAATTACGTCATCACGTTGACGGACAAGATCCGACGGACAAAATCCGACAGGCAAAATCCGACGGATTTGGTTGTGGAAATCTCCGACCGTGTGTACAGGGGCTTAGACTCATCAGGCTTCACCCTGTCCAAATTAAATTTCTCGAGTAGCAGCAAGGAAAACATTTCTTGACAAAAAAACAACGTTTATCGTGACCAGGGCCGTCTTTAATATTGATTGGACCCCGGGAAAAAAAATTCTTGGGCCCCCCCCTCCCCCCATGCAATTTCGCTCTCCACCTGCTCTGGGACATACAATAAATAGCAGCTAGAATCAGTTTACTGTATCAGATCAGGCAGCAATTGCGATTGGTTGCCAGAGGTTACAGCATATCATTTCCGCTTACTAACTGGTTTCTAGAGGTTACAGCACACATTAAGGCTCACTGATTAGTTGCTAAAGGTTACAGCAAATGATTTCTGTTTGTTGATTGGTTGCTGGAGATTACTGTACAGTAATACTGCTCACTGATTGGTTGCTATAGGTTACAGCACATCTTATTCTCACTGCAGGGGGGCATGATATACATATGAATGCTGCCTTTACATATCAATGTTGCCGGCCTCAGCTATTTACATATGAATGCAGCTGCTATTTACATATGAATGCTGTCATTATTTACATATGAATGCTGGTTATTTACATGTAAACACAGGGTCTGCAGGTGAGACATCTGCACACAACAATAAGGCATAGCTGGGCAGCATTAGTCGCAACACTTCACACTGAGATATCAGGACACAGCACAGGACTAAAACTTCAAGAGATAAGGGAATTTAAACTGGGACAGCTGGCATGTATGAGGCAGCTGCTTTGGGCCCCACAACAATGACAGGGCCCAGGGCAGCTGCCCCTTTTGCCCTGCCTTAAAGACGGCCCTGATCATGACTCCTTGTTATAAAAATAGAAGGCGTAGTTCTTGTTCACATTTTCTCATCACTCCCAACTATTTTTATTAATTTTTTTTGTATTTGTGTACAGGAATGTTGTGCATATTTAATATGGATTAGTAGGTTAATAAGCAGATGGTTCCAACTTCCTCATTGTGTGATAATAAAAATTGATGGATAATTGCATCAGAACCCGCGCCCAACAGTATCCACACCTCTTTCCAAGAAAAAGCAATAGAAATTAATTTTTTTTGGCACACATTGCATGGGATGATGGAGGATTTGCTAATAAGTCTGCTTTCTTTGTTCGGTTGCACTTAGTACAACAGAAAATAACCAAATTATCAATGTCTTTCCTGTCGTAGTATTGGAGGGATGCTATACTGCCAATCACACTTACCCCCCTGTCAGTAGCCTGCAGCTAAAGACCATTAGAAATGAATGGGCACTCGCCTTGTGTACATAAACAATTAACTCCTTCAATACCGGGCACTTATACATCTTCCTGTCCAGACCAATTTTCAGCTTTCAGCGCTGTCGCACTTTGAATGAAAATTGTGCGGTCATGCTACACTGTACCCAAACTAAATTGTTATCATTTTGTTCCCACAAATAGAGCTTTCTTTTGGTGGTATTTGATCACCTCTGGAATTTTTATTTTCTGCTAAACAAATAAAATAAGACCAAAAATTTTGAAAAAAAAATGTTTTTGCTTCAAAACTTTGTAAATAAGTATGTTTTCTTGATCATACATCATGGGACACAGGAGCTTCATTACATAGTGGGTTATATAGGCACCTCTGGTGATTGGATACTGGTTGACCCTAATTAAGGAGAATTCCTCCCCTATATAACCCCTCCCATCTGGGAGGCACCTCAGTTTTTTCGCCAGTGTCTGGGTGATGGTCACGTAAAACTTAGCTCTATGCAGGTCCCTGCGAGGGCCGAAGGGCTACAACAAACCGGATCCATACCTCGGGCCGATATTTGACTCCCAAGATGGTATGGTACCCGGGCCTCGTCTGCCGAAGAAGCGAGGTTTTGCCTGTAAGTCCTCTCCATTGGAAGACTGGGCTCTGGGAAAACCAGACTTGGGGTACTGTTTACTCAAAGCGCCCGAAAGTTTCTGGCAGAGCTTTCTACATGGCCCAGGTAGGAGGATCTTTTCGTAAGAACCCCAGATATACCTGAAGGTTGGCTAACAATACCCGCCGTGATGGGTGAAGGCTGGAATTGGTCTGATTCAGCAATTCCTGCGGCGGGGACAGGTAAGGGAAGTCATCCTGTATATTTAAATATATGAATGGATTTCTTCATTGTGAGTAGTTGTATGTCTTACCTGGTTTCCACCACTAGAGGGAGTAAGAGCAGCCTGATGCATACTTACATGCCTTTCAATACAAACACGCTCAGTGAAAGCCTGGTTCTCCAGCTACTCACGTCTCCATTACAGTTCCTGCCACAGATAAAGGTAAAAGGGGTCCCACGCAGTTCAGGGGTCCCACGTTGCTCCATTTGGGTTCTCCTCCCCCCCCCCAGATTCCGCGGTCCTCGTGCACACGCGCGGGCGCGTGCACGCGCGCCGGGCGCGCTCCCGGCCTAATGGAGGAGGGAGGAGGTGTGGTTGCGAGCCGTGCACGTTAGTGTGCACGGCGCTGTACTGTGCAGGCGCCAGGCGGCAGTTTTAAAAGGCCCAGAGCGTCAGGGGACTGTAACTGGAGACACAGGAGCTGTGGGCAGTAAGCATCCGTGGGGATTGGATCCAGGCAAACCTTAAGACACCTACTCAGCATCAGGTTGTGCAGTTTAAGCATATATTCACATGCGAAGGGCCCTATGGCTAAAGAATTGGGCTGCTGAGCTGTCATGCAAAAAGCATTTGACTGGGTTCCCGTTTAAAGGGGAGCGTTTGTTTGGGGAAGAATTAGAAAAATTCGTCCAAAATATTTCAGGAGGTAAGTCTACTCTCCTTCCAGTCAAAAAGAGCAAACGTCCTTCATTCAGGCATGCTCTCTCTCCCGAAGCATCAAGCTCTAAACAGTGGCGACGGCCTTCTCAGCCCTCCTCTGCTAGAAAGCCTCAAGGCCGAGCCCAGGGACAGAAAAAGACTTGGGGGCGAAAGCCTGCCAAGCAGACCCCCAAAACCTCCTTGTGAAGGGGCGCCCCCGCTCGGCAGAGTGGGGGGAAGGCTCCTGCAGTTTGCAGGCGCCTGGCGGGAAGAGATTCAAGACAAGTGGGTGATCTCTTCAGTATCTCTGGGCTACAAGCTAGAGTTTCAGGAGATTCCACCTTCTCGTTTCCTAAGGTCAAGGATCCCCAGGGATCCAGTAAAGCAGAAACCGCTATTCCTGGCCTTAGATCAGTTACTATCCCAGGGTGTGATAGTAGAAGTGAGCCCGAAAGATCAGGGTTCAGGGTTTTATTCAAATCTCTTCACCGTTCCAAAACCAAACGGAAGTGTCAGACCTATCCTGGATCTGAGAGACCTAAACCGGTTTTTACACATCCAGACCTTCCGAATGCAGTCAATACGCACTGTGGTCTCCTCCCTGCAAGGGGGAGAATTCATGGCATCAATAGATATCAAAGACGCATATCTCCATGTGCCAATATTTCCCGCACACCAGAAATTTCTAAGGTTCGCTGGTAGAGCGGCGCCATTTTCAATTTGTGGCCTTGCAGTTTGGGCTGGCTACAGCCCCTCGAGTCTTCACGAAGATTCTGGACCCTCTCTTAGCAATCTTAAGAGTTCAGGGTATAGCCGTCATGGCTTACCTAGACGACTTGCTTCTCGTAAAGAGAACTGCAGCGTTCCTAAGTCGCAGCGTCACCAGGACGCTAGAACATCTAGAACGCCTAGGTTGGATTATAAACCTAGAAAAGTCGTCCCTACAACCGACTACCAGGTTGGAATTCCTGGGTTTGATTATCGACACCGCTCAGGGCAGAGTGTTTCTTCCAAGGCTAAAGGCCTTGGCCATTGGAGATCTGGTGCGTCTGATTCTGGGCAGAAGATCTTCCTCCATTCGGTTGTGTATGAGACTATTGGGAAAGATGGTCGCCTCATTCGAGGCCGTCCCATTCGCCAAGTTCCACTCAAGGCCTCTGCAAGGATGCATCCTTGCGGCTTGGAACAGGAAGCCCCAATCCCTGGATCTTCCTATGCGTTTATCCCCCGGGACACGCAAAAGTCTTGTCTGGTGGTTACAGACCAGGAATTTGCTGAAAGGCAAAACTTTTCTTCCCCTCTCATGGAAGATTGTCACAACAGATGCCAGCCTGACAGGCTGGGGAGCTGTATTGGAGGGAACATGCTCGCAGGGGAAATGGTCTGCGACCGAAAGTCTGCTGCCCATAAATATCTTGGAGATTCGGGTAGTTTACATGGCACTCATAGAGTGGTCTTACAGACTGCGAGGTTTCCCGGTTCGGATTCAGTCCGACAATGCCACCGCAGTGGCTTACATCAATCACCAAGGCGGTACCAGAAGTCTGGTGGCCCAAAAGGAGGTGAATTGCATACTTGTCTGGGCAGAAGAGCATGTTCCGTGTCTTTCTGCAGTCTTCATCCCAGGAGTGGAGAATTGGCAGGCAGATTTCCTCAGCCGCCAGCAGTTATGCCCAGGAGAATGGGCCCTGCACCCCGACGTGTTTCAGAACATATGTCACAAGTGGGGCACTCCAGACGTGGATCTGTTTGCATCCAGATTCAACAGGAAACTGGACAAGTTTGTGTCAAGGACAAGAGATGCGCTTGCCCAGGGGTCAGACGCTCTGACGGTTCCCTGGGATCAGTACAATCTGATCTATGCCTTCCCCCCGAGCCCGCTGCTATCGCGGTTCCTGGGAAGGGTCAAGAGGGAGTCGAAGTCAGTCCTTTTGGTGGCCTCAGCTTGGCCCAGGCGACCATGGTTTGCAGAAATCATGAAGTTGGCAGTAGGCAGGCCATGGACCCTCCCTTTCCGGCCAGATCTGCTCTCACAGGGTCCAATCTACCATCCTGCTTTACGCAGTCTGAATTTGACGGTCTGGTTGCTAAGACCCACATTCTGAGAGACCGTGGCCTTAAGGGGCCAGTCCTTTCTACTCTGGTCAATGCCAGAAAGCCGGCCTCCAGGCGTATTTATTACAAAATCTGGAGGACATATGTTTCCTGGTGTGAACTCAGGAGGTGGCATCCTAGAAAGTATGTCATTAACAGAATCTTGGCCTTTCTCCAGTCAGGCCTAGAAATGAATTTGGCCATAAGCACTATCAACGTGCAGATTTCGGCCCTGTTGGTATTTTTTCAAAAACCACTTGCATCACATTCCCTAGTACGGGCTTTTATCCAGGGGGCTATGCGGATAAAACCGCCAGTTAAACCTCCGGTATGCCCATGGGATCTGAATTTGGTTCTCTCGGCCTTACAGGGCCAACCATTTGAACCTTTGCATCTGGCTTCTTTAGCTCTCTTGACTAAAAAGCTGGTCTTCTTAGTAGCCATATCCACGGCTAGAAGAGTTGGCAGCTCTTTCCAGTAAAGAGCCGTATTTAATTATCCATAAGGACCGGGTGGTTATGCGTCCCAACGGGTCCTTTCTACCTAAGGTGGTTTCGGGTTTCCATCTGAATCAGGATATAATCCTACCATCCTTTTTTCCGAACCCTCAGTCCATAGAGGAAGAGTCTTTACACACTTTAGATGTGGTTAGAGCAATCAGTCTTTATCTTCAAGCAACTGCTCAGATAAGGAAAACTGATTGTTTATTTATTCTGCCGGAAGGCCCTAGAAGGGGTCAGGCAGCGTCAAAGTCCACTCTCTCAAGGTGGATCAGACAAGTTATTTCTCAGGCCTATAGCTTAAAGGGGAAGATTCCTCCTTTTCAGGTGAAAGCGCACTCTACTAGGGCTGTCAGTGCTTCTTGGGCAGTGCATCACCAGGCCTCCCTGGCTCAGATCTGTAAGGCTGCAACTTGGTCATCAGTCCACACATTCACCAGATTCTATCAGGTGGATGTCAGAGGGCAAGAGGATATCGCCTTTGGGCGCAGTGTACTGCAGGCTGCAGTTTAGGTCCTCAGGTCCCTGGCGGTCTATGTTTATGATCTGTGTCTCCCTCCCCTCAACCTGAGCATTGCTATGGGACATCCCACTATGTAATGAAGCTCCTGTGTCCCGTGATGTATGGTCAAAAAAATTGGATTTTTATATACAGCTTACCTGTAAAATCCTTTTCTTGAGAGTACATCACGGGACACAGGGCTCCCGCCCCTCTTGGGTTTTACGTGGTTTCTTATTGCTTTGCTACAAAACTGAGGTGCCTCCCAGATGGGAGGGGTTATATAGGGGAGGAATTCTCTTTAATTAGGGTCAACCAGTGTCCAATCACCAGAGGTGCCTATATAACCCACTATGTAATGAAGCTCCTGTGTCCCGTGATGTACTCTCAAGAAAAGGATTTTACAGGTAAGCTGTATATAAAAATCCCATTTTCTCCTTCACTGATGTCACTGATGGGGCTGTACTGACGGGCACTGATGGGCACTGATGAGGTGGCACTGATAATGGGCATTAATATGTGGCACTGATAGGTGGCACTGATATGCAGCATTAATGGGTACACATAGGTAGCACTGATGGGCACTGAAAGGCAGCACTGATGGGAACTGAAAGGTGGCACTGATGGGCACTGAAAAGTGGCACAGATGGGCACTGATAGGCAGTATGGATGGGCACTAATAGGTGACACGGATGGGCATTGATGGACACTGATAGGTGGCACTGATGTACATTGATGGATGGTACTGATGGGCATCACTGACTGGCAGGCATCCATTGTGGGCACTGATTGGCAGGCATTGTGGACACTGATTGGCATCCATTGTGGGCACTGATTGCCTTCCATTGTGGCCATGGGTGGCATAACTGGTGGTGACTAATGGTGGGCATCCTTGGCGGTCCTGGTGGTGTCCCTGGTGATCCAGTGTGGGCATCCTGGGGGGGGGGGGCTGTGCTGATAATCAATCAGCAAAGACCCCCCCCCATCAGAGAAGCAGCCAATCGGCTCTCCTCTACTCACATCTGTCAGAAGCAAGTGAGGAAAAGTCAATCAACGGCTCTTCCTGTTTACATTGTGATCAGCTGTGATCGGAGACTCTTTACCTAGATTGGTGTTGTGGGGTGTCAGACTGACACACCGCAACAATGATCGCCGTGATGGGTGCCCCCGGGGGCGAGCTTGATATCCTGGCAACGTCCTTCGTTTTACAATGACATGGGTGGGAAGCAGTTAAAGCAGATACCAAAGTAGTAAACCCAATTACTAAAATCTCATATAAGCTTTGTTAATTGTAAATTTAAAATACATTTTCGAATCTTTGTAACTTTCATTAAGGCCCTTCCTGTTATAGAGTGACAACACTTTGTACCTGTCTTCCAATTTTGCTCCTGCGTTGTCAGCCTGTCCACCTATGGCTTCCAATGGAGACAAAATGTGACTATTTCATCACAGGTTAAGCAGATATTGTCCACTGTTGTCACTGCAAGGAAACCCACCCTTGTGGTGGTGTGCCATGCAGCTGTTGTCATGGTGAGAACAAGCAACTGTGAAGGGACTGAAAGAGTTCAACAGCACTAATGCCGCGTACACACGTAGCGGACTATCCGGCGGACTTAGTCCGGTGGACTTCCCGCCGGACTGTCCGCTCCAACTTTGCGAACGGGCTACTTGCCCACACACGGACGTACTAAGTCCGCCGGACTATCCACCGTACTTTTGAAACGAACGGACTTGCCCACACACGCGGAGGAAAGTCCGCTCATTTTGAGCACGTTTCCAGGTAGGCAGGGCCCGCGAAGGATGCGTGCTCGGACAAGGGTCTGATGTGGACCTGATGTGGACCTGATGTGGACCTGGGGGGGACCCCCACGCCGATTTTTTTCGGCGTTGGGGTTCCCCTATAAGTCCATACCAGGGGGCTGGGTCAGCAAGGTGCTCAAAATGAGCGGACTTTTCTCCGGGCGGGAAAAGTCCGTTCATTTCAAAAGTACGGCGGACTGGCATACGCACGGCCAGATTGTCCAATGAAATGCAAGTCCGGTGGGAAGATTGGAGTGCAAAACTACTTTCTAGGTCTTCTCGCAGGACTCCTCCGCTATCTTCTGCTAGCTCTTTTGCTAGCGGAGGAGCCCGGCTTTCCTCGCCGCCGGCCTCTTCTTCCGACTTCGGGAGTCTTGTCCCCCTCTTCGGTTCTGTCACCGCTGTCGTCGTCGCCGCCTTCTGTTCTTCTGTTCTTCTGTTCTTCTCTTCGGATGTTGACTCGTCGCTCCCTCCGCTCACAATGATGGGGACCGGGTGCGCGGCGACTTATATAGGGACATAGCCGGATGATGTCCCCGCTTATTATGATGTCACAGTCCCAGCATCCTCTGGGACTGTGACACCATAATGGGTGGGGACATCATCCGGTGATGTCCCTATATAAGTCGCCATGTGTCCCGTCGGAGCCATTGTGAGCGGAGGGAGCGACGAGTCAACATCTGAAGAGAAGAACAGAAGAACAGAAGGCGGCAGCGACGACAGCGGTGACAGAAGACCGGGCCACCGCCTGTAAAAGAGCTATAAGAAGTCACGGTGGCCCGGCAGAAGAACCGAAGCGGGGGACAAGACCCCCGAAGTCGGAAGAAGAGGGCAGCGGCGAGGAAGAAAGCCGGGCTCCTCCGCTAGTAAAAGAGCGAGAAGAAAATAGCGAAGGAGTCCGGCGAGAAGACCCCCGAAGACGGAAGACCCCCGGAGCTGTGCAATAAACTATTTTTACCCTGTGCTGTGGTTTTTTTTGTACTTTTTTTCACAGGTGAATGGGTAGGGGTACATTGTACCCCATACTCATTCATATAGGGTGGGGGGCCGGTATCCGGGGGCCCCCTTATTTAAGGGGGCTCCCGGATTCCGATAAGCCCCCCGCCCGCAGACCCCGACAACCAACGGCCAGGGTTGTCGGGAAGAGGCCCTTGTCCTCATCAACATGGGGACAAGGTGCTTTGGGGTGGGGGGGCCGCGCGGCCCCCCCTTCCCCAAGGCACCCCCCATGTAGAGGCACACGGCCTGGTACGGCTCGGGGGGGGCTCGCACGTCCCCCCCCTTTTCTGGCCGGCCGGGGAGCGTGCTCGGATAAGGGTCTGATGTGAACCTGGGGGGGACCCCCACGCCAATTTTTTTCGCGTTGCGGTTCCCCTTTAAGTCCATACCAGGTGGCGGGGCCAGCGACGCATCCTTCGCGGGCCCCTGCCTGCCTGGAGAGGTGCTCAAAATGCGGACGGGAAAAGTCTGTTCATTTCAAAAGTACGGCGGACTGGCATACGCACGGCCGGATTGTCCGCCGAAATGCAAGTCCGGCGGGAAGATTGGGGTGCAAAACTACTTTCTAAGTCCGCCGTACTTTCGGGTTAAAATGGCAGGGCAGCAAATTCAACTGGACATACCTGTACGCCAGTTTGCCTGGCCGTGCCATTCTGCCAATGTACATCGTCGAGCGCCGGTCAGGAACTGGTTAAAAAAATATTTTTTTTTTGCCCAGATTAAAACTGATGACAATGAGGACTATTATTACAGCTATTTAATGTCACTGTATAAATTATTGTGCAGGCAGAAACAGCCAAACAACCTATCTAAGGTCATGTGTACCAACCAGCAAGTGTAATAAATTGGGCATCTTCAGCTATACCGGCGGCACAATGAAGATCGGGATTTCATGCTGCGACACCGATAACTGCACCCCAGTGTAAGTTCCTTTATTTTAAAGAGGAAGTAAACCCTGATGAGTTTACTTCCTCTTTCTTTCCCTGCAAAGGCAAAGCATAATGGACAACTATGCATCACATAGTAGCCCATTCTGTGTCACTTACCTGACACAGGAGCCAGCGAAGTCACTGCTGTCCCCTCTTCCACGGAGCGTCCATCTTCTTCCCGGGTATCGTGGCTCCGGCGCTGTGATTGGGCGGAGCCACGATGACGTCACTCCCGCATTGCGCATGGGAGCCGTCACTAACATCATATCACCGTTAGCAGCAGCATGCTCAGTGCGCATGCGCCGTAGACAGCGGTGGCTGTCTTTTTGCAAATATCTCCTAAACCGTGTAGGTTTAGGAGATATTTCTTGGACCTACAGGTAAGCCTTAACCACTTGCAGACCGGACCAATTTGCTGGTCAAAGACCAGACCACTTTTTGCGATTCGGCACTGCGTCGCTTTAACTGACAATTGCACGGTCGTGCGACGTGGCTCCCAAACAAAATTGACATCCTTTTTTTCCCACAAATAGAGCTTTCTTTTGGTGGTATTTGATCACCCCTGCGGTTTTTATTTTTTGCGCTATAACCAAAAATAGAGCGACAATCTTGAAAAAAACGCATTATTTTTTACTTTTTGTTATAATAAATATCCCCCAAAAATATATAAAAAAACATTTTTTCCCTCAGTTTAGGCCGATACGTATTCTTCTACATATTTTTGGTAAAAAAAATCGCAATAAGCGATTATTGATTGGTTTGCGCAAAAGTTATAGCGTTTACAAAATAGGGATAGTTGTATAGCATTTTTATTAATAATTTTTTATTATTTTTTTTTTTACTAGTAATGGCGGCGATCAGCGATTTTTATTGTGACTGCGACATTGTGGGGGACCCATCGGACATTTTTGACACATTTTTGGGACCATTGTCATTTATACAGTAATCACTGCTATATAAATGCAGTGATTCCTGTGTAAATGACACTGGCAGTGAAGGGGTTAACCAGTGGGTGGCAGTGTAGGGGTTAAGTGTTCCTAGGGGTGTGTTACTAACTGTGGGGGGGTTGGGCTTTCATTTAGTGAACACTGATCTCTGCTCCAATCGCATGGAGCAGAGATCAGCGTCACTAGTTGCTAGGCAGAATGGAAAAATTTTGTTTACACAGCATTTCCTCCATTCGGCCGCTCCGTGAGACGATCGCGGGGATGCCCGCGGCGATCGAGTCCGCCGGTCCCGCGACTGGACTCACGGGGGTCCCGACCAGCGCGGGAGCGCGCCGCCGGCGGCGCGCTCCCGATGGCAGGGCGACATTGAATATTGGACGTATCTGTACGCCAATATGCCTGCCCGTGCCATTCTGTCGACGTACATCGTCGTGCGCTGGTCGGGAAGTGGTTAATCTAGTCTTACCTGTAGGTCAAAGCGGTCTGTAAGGGTTTACAACCACTTTAATATTTTTATGTTCACATTCACAAACTATTTACATATTCTCAATATTTAATATTTTTATAGTCATATGTTTACATCCCCTTAAAAAAAAAAAAAAAATATATATATATATATATATATATATATATATATATATATATATATATATATATATATATATATATCTCCCCAATGTGCAATCACTTTCAGCTCTATACATAAAAGTGTATCAATTCTAAAAAAAAAAAAGTACATAAAATCTTTCCCATAAATTTAATTTCATAAATAGTATAAAAAATGCAAAATGATTAGGTGCTGTCAATCCCCAAGTTTCCAAATATCTGCAAATACTTTAATAAATATTTACAAAACCATAAGCATTATCATGTATTCATTAGTATAATAAATATTATAAAGTATATCAAGCCAAATCTTTATTAGATCGTAAGCTCTTCTGAGCAGGGCCTTCTTAAAGAGGAAGTAAACCCTGATGGGTTTACTTCCTCTTTAATTCCCTGCAAAGGCAAATTATAATGGACTACTATGCATCGCATCGCATCACATCGCATAGTAGTCCATTATGTGTCACTTACCTGACACAGGAGCCAGCGAAGTCACCGCTGTCCCCTGTAGTCCGGAGCCTCCATCTTCTCGGTGGGTCTCGCAGCTCCGCCGCTGTCATTCGGCGAAGTCGCCATGATGTCACTCCCGCACATGCGCACGGGAGCCGAGACGCACGACATCTTCGTCATCGATGATGCCACGCTCAGTGCACCTGCGCACCGCTGTCTATGGTGCATGCGCCGTAGACAGCGGTGCCTGTCTTCGGGCAACTATCTCCTAAATCGTATAGGTTTAGGAGATATTTCTTGGACCTACAGGTAAGCCTTAATCTAGGCTTACCTGTAGGTCAAAGTGGTTTGTAAGGGTTTACAACCACTTTAATCCTCTTATATTTTATTGTATTATAACTGTATTGTCTCCTTTTTATTTTTGAAAGCACTGCATCAGCTGTTGGCACGATATAAATCCTGTATAATAATAATAATTTTTTTTTTTCCAGTTCTGGATAGAGGAATGCCCCATACACACGGTCGGATTTTTCGACAGAACAAAGTTTGAGAGCCGGATCTAAAATTTTCCTCCAACAAAATCCGATAAATAAATTCCGATCGCGTGTAGACAATTCCGACGGACAAAGTTCAACGCACGCTCGGAATAAACTAAGAGACGAAAGCTATTGGATACTGGCCCCGTTTATAGTCCCGTTGTACGTGTTTGACGTCACCTCGTTCAGAACGATCGGAAATTCCGACAACTTTGTGCGACCGTGTGTATGCAACACAAGTTTGTGCCAAATTCCGTCGGGAAAAAAAACAGACGGATTTTGTGGTCGGAATATCCAACCGTGTGTACGGGGCAGAAGAATTAGAACCCTTATCAGGTGTCGCCCGCTAGCTGCGGTTAGAGAGATTTTCCCCTTGAGGGTGCATTTTGGCATCTTCACCTATCAGCAGGACAGGATTCGAGAGGAAAATATTTCTAAACACAGCTAGTTGTCCATGTAAAAAAAAAGAAAAAATTAAGGAAAAAAAAAAAAAGCGAGAGGAAGAAGGTGATGAAGGGGTTAATAGCAAGCCATCAGGGTTAACAAGGGGCTCCATTTTTTTTCATTTATATTACGTTTACAATTTGCAATGAATTCTAATTTATGAAGAATGGCTACAACTATAGACGTCATAAATAAAACAAATACAGAGATAAAAAAGTAGGACTTTCACTATTTCCAATAAAGCACTGTAGGCTTCATCAGGAGATTTGGTCTCCCGATGCAATCACTGGAAGAGCTGATATCCCAGTGAAAACACTAAGCAGGGCTGATCTGTATTCTGATGAATTGGTCTTGTATAGCCCAGGAGAGACGAGGCAGGAGATGCTCCTACACCAGCTGCACCCTCTCCACTGCAGTGCCCAGGGCAGGTGCCTCTCCCAACTCTGGGTTGGTCCAGCCCCGGATCGACATTCTTTCAGCAAAGGCCTCAGGCAATTCAGCATTTCTTCTCTTTGTTCCACTCCCTTTTGATACTTTTGTTTCTCAAAAAAATACATTTTTTATTTTCTTCTGTTTCAGTACATGCTTCAGGTAGTTCAAAATGTCTGTACTCTTGAACTCTACATACAGTAAAACCTTGGATTGCGAGCATGATTCATTCCGGAAACATGCTTGTAATCCAAAGCGCTTGTATATCAAAGCGAATTTCCCCATAAGAAATAATGGAAACTTTAATGATTCGTTCCACAACCATTTATTTATAAGCCCTTCAGTTTATAGTCCATATAAAAAGATTATAACAACGTGATAGGTTGTGTAACCATAAAATGTCCATCCACAAATGGAAGTCTCCACAAGGGGATCAGAAGGAAAATCCAGAAGAAGCTAGAGAGTATAAAAGAGAAGAGAGGCGCCTCTATGTGTAGCAATATGTTGCTAAATGTTGTACCTTCATTAAAGAGGGATTCCACCTACAAAAAAATATTAAAAGCCAGCAGCTATAAATACTGCAGCTGCTGACTTTTAATAAATGGACACTCGCCTGTCCCGGGGTCCAGGGATGTCGGCAGCCGAGGCCGATCGATCGCTTGGCTCTCAGCTGCCGCCGCCGCCATTCTAGGTGAGGGAATCAGGAAGTGAAGTGTTGCGGCTCACATAGCGCAATAGGAATGGTCCGCGCTGTCTCTGGGACCCGTGTGTGTCCCAGCAGACAGAGCGGCGGGACAGGAAACAGCATAGACTCCCGTGGGAGTCTATGCCCGGAAGTGGCTGCAAATACCTGTCTTTGACAGGTATCCTCACCCCCCTCCCCCCTGAAAGGTGCCAACTGTGAGGGGGGGATGGTTCCGATCAGCGGAAGTTCCACTTTAGGGTGGAACCCCGCTTTAAATGTAACCACATTGCTACACTTAGAGGTTTCTCTCTTCTCTTTTTTTACTCAGTTGTGACGTGATGCTACTTGTATATCAAGACATTGCTTGTTTATCAAGTCAAAATGTATTAAAAAAATTTGCTTGTCTTGCAAAACGCTCTCAAACCAAGGTTTTACTGTACTATAAACTAGAAAACTGTGTTACAATATGATATCTCCGTCTACTGCCATTATTTACAGTAGTTTTATTAGTTCCAAGTTTTTCAGTTTTCTTCTAATGCCCCATACCCACGATCGGAAATTCTGCCAGCAAAAGTCCAATGTGAGCTTTTGGTCGGAAATTCCGACCGTGTGTACGCTCCATCGGACTTTAGCTGACAGAATTGAGATTGAGAGCAGGTTCTCTATTTTTCTGACGGAAAAAGTTCCGGTTGGAAATTCCGATTGTAGCAATTCCGACACGCAAAATTCCTAAGCATGCTCGGAAACAATTTGACGCATGCTCGGAAGCATTGAACTTTATTTTTTTGGCTCGTCGTAGTGTTGTACGTCACCGCGTTCTTGGCGGTCGAAAGTTCAGAGAACTTTTGTGTGACCGTGTGTATGCAAGCCAAGCTTCAGCAGAATTCCTTCCGAAAAACCATCCAAGATTTTTCCGACAGAATATTCCCCTCATGTGTACGGGGCATAAGGCTAGGCAGGACCTTCTGAACCTTGGGAGAAGTTCAATAACATCGAACTGTCATCAAGTAGAGGAGTGCAGCATTATATCATATGGATCTTATACTATATGGTCTATATATGTGGACCCTCCTCCACAAAGTGGCACATAATTGTGAAGTAGAAGGAAAAATAATAAATGGTTTTCAAAATGTTTTACACATAAATATGTGAGAAGTGTGGCGTGCAATTGTATTCAGCCCCTTTACTCTGTTACCATTAACTAAAATTTAGTGGAACCAATTGCCTTTAGAAATCACCTAATTAGTAAAAAGAGTCCACCTGCGTGTAATTTAATCTCAGTATAAATACTGCTGTTCTGTGAAGCCCTCAGAGGTTTGTTAGAGAACCTTAGTGAACAAGCAGCATCATGAAGGCCAAGGAACACATCAGACAGGTCAGGGATAAAGTTGTGGAGACGTTTAAAGCAGTGTTAGGTTATAAACAAATATCCCAAGCTTTGAACATCTCACGGAGCTCTGTTCAATCCATCATCAGAAAATGGAAAGAGTATGGCACAACTGCAAACCTACCAAGACATGGCCGTCCACCTAAACAGGCCAGGCCAGGCCAGGAGAGCATTCATCAGAGAAGCAGCCAAGAGGTCCATGCTAACTCTGGAGGAGCTGCAGAGATTCAAAACTCAGGTGGGAGAATCTGTCCACAGGGCAACTATTAGTCATGCACTCCACATATCTGCCCTTTATGGAAGAGTGACAAAAAGAAAAACCATAAGAAGTCCCATTAGCAGTTTGCGAGAAGCCATGTGGGGGACCAACATTTAACTTTTTAGCCTAAAAGCAAAACGCTGTGTAGCGAAAAACTAACCCTGCACATCACCCTGAGCACACTATCCCCATCGTGAAATATGGTGATGGCAGCATTATGTTTGGTTGGATGCTTTTCGTCAGCAGGGACAGGGAAGCTGGTCGGAAGTTGATGGGAAATTGGATTGAGTCAAATACAGGGCAATCTTTGAAGAAAACCTGTTAGAGTCTGCAAAAGACTTGAGACTGGGCTGGAGGTTCAGATTCTAGCAGGACAACAATCTTAAACATACAGCCAGAGCTACAATGGAATGGTTTAGATCCAAGCATATTAATGTGTTATGCCCCATACACACGGTCGGACATTCCGACCACATTCCGACCACAAAATCCATTGGAATTTTTCCGATGGATTTTGTCCGAAACTTGTGTTGCATACACACGGTCGCACAAAGTTATCAGAAAATGTGATCGTTCTGAATGAGGTGATGTACAAAACGTACAATGGGACTACGTAGAGGCCAGTAGCCAATAGCTTTGGTCTTTTTCTGAGCATGCGTGGCACTTTGTGCATTGGAATTCTTTACACAAGATTGGAAAAAGTCTGATCGGATTTTGTTGTTTGAAAATTTTAGCTCCAGCTCTCAAACTTTTTCCCTCGGAAATTCCGATGGAAAAAGTACAATAGATTTTCCGACAACATAATCCGATCTGACTTTTTCCGTCAGAATTTCCGACCCTGTGTATGGGGCATGAGAATGGCCCAGGCAAAGTCCAGACCTAAATCCAATTAAACTGTGGCGAAATTTGAAAATTGCTGATCACAGACGCTCTCCATCCAATCTGACAGAGCTTGAGCTATTTTGCAAAGAAGAACGGGCAACAATTTCACTCTCTAGATGGGCAAAGCTGGTAGAGACATCCCCAAAAAGACTTAAGACTTGTAATTGCAGTGAAAGGTGGTTCTACAAAGTATTGACTCAGGGGGGCGCCATACAAATGCACGCTACACTTTTCAGATATTTATTTGTAAAAAAATAAATAAAAAACTTTCATAATTTTCCTTCCACTTCACAATTATGTGCCACTTTGTGTTGGTCTATCACATAAAATCCCAATAAAATACATTTATGTTTTTTGGTTGTAACCTGACAAAATGTGGAAAATTTCAATGGATAGAAAAACTTTTTCAAGGCACTTTATAAAGACATTTTTGACAGATGAGCTTATACTGTGTTGAAGGCCCATTTCTGTTCCAGCATGACTGTATCCCTATACACAAAGCCAGCTCCATAAAGACATGGTTTGAGGAGTTTGGTTTGAGAATCTCAAGTGTCCTTCACAGAGCCCTAACCTCAACCCTACTGAACACCTTTGCGATGATTTGAAAAAATGCCCATACCAAGCCAGGTCTTCTCTTCCAACTTCAGTATCTGGCAATCCTCTTTTGTCTGAATGGGTACAAATTCCCACAGACACACTCAAAAAATAAAATCTTGTAGAATGCCTTACCAGAAAAGTGGAGGCCATGGAATGTGAATTCCATATTAACAGCCATGGTTTTCGATTGAGATGTTCTACAAATTCATATTGGTGTGACAATCAGGTGTCCATAAACCATTGACCGATTACTCGCCCGGTAATAACATTTTCTGCTGGTTAGTACTTTGCACTGGGTCTCTTCTGTAAATATAAGTGAGAGTCCAAACAGAAATGGTAAAAAAAAAAAAACACTCTTTTCGATCTGTAGTGTCATCTTGTACTTTTTATGTCTGTGCGAAGAACTTTGGTGGACAGCAAGAAACTCATATTTGGTGCCCACCTCTGGTATATTGTCTGGAGACTAAGATAATACAAGGGGAATGTTTGATTATGTCAGTAAAACCTTTTGAACTAACTAGTAGTAGTTAGTCATATTCTGTGGAGCTGTTCTGTAATGTCGAAGACATTTCCCCACTCATCCAAGTTCCAGTGGGTGTTGGGAACATTCCCCACAATTCATAGCTTCAAATATAAGTTTGCCTTAATCAAATCCCACCTTAATCAATGTAAGGCTTAATACTAAACAACACAAATACCACATCTGTCAGCTTGATAGAACCATGGTTATTGGATTACGTAATTAGGGCAGTGTGGTTTCACAAATTTACTCCATCGTGTTCTTGGAAAACCAGAAATGTGCATTGACACATTACATGACACCATACATAATGATCACCAGGCATAACTATCACATGACTTTGTTTATAAACAAAAGGTTGGGGTTCGGTAAGATCTACTGTCAAGTTCCCAGCTAACAAGTGGCCTTTTTTGCACACAAGAAGAGGTCCAGGATAGTTGAATGGGACTTCTCTAACCCTCATGACTCACATGTAGGCATTACAAACAAAGGACATCATATAATGCCAAAAGCCAACCGATTCGGGTGTATTTTTAAAGCGGAGGTCCACCCTAAAGTGGACCTTCCGCTTATTGGAATCCCCCCCCCCTCCGGCGCCACAATTGGCACCTTTCAGGGGGAGGGGGGTGCAGGTACCTGTACAGTACAGGTATCTGCACCCACTTCCGGGATAGCTCTCTGCGGAAAGGGGCGTAGATTACGTCCCTTTCCGAAAGTGCCCTGCTGCCTGCTGGGAAACACACAGATCCCAGAGGCAGCGGGTCCATCCTTATTGCGCAGCGCAACTCGCGCATGCACAGTAGGGAACCGGGAAATGAAGCCGAAAGGCTCCACTTCCTGATTCCCATACCCAAGATGGCGGTGGCAGCACCAGAGAGACGATCAAGAGATCGGCTTCGGGTGCCGACATCGCGGGCGCGCTGGGCGGGTAAGTTTCCTTATTTTAAAAGTCAGCAGCTGCAGTATTTGTAGCTGCTGGCTTTTTAAAAAACGGTTTAACACGGTTAAGAGGAAGAAACTGATTCTGTTGAAAAGGTACTGTTACATTCATGCTAAATAATATATTTATAGGCTATATGTTATAACATAATAATTTATTATTTATCTATTTACTGTGCAGATACTGGATTTAAGTTATAACTTCAAACTTTAGTAATTTGTCCATTAAGCCACCTGCTTGAGTAGGCTCCTCCTCATATCAGATGACCCCCTAGAAGAAGCTCTCTCCTGGGGGGTTACCTTGCGGGCGTGCTCCCAACTCCAGCATTTGCGTCCACGGACACGAATGCCGGACTAGGCCCTGGCGCCCGCATCATTGGATTTAAATAAACAGCAGCGGGAGCCAATGGTTGTACTGCTATCAATCTATCCAATCTAGCTGGTACTCGGTGCAGACAGGGACAGCGCATCTCTGGTGTGGGAATTACGGGGCTTAGGTAAGTAAAATGGGGGGGCTGGTGACTGCCAGAAGTTTTTTCACCTTAATGCATAGGATTAATTTCAAGGGGTATGAATACTTTTTCAAGGCACTGTAACTCAACTCAATTCAAATCCTTTAGTAAAATATCAACAAAGTATGATTTGCCATCTCATCATGAACCCATCTTCCGACAACTAGTATCATTCTTCAAACGATGCTTCAACCAAAAAAGAAACCCCTTTCAACATTCAATTATCGACCAAGCCACTGAGCATTCAGCATATTCTATATCAAAACGATATGCTCCTCTAAACTTCCATTTTTTAAAACCTCAAGGACAGTCTATCTTGAGGCTGGGTTCACACTGCTGCGATACGGGAACGCTGCGAATCCGCTGCGTTCCCGCATCGTATGCCTCCCGGCGGCAGTTCACACTGCCCTATGCGAACTGCTGGGAGTGTCAGTGAAAAGTTAATGACACCCCCAGATCAGTTCGCATATCGCAGTGCGATCTGCAAACTCAGACAGGAATCGGATCGCATGGTGTGAACACCCATGCGATCCAATTCTGCTGCGGACCAAAAAAAGGGTCCTGTGCGAGTTTGGGCTGGATGCGGTGCGAATCACATCCGATGTCGTCACCGCAGCAGTGTGAACCCAGCCTAAAAAGCTGGCAAAAAGATTTTGAAGACGAAAACATCTGAGAAAAGATCTTGAAAAAGATCTTTATTTTAGGTTCACACATATGCAGCTGCCCTTGATGCGTTTTTCAGGCACGTTTTTGAGTGCATGTTGCGTTTTTAAACCATTGGTTTTATGCATTTTTCATGCAGTTTTCATGCATTTTGCATTTAATGGTTGTTTTTTTCTCTTTAAAAATGCACTGATCAATGTATAAATGACACTGGCAGGGAAGGGGTTAACACTAGGGGCCAATCAAGGGCTTAACTGTGTTCCCTCAGCGTGTTCTAACTGTGGGGGGATGGGCTTACTGGGACACAAGAGAGATCAATGGGAATAGAAGATTTAAGACATGTTCCCTGTCAAAACAGGGAATTGCCATGTTTACAAAGGCAGTTCCCCATTCTGCCTCTGTACTAGGTGATCGCGGGTCACCGGCGAAAATCGAGTCCGCCGGACCTGCGGGCACTCTCTCGCGCCCGCAATCTCAACCTGCAGGGACCGACGTACAGGTATGTCAGTTCGCGCAGGAGAGCCAACCTGCCGCAGTAAAAGTACGGTGGCAGGTCAGCAAGAGTTTAAAGCTGAATATTACAGAAAAAGTTGGCTTATGTTTATTCTTTCAACTGGCTATTAATTATCATCTTGTTATTTTTGGCTGAAATTCCGCTTGCAAATACAAAGTGATCTTTGAAAAACACCCATGCCGAACGGTCAACCCCCCCCCCCCTCCATGTGCAGAATGCACCAGGGTAGCTGCTCAGCTCCGGACCTGAAAGCTGGTGGAGATCACTGGAGTAGTGGTATTTCATACAGTGGTTTCCAGCTTCTAGAGTAGGGTTTCTCAGCCAGGGTTCAATGGAACCCTTTCGTTCCTCCAGAGGTTGCTAGGTGTTCATTGAGAATTAAGCAATTTCTGACTCCTAACTAGGGATGAGCCGAACACCCCCCGGTTCGGTTCGCACCAGAACCTTCGAACGGTCCAAAAATTCATACAAACTTTAGAACCCTATTAAATTCTATGGGACTCGAACGTTTGAAATCAAAAGTGCTAATTTTAACAGCTAATATGCAACTATGCAACAGACAACACCAGCAATAAGGAGTGTCTTCAGGTGTATACTGTGCTGGAGGCAAACAACACCCACTTTAACTCCTGCAGATGCCTGTATTAGAGAACACCAGCATAAAAGGGTAGATACAGGTGTATACTGTGCTGGAGGCACACAACACCCACTTTAACTTTATTATAGAACACCAGCAATAAAGGGTAGATACAGGTGTATATTGTGCTGTGCTGGAGGCACACAACACCCACTAACTCCTGCAGATGCCTGTATTAGAGAACACCAGCATAAAAGTGTAGATACAGGTGTATACTGTGATGTGCTAGAGGCACACAACAGCCACTAACTCCTGCAGATGCCTGAGAAAAGAACACTGTCCCTGCCTATCTTGCTCTTTCCCTGCACGCCGGAACACGCTACACAAGGCTGCGTGTACTGCCTGTGGTCAATCGCTGCCAGCGCTGTGATTGGCCAAGTATGCGGGGTCACAGTGTATGCTTGGCCAATCATGAGCCAGCAATGCACTTCGATGGCGTAATGCATTGTGGGCCATACGAATTTGGTTTGAACGGTCCACAAAGTTCTGATTTCGCTGAACAGACGAACGGCCGATGTTCGAGTTGAACATGCGTTCGAGTCGAACACCGAGCTCATCCCTACTCCTAACCTAGTCCCCACTGACGCCATTGATCTTTTTAGCTGTATGTAAGGGGGTAATTCATCCCAATGACCACACGTGTAACTACAGTGGGTATAAAAAAAGTCTGCACACCCCTAAAACATTTCAGTTTGTTTTTCAATTGAGTTGTACAGTTTAAAGGCCACATTAAGGCCCCATTCACATCTGAGCGTTTTGTAGCTTGAAGCCTGAAGCTACAAAACGCTGGAGGGGAAAAAAATCAATTATTCTCTATGGAGATGGTTCGCATCTCCACTCCAAAACGCCTGAAGCCAGGAGCTACAAAACGCCTGAAGCTCAAACAAGTTCTGGAACCTTTTTTATATTGGTTACCTGTTGTCCTGCACAAAATCGCAGCAAAATATGTCGTAAAAACCACTGCAAAAACACAGCAAAAAGCGCTGAAAAATTGTGGTAAAATCGCATGATTTTTCATCCTGAAAACGCTACGCTCAGGTGCAGGGGCGGACTGACAACTCATGGGGCCCCGGGCAATAGGAGATTATGGGGCCCCCGGGCAATAGGAGATTATGGGGCCACACAGTATACACGCACACGCACACATACAGTATACACACAGAATACACATGGGATTTAAAAAAAACACAGATTTTTACATACTGTCCCTGGTTTTATTGAGGCTGGCAACCCTGATGGGGCCCCCTAGTGGCATGGGGCCCTCGGCAGTGCCTGAGTGCCCCAATGGTCAGTCCGCCCCTGCTCAGGTGTGAATGGGGCCTAAAAGTGGCAAAAGTTCTGAAATGATTTATCTTTGTATCATTTTTTTACATCACAGAAACCCGACATTATAACAGGGGTGTGTAGACTTTTAATATCCACTGTAGCTTCCTTCCGACTGACCATCAAACGAATGCATTATGAGTTGTAGATATAATACTTTTTGTACAGGGGGTTCTCTGAGACCGGAAGCTATTTCAAGGGTTCTTCTGTGTTGAAAAGATTGAGAAAGGCTGTTCTAGGGGAATCCTACAGGTATGATATATGCATAGCTACATGAATCCAAGCTGGACCAATGTAAAAAATATGATACCTGGAATTTTTCTTAAATTTTCATGTAAATTGACATTTTTTCTTAGCTGAACCCCTTTGAGAGGACTTTCCCGCGTATATAACACACAGTTGACATCAAAATTTGCTGAGCACACAGCTAGCTGAACAACTGGCAAAATTGCTCAACATATCTGTGTTACCCGTTCTTCCAGTAACTGTCCTGTCCTCAGGAGTTCATTGTTCTGAAGTTTTTACTCAGGTTCAGCTCTGATTAAGATCCATCATTGACACCTGTTCTAATGCTGCGTACACACGATCAGACTATCCGGTGTTCTTAGTCCGGCGGACAAACCTCCGGACTTTGAAGCGAAGGTCTGCCAGACTTTCCGAACGAGCTGACCTGCCCACACACGACCGGACTTTTCTGGCAGACAAACCGCTGGACTATGGCCGGACTTTTGAAATGAACGGACTTGCCCACACACTGAGGAAAGTCTGTTCATTTTGATATTATTGTTATTGTTTTTTTTTGTTTTTTGTTATTGTTTTGGATAGAGTGGGGCTTATATAAAACCCTTAGAATGGGGGGGGGGGGGTATATGTGGCGCTACCCAGGGGAAAAACACTATACTAAAGCTACCCAGGGGAAAAACACTATACTAAATACCCCAAAAATATAGCAATCAAAATAGGCTATTTAAAATATACAAGTGCATCAAATATATATATAAATAAACACAGTATACTTTCCACACAAAAACGGAATGTGCAAATACGCAATAGTGCAAAATAAGGTCAAATTAATAATATACCCATAGGATGACCTTAACTAATAGTGCAAAAATCTTATAAAGTGCAAAAAGTTCAAAATGCAAAAAATTCATCAAAAAAATTAAAAATATTAGTAGAAATAATGTGCAATAAAATCCCACAGTTCAAATATCCATGCAGTGCAACAACGAAAAAACACATCAAGTGCCACTCCACCGATGATCAAACTTCAGTGCTCCAAGTGCACCCCTTGTTTCCCCCAGCCTCTCACCTCTAGGATAGGTCCCACAGGACCATATGTCGCTATTTGTATAATCAGCTGCAGTCTCCTTCAATTCATATACTCCGAACCGCCAGCATAATAAACATCAGCATCCCATAAGAAGAGCCATAAGGAAGAGGAAAGAGAGGAGGGCTCCAATGTGTAGTATTTAAGTAAAAATAAATGTATTTAAAATATCCACACTTACATTAAAAATACGAAAATTGCGGGTACAACATTCAAAACATCCGGTCTCGGCCGCGACCGGAAGTGACGATCGACACCTGGTTGCTCGCTGACGCGTTGCGTCACTTAACACATGACTTTTTCAAATATATAAAACCCGTTTTTATTCTTGTCTAATAGAGAAAATGACCTTCTCTCCAACAATAGAGAAAATCTCTGTAAAATCACGGAAATCTAGTCTTAGGTAATTGTTACAGGAACAAGTGTCCGTACTGGAAGAGTTCAACTCCTTTCTATTTCAATAGTTTTTATTGTTTTTGGTAATTCAGAGACAAACAATGTAAACATCGTACATCGAGGTACAAAGTTGTTAGTACAGGTTAAGACATGGCAGGAATGTCTTGAGTGTATGTCAAACAGAAAGTTCATGTATAAAACCTATATCTCATGGAAAGAACAAAACATGGCTACCAGGAGATTGTGGTTCTTGCTCCCCCAAGAACCTCCAATGTGACCTTTTTTGGTACCTGGGGGAGAGTTGAGTGAGGTGCTCCCAACACAACATGTGTCGTAATCCTTATCAGGATGATTAGACTAACTTAGTGCTATATCTTTGACCCAGATCTTTTTCCCAGTTAGTATGGGGGGGGGGGGGGGTGACTTTGTGAACCTGAGTTTTTGGTGTAGTCTGTTATAAAATAGGGATATCTCTTTAGTTTTGGGGGCTGGTCCTGAATTTCCATGCTTTTGGGGGTATTGTGTAAAGAGGAAGACGGATCGCTTCCAGGCAGTGCTTAATACGAGTATAAGTAAATAGCTCCGAGTGGGGTAGCTTAAATTTGCATTGTAGAAGGGGAAAGGGTTTCATACTAGAACCCTGATGTAAGTCTTATGCCGCGTACACACGATCAAAATTCCGGACAGAAAAAGACAGATGAGAGCTTTTCATTGGAAAATGTGACTGTGTGTACGCTCCATCGGAATTTAGCTGTCTGAATTTCCGCCAGCCCAAAATTGATAGCATGTTCTCAATTTTCTCGACGGAAAAACTTTCTATCAGTAATTCCGATCGTGTGTATGCAATTTCGACACGCCAAAAATCACGCATGCTCAGATTCAACTACGAGACAGAAGCTATTGGCTACTGGCTATTGAACTTCCTTTTTCTAGTCCCGTCGTACGCGTTGTACGTCACCGCGTTATAAACAATCAGAATTTGGTGTGACCGTGTGTAGGCAAGACAGCTTGAGCCGAATTCCATCGGAAATCTGTCGGGAAAACCATCAGAGCTTTTTCTGATGAGAATTCCGATCGTGTGTACGCGGCATAAGATGGATTTGATTCCTTGTCTTGTCCAATGAGATAGAGATATGTTTGGTGAGAGGTGGTGAAATATTTGACCGGAATTGGGATCAAAGAAGTATTAGGTAGGCTATGGATGTTGTGGGCTAATGTTTTCCATGTGTGCACCATTGTTTTCATGGAAGGGGATAATGTCGCCTGTATTTGTGAAATTTGGGTGCAGTAGTGATGAGCTTTCTATTGTGCTCACAATTTACTTGGGCCTCGAAGGAACCATTCGATCATCTGATCAAGAACAGAAGCTAAATGGTAATCTTCAAAATTGATGGACCCTGATCCCCCCCTGCTAATTTGTGTTTCATGAGCGTCACGTTTGCACTTCGAGGTTTGGACCCTTTCCAGATACAGCTGTTGAATAGAGTTTGAAAAAGGGATTTGAAAAAATACCTGGGTATGGGGACGGGGAGAGTTCTAAATAAGTAGAGAATCTGCAGAAGGTGAAGCATTTTGAATGCTGAATGAAAGTCTTCCCGGCCAGGATAGTTCTTGTTTTGTTATGGTTTGGATTTGAGTACGAATTTTGCTAAGAAGAGGTTCGAAGTTAGCTGGAAAAAGTTGTTTGTAGTAAGATGTACCCCAAGATAGGTTATACTTTTGTCAGACCAGGCAAAGGGATATTGGATCTGCAGTAGGTTTTTAGTTGTGGCATTTAAGGTCCACAATATGTGATTTGGCCGTGTCCAGTGCATAGTATGGGACTTTTCTGAACCAGTTCTGTGTTTTTTGGATGTCAGCCAAAGAGGAGGTTGGATTGGTGAGGATTAGGATCACGTAGTCTGCCAAGAGACTGATTTTATGGGGGGATTTGCCCATCGCTAAGCCCATGATAAAAGGATTTGCGTGCACATGTTCCGCCAGGGGTTCCATCACCAGGTTGAAAATTATTGGTGATAGAGGGCACCCCTGATATGTGCCATTCGTTATATTGAATGGTTGAGATAGCATGTCCGCTGAGTATACTTGTGCTGACGGTGTGGAGTAAAGCGCCATAATGGCCCTGTAAATATGGTCTCTGAAACCAAATTTCTGGAGTACCTTTTTAAGGTAGTTCCAATGTACCCCGTTGAATGCCTTTTCTGCATCTAAGGAAAGCAGAGAAGGCTTTCTGCTGGATTCAGCATGGTGGATTAAGTTGATCACATGTCTTTTAGCATCAGGTGCTTGTCTCCCTTTAGTAAACCCTGCTTGGTCTATGTGAATGAGGCCCGGCATAACTTCTAGTAAATGTCTGGCAATGGTCTTGGCATAGATTTTTAAATCTAGGTTTAACAGGGATATGGGGTGAAAGTTTTTAGGAGCTGTCAGGTCCTTTCCCGGCTTTGGGAGTGTAATAATAAGTGCATTTAATGATTCCTTAGGGAATTTAGAAGTGGTGGCAGCATTGCTAAATAGTTGTGATAAGTGTGGAGTTAGTTGGGTGGAATTTTTTTTATAGTACTCTCCAGTCAAACCGTCAGGGCCTGGTGCTTTCCCTGTGGGCAAGGAGTTTATCGTGGAAAGGATTTCTGCATCCGTGAAGGGCTCATTTAAATATTGTAGTTGTGTCTCAGTAAGACCTTGTACACGTGGTCGGAGATTCTGACAACCAAATTCGTCGGATTTTGTCCGTCGGATTTTGTCCGACGGATCTTGTCCGAAACTGTTGCATACACACGGTCGGACAAAGTTGTCGGAAAATCCGATCTTTCAGAACGTGATGACGTAATTTCGTTATGACGGGACTATGTTCAGGCTAGTAGCCAATAGCTTTGATGTAGGAATTTGATCTGAGCATGCGTGGCACTTTGTCCGATCGGAATTCTCTACACATGATCGAAGTATGTCCGATCGGAGCAGTTTGTCGGAAAATATTTCCAGCAAGTTGGAAAATTTGGTACGACGGATATTCCGACGGAAACAGTCCGATGCATACCACACACAGTCGGAATATCCGACAAAACGGTCCGATAGGACACATTCTGACGGAGTCTCTGACCATGTGTACAAGGGCTTAGAGTTGGAAGTGTAATCTGTTGTAGAAATGAATTAATATCGTTGTTGGATGGATGAAATGTGGAAGGGTCTTGAAGTATATTATAAAGGTCACTATAGTAGTCACCTCTGACCGTGGGGTGCAATTCACCTCTCGATTTTGGAAATCCTTTTGCAAAGTCCTGGGCATTAAACACTGTTTGTCGTCTGCATACCTTCCATAGACTAATGGTCAAACAGAAAGGACGAACCAGACCCTGGAGCAGTATTTACGCTGTTTCTCCTCGTTTGCACAAGATGACTGGGCCTCTTTGTTGCCTTTAGCGGAATTCGCTTATATCAACTCGATACACTCCGCGATGAAACAGACTCCTTTCTTTGCAAACTATGGGTTTCACCCATCCTTCTTGCCGATGTTGCCCAGAAATTTTCAGTCCCAGCAGTACAGGATCGTCTGGAATTCTGGAGATCTAACAACCAAGTCCTGCAAGAAACCATCATGAAGTCTCAAGAAAATAATAAGAGATTCTATGACAGGAGGAGAAGGGGTAATCTAGACCTTAAGCCAGGGGATAAGGTTTGGTTTTCCATTCCAAATCTCAAGTGAGGCATGGAGTGGAAATGACTGAAAGGGATTATAATAGAGGGCCGGGCATGACTGTGTGGAGAATGAGTCATTGAGAGGTTAATAGGTGTGGAAAATAGTGTGTGAGAAGGGGAGGGGATAAGGAACTTTGTTGGTGAGGGAGCGGCCTTATTTAAGGTGGGGGAGGAGTCAAGGAAGCAGTTGGAGAAGGAAGGCAGTTTTGCTCACTGCTCCTCCACTTTGCAGCATGGCCAACGTGGACACCATTCTGGCAAAATTGAGGGCAGCGGCGGCGACTCGTGGAGCGGATTGGCTAGCCAGAGAGGTGGGGAGCCTGGTGGAGGATGTGGCCGGTGGTTCGGGTGCAGCGGTGGAGACCCCTCGCGCGTGGAGGTTGCAACGTAGTCTGTCGGAAAAGTCCGGTCATGTGTGGGCAGGTCCACTCGTTCGGAAAGTCCGGCGGACCTCCGCTACAAAGTCTGGTGGTTTGTCCGGCTGACTAAGTCCGCCAGATAGTCCGATCGCGTGTACAGAGCATTAGAAAGGCTGTTGGTGGTAGACATATCACCATAATGGTTGTAGTCCAATATCTGTGACAGCCTCTGTCTGGCCTTGTAAGTTCTACTCCAACATTTTAAGTAAAGTGTAAAAGGTCACAGGCTAGTGAAAATCCACTAGAAGTTTATAAATGGCGGCTGGTGCTTAATATTTTGGGGGGCCGCAAACCAACTAAACCCCCCCCACGAGCAGGATATGGACGGGAAGGCGGTGTCCCCCCCCCCCCACAGGAGATGAACGCGAAGGTAGTGACCCTCCCCCATTGTGGGAGATGGACGGGAAGGTAGTGATTCCCCCCCATTGTGGGAGATGGACGGGAAGGCGGCGATCCACCATTTTCATAGCCCTGACTCAACATGGGCCCTCCTGGCAAAGCTCCATGTACCCATGTCGGAAAGGACAAGGTCCTCTTTACCACCACCGTGGCTTGTCAGGATTATCAGAATCTGAAAACCCTCTTTAAAAATATGGTGCCTCAAGATATCCCACGTGAATGAGTAAGGGGTACATAGTTCACTCATTCACAAAAAATGTTGCCTAGAAATAAACACCTAAACGACCTTTATTTAAAAAAATTAAATAAAATCCCCATAAAATTACCCTACCCTAAATTAATCCATCCTCAATTACGATGCACACCACCCCAAGGATCGGCGAAAGAAAAAAAAAAAAACAATGGACCAGGCATATAGGGCTGATCCTAAAGCCACTCCTCACCAAATGACAGCTGGGATGCCAAGGCAGGTATCCCAATACTTTTGGCAATATAGCATACATTTTATCAGTCTCTTTCTCTACAGCCCCAGCTGCACCAATTATTAGGAAGCACTCTGAGGCTTCCTTCTCATTCACAAACTGAAGCATAGTAAACCCATTTTACTATGCCTCAGTGATGAATGAACGCATGAATGATTGGTACAGATTGCTCACTGTTCATTCAGGAGAGGAAGGGGTCAGTAAATTACAATTACTGACTCGTTCCCCGCTCTCCATGCTGAAACATCCTCCTGCAGAGGAAGGGAGAGGAGGAAAAGCTGGCAGCGCTGCAGGGAGAGGCAGAAGAGGATCGGTGTCTGCAATAAGACAGTACAGCCAGCCCTCCTGCTCAGCAGGTGCCCGGTCCTCCCTTTTGAAATGATGGGGCCCCGGGCCCAGTACAGGAGGACTGGCTGTACTGCCTTATCAGTGGCCGGGGTTGTTTTACAAGGTTATTGTTTACAATCTTTTTAAAGAATAACATGGCACTGTTGGTCGCTCTATGTAGTTCATTGAGCTTCCTGGCAGAATGTAACTGCCTGTCCATAGTGGAGGTACAGGCAGACAGATACACAGCCAGTCTGCAGGACCGTCTACTGATCTTGGGTCCAATGCTTTACAGGTCCCTAACAAAAATAAATAATAAATGCATATTTTTTTTACCTGCAAACTTATCCTTTAAGAAAACTATAGCATCCACCACATCTCAGGACTAGTAGCTGCAATTTATTACATATTTGTTCTTAGATTTAGATAAAATAAATAAGACTAATTCAATAAATAATACAATAAATACAATTATAGGAATGCTAAAATACCATTAAAATACCATTGGTTGTGAGGACACGTGACATACCTTATGTTTACTTTAAGAGGCCTTCTGTAATATTACAGGTTGATACGTAAATCAGGGTCTATGCCTCTAAAGCATTATTACAAAAATAAAGCATGTGCCTTTTTTTTTGTTACTCAGAAAAATGTTCTCGTACCTACCAAATAGAGCTACTTGAAGTTCTTGTTTTGTAACTTTTTATGCGTATTTCCAAAATAATCTAATACATAGGTTGAAAGGATGACATTTTAGTTTCCTCATACCATTGGTAATATTCACGCCTTCCAGACTTCACATAAAATAGGCTCAGTGTTGACTTGCAGCAGTAGTGACTGAGGTGACACCAGGACAGAACACGTTGGGTGGAGGATGGACGGTCTACTGAGTTTTCTCTGCCTGCTTTGTGTCCTCATAACACCAGGTATGTCTGATCTAGGACTGCAACTAACGATTATTTTCATAATCGATTAGTTGGCTGATTATTATTTCAATGAATCGATTAATCAGTTAATAACCTTTAAGAAAGTGTGGTGTATAATTTCGTTAATATGTAAAGTTTAAAAAAAGGCAATTTATTCTTAAATATCTCTATATGCAGTGGTAAATATAAATAACCAACTATATGGTTAGGGAGCAAAATATCAAATCCACTCAATAACAGACAGAAGAGATATACTGTATATACTATTAGAGGAGATATACTGTATATACTATTAGAGGAGATATACTGTATATACTATTAGAGGAGAGATATATTGCATATAATATTAGAGGAGATATACTGTATATATTACTAGAATAGATATACTGTATATACTATTAGAGGAGAGATATATTGTATAAAATATTAGAAGAGATATACTGTATATACTATTAGAGGAGAGATATATTGTATATAATATTAGAGGAGATATACTGTATATATTACTAGAATAGATATACTGTATATACTATTAGAGGAGAGATATATTGTATATAATATTAGAGGAGATATACAGTATATACTATTAGAGGAGAGATATATTGTATAAAATATTAGAGGAGATATACTGTATATGCTATTAGAGGAGAGATATACTGTATATTAGACATGTGCAATTAGTTTCGTACAAATAAAAAATTTGTATGAATTTCCGTAAATTCGTACATTCGGGAGCATCCGAAATACGAATTGCTATGCTTCTGAATTTTGTACAAAATACGCAGTTTCGTTTACGAATTTCGGTTCCAAATTCCGTTACAACGGTGGTTGGTGTTTTGTTGACCAATCAGAGGTTTTCTTCTGCTGCTGAGTGAGGGTCAGGAAAATGACCTTTTTTAATATGAGAGTGGGAGACCGGCGCTCGTAGCCGATGGGAGATTCATAATCGGACAAAATAAGAATTTTCATTAATTACGATTATTCATTTTGATGAAGTTAAAAAAACAGGAAGTCAGCACAACACAGGGATGGTTGGAGCCCCTCATAATGAGCTCAGGGATGGTGGGAGCCTCTCATAATCAGCACAGCACAGGGATGGTGGGAGCCCCCCATAATGAGCACAGCACAGGGATAGTGGGAGCCCCTCATAATGGGCACAGGGATGGTGGGAGCCCCTCATAATGAGCACAGGGATGGTGGGAGCCCCCCATAATGAGCACAGCACAGGGAAGGTGGGAGCCCCTCATAATGAGCACAGGGATGGTGGAAGCCCCTCATAATGAGCACAAGGATGGTGGGAGCCCCTCATAATGAGCACAGGGACAGTGGGAGCCCCTCATAATGAGCACAGCACATGGACAGTGGGAGCCCCTCATAATGAGCACAGCACAGGGACGGTGGGAGCCCCTCATAATGAGCACAGCACATGGACAGTGGGAGCCCCTCATAATGAGCACAGCACAGGGACGGTGGGAGCCCCTCATAATGAGCACAGCACAGGGACGGTGGGAGCCCCTCATAATGAGCACAGCACATGGACAGTGGGAGCCCCTCATAATGAGCACAGCACAGGGATGGCGGGGGCCCCTCATAATGAGCACAGCACAGGGATGGCGGGGCCCCTCATAATGAGCACAGCACAGGGATGGTGGGAGCCCCTCATAATGATAAATTTGTCATAACGAACGTTTGTAATTGTTACGAAAAGTTAACAAGCCTAACGAAAATTCATATTTCATACAAATCCAAATTGAATTTCGGACACGAATTACGAAACACGAATTAACGCCTAATACGAAATGGAACGGAATGAAACAAAACAAATTTATTGATGGCGCACATGTCTATTGTATATACTATTAGAAGGTGAATCTGGTAATATAATCAGACTCGGAGATCAACATTTTTTATTTAAAAAACAAACAATGTCTTTCTTCAAAAAAAAAAAAAAAATTATTTTAACAACGTTTGTTATGCCGCGTACACACGGTCGAACTGTTTGACGTACTTAGTCCGTCGAAACACATTTCAGCGGACAATCCGCTCGTGTGTGGGCTTCAGCGGACTTTTTCAGCGTGCAGTCCGGAGTACTAAGAATTTCGGATTTTCCAAAAATCTGTCCGTCTTACTTTGGTTTCAGCGGACAATCCGCTCGTCAGTAGGCTAGTTCGACGGACTAAGAATGGCGCATGTCCAGAAAGGATTTACACGGCGGAAGGGTGCTTTGCTGTGTCTTGGACTTCCTATTTCTAGTCCCGTCGTACGTGCTGTACACGTCATCGCGCAAGCATCCGTGCATCCGTGTGTGGTCAAGTCCGTTCAGTGGAAACTACGACGGATTGTCCGTCGGATTGTATGACGGACTAAGTACGCCATACAATCCGCTCGTGTGTACGCGGCATTAGATTAACTAATCATTAGTGGGGTCAAATCGACGTTTATTTTCAACCACAGTGACGGGAAAATTTGGAAATAATAGAAAACTTTTTGGGTGAAAGGAATTCTCAGACAGTGTTTGTGGTTTTCGTTCAGAAATGACATTCCTTTTAAAAACAGAATGTTAAAAACAAGTGAAAATTTCAAACAACATTCTTTCATTCAGCAAATGTACAAAGATTTTGGTCTGAATATTCTCGTCTGAAAATTGATCGGTGTGGCCAGCATCAGGCTCGGTACACACCTATGCAGTTTTCTTCTGATGTGTTTCTGCAGTTCTTTCTGCTGTGTGTTTTGATTTTTGCGCACGTGATTTTGCTGCCATTTGCGTTTTTTGGATTTTTTTTAGGTAGGCAAATTCCTTGTTGGGCAGATTAAAAAAATATATATATATATTGCTGCAAAAACGCATTACAGGCTTTTCTGCAGCTTCTCTAATGAAGTATCTTGAACCCAAAAAAAGCACCGTTTTGCGTTAAAAAAAAAAAAGTCCCCGACCTTTTCCAAACATGCAGCCACTGAAAAAAGTGTTGATGTGAACGTGTCCCATAGGAAACCATGTAAATGGACTGTAATGCGTCTCTGCAAAAAGCACCAAAAAACACTCAGCCCTTGTACACGTTCGGATATTCCGACGGAAAATGTCCGATCGGACTGTGTTGTCGGATAATCCGACCGACAAAGTTTTAGAGCTGGGCTATAAAATTTTCCGACAACATGATCCAACGGACTTTGTCCGATTGTGTGTAGAGAATTACGATCGGACAAAGTGCCACGCATGCTCAGATCAAATTCCTAGACCAAAGCTATTGGCTACTAGCCTGAACGTAGTCCCGTCGTAACGCAATAACCTCATCAAGTTACGTACGATCCGATTTTCCGACAACTTGTGTATGCAACACCAGTTTCGGACAAAATCTGATGGATTTTGTTATCGGAATGTCAGACCGTGTGTACAAGGATTAAGATGTGATCCAGGTCTAAGACGTTTAATAACATAATGGGGTTAAAAAAACGAAACTAAAATTAGCCATTTATAATACAAAAAAAAAAAAAAAAGAAGATAATCACTACTGTTCTTTTGCTGTAGAACAGTGATAGTAATATTTACAGTAGCAATTTGCTCTTTTTATACTATAAAGGGCTCATTTTAGTTTTTTTTTTAACCTTATTATGTTACTGGCCGATTAATCGATTATGAAAATAGTAATCGATTAATTTCATAATTGATTAGTTGTCGATTAATCGATTAGATGTTTCAGCCCTATCCCAGCAGGGGATAGATTTTGAGCTACATCTATGTTATCTCTGTGGAATGAGAAGGTCCACTTCCCGTCATAGTCGATGAGATAGTCAGGCCGCGTACACACGGGCGGACTGTTCGCCCAACTTTGTTCGTCAAACAATCCGACCAACAGTCCGCTCAAAATTTGCATGAACGGACTTGACCACACACGATGAACGAACAGTCCGCTGAAACCGTGCGCGATGACGTGAATGGCATGTACGACGGGACTATAAAAACGACGTCCTATACACTGCAATGCAACCTTCGCCGTGTAAATCCTTTCTGAGCATGCGCGAAACTTAGTTTGACGAACAAGCCTACACACGAGCGGACTGTCCGCTCAAACCAAGTTTCAGCGGACTGTCTAACGGAAATTCCGAAAAACTTTGTTCGTCAGACTGTCCGCTGAAACTGTCCGCTGAAGCCCACACACGAGCGGACTGTCCGCTGAAACACTGTTCAGTGGACAAAGTTGGGCGAACAGTCCGCCTGTGTGTACGCGGCCTCAGGTGTGTTGCTGGTTGGATCACCAGACAATATATTACCTCTTTATTCTTGGGTTTAGTGGTTGGCACTTCTGCCTTACAGCCCTGGGGTTATGGGGTTAAATCCTAGCCAGGATTGTATGGAATTTACATGTTCTCCCTTTGCTTGCATACTCCATAGACATGCTGGTAGGGTAATTGCCTCCTGTGTAAATTACCCCTAGTATATAAGCGAGAGGAACCTTAGATTATAAGCTATTTGAGGGCATGGACTGGTGAATGTACAACATTTAAAATGCTGTGTGAATTGATGGCGCCATTTAAATACCTGCAATAAATACTATCTTACAATAAATGGAAGCTAGTGTTCATGCAAGAGCTTCTGTCTATCAATTAATATTCACTCTTATATTCTAATATATTTTTCAGGTCATTCTCTTTCATGTATCAAATGTATTGGACAAAGTTCCTGTAAGGGAGATTCTGAGACATGTACGCCTAATTACAGTTGCGGATTGGCCTATAGAGAGACCACTGAAGGTAAACCTTGCAAAATATTTCTGGAGTACAATCAATTTTTATTTTCATTATTTAATGAGGACTCGTAGGCGTGCGTACAGGGTGTGCCAGATGTGCTTGGGAACACCCTAATCATCCTGTTTTGCGCAGATTATCCCTCCTGCTTGGCTGCAGAAAAAGGGACTGAGGAATCTCTGTCCCCAGTCCCTTTCTCTGTCTCAAAAAAAGTCTGTTAAGACCCCTAATATTTCACCAAAGCCCCCCAATGGGGCTGCTAACAAACTGTAAAACAATATAAGAATAACAAATTATTGTAAAAAAAAAAAAAAAAATTTAAAAAAAAAAAGGTAAGTAATAATAAAATAAAATATATAAATAAAAAACTATTATCACCAATCTCTGCCCTGCTGACACCATCCACTGCCCTGCGACTATCTATATATAAATCTATACTCACAGTATGTGTGTATCTGAGTTTGGGGGTGCACACCCTAATGCAATAGGCTGCACACACCTATGTGAGGACTCCAACCAAAGCAAATAATTCTAAGTAGAGCGAGTGAAAGTGAATTTCTCCGATGGGTTGGTGAGGTTTCCCTGATCCTTGAAGTCTGTATTGCCTTGGCCAAGATTGTCTTGTGGTGGCTTTAGGTTCTCTAGTATGTATAGTCTTGTATGTAAGATTCTTAAAGGCTGTATTGTCTCGACCATGTTTGTCTTGTGATGGCTTCAGGGCTTCTAATGCCGTGTACACACGATCAGACTATCCGGCAGACTTGGTCCAGTGGACCAGAGTCCACCGGACAATCCGTCCATGTGTGGGCTCCGGCGGACTTTTTCTTTCCAAAAGTCCGGCAGACTTAGAAAGAAGTTTTGACTCAAAATTGTCCACCGGACTCAGCAGTCCGGCGGACAATCCGCCCGTCTGTGGGCTAGTCCGCCGGACTTTTGAAATGAACGGACTTGCCCACACACGGAGAAAAGTCCGTTCATTTTGAACGCGGCTCCAGGTAGATGGGACTAGCTAAGGAAGGCAATGTCGCCACCTCCATCGGTGACATTGACACCTTGCGAGCCCCATCACCTGGTATGGACTTAAAGGGGAAGCCCTATGCCGAAAAAATGGCGTGTTGCAGACCCTTATCTGAGCACGCAGCCTGGCCGGTCAGAAAAGGGGGTGGGGACGAGCGAGCGCCCCCCTCCTGAGCTGTACCAGGCCTCATGCCCTCAACATGGGGGGGTGCTTTGGGGAAGGGGGGCCCCACCCCAAAGCACCTTGTCTCCATGTTGATGAAGACAAGGGCCTCTTCCCAACAACCCTGGCCATTGGTTGTCGGGATCTGCGGGCGGGGGGCTTATCGGAATCCGGGAGCCTCCTTTAATAAGGGGGCCCCCAGATCCCGGCCCCCCACCCTATGTGAATGAGTATGAGGTACATTGTACCCCTACCCATTCACCTGAGGGAAAAAGTGTCAATAAAATAACACAACACAGGTTTTTAAAATAATTTATTAGACAGGGCCCCACCACCCCAAAGCACCTTGTCCCCATGTTGATGAAGACAAGGGCCTCTTTCCAACAACCCTGACCATTGGTTGTCGGGTCTGCGGGCTGAGGGCTTATCGGAATCCGGGAGCCCCCTTTAATAACGGGCCCCCAGATCCCGGCCCCCCACCCTATGTGAATGAGTATGAGGTACATTGTACCCCTACCCATTCACCTGAGGGAAAAAGTGTCAATAAAAAAACACAGCACAAGTTTTTAAAATAATTTATTAGACAGCTCCGGTGGTCTTCCGTCTTGGGGGTCTTCTCACGGGACTTATTCGCTATCTTCTGCTAGCTCTTTTACTAGCGGAGGATCCCGGCTTTCTTCTTCGTCGTCGCCTCCGTCCGGGGCTCTTCTTCCGACTTCGGGGTCTTGTCCCGCTCTTCGGGGGTCTTGTCCCCCTCTTAGGTTCTTCTTACCGGCCTCCGCTTTCTTCTTCCAGCTCTTTTACTAGCGTTGGCCCGGTCTTCTGTCGCTATCGCTGCCTTCTTCTCTTCTTTTTTTCTTCTTCCTTGCGATGTTGACACAACGCTGTCTCTGGCCGCAATGACAGGGACGCATTGTGCAGCGACTTATATAGGAATAAGGGGTGGGGGTCACCGGGTGATGTCACATGGTGACCCCGCCCCTTATGATGTCACAGTCCCAGCAACCTCCAGGACTGTAAAAGAGCTAGCAGAAGATATCGGAGTCCGACGAGAAGACCCCCAAGACGTAAGACCACCGGAGCTGTCTAATAAATTATTTTAAAAACTTGTGTTTTTTATTGACACTTTTTCCCTCAGGTGATTGGGTAGGGGTACAATGTACCCCATACTCATTCACATAGGGTGGGGGGGTGGGATCTGGGGGCCCCCTTATTAAAGGGGGCTCTCGGATTCCGATAAGCCCCCTGCCCGCAGACTCCAACAACCAACGGCCAGGGTTGTCGGGAAGAGGCCCTTGTACTCATCAACATGGGGACAAGGTGGCTCCCTCACCCCAAAGCACCCCCCATGTTGAGGGCACGCACCCTGATACGGCTTGGGGGGGATTCGCTTTTCCCCACCACCTTTCCTGACCGGCTGGGCTGCGTGCTCAGATAAGGGTCTGCAATGGACTTTGGGGGGACCCCCACGCCATTTTTTCGGCATAGGGATTCCCCTTTAAGTCCATACCAGGTGATGGGGCTCGCAAGGTGTCAATCTCACCGATGGAGGCGGCAACATTGACTTCCTTCGCTAGTTCAAAATGAACAGACTTTTCTCCGTGTGTGGGCAAGTTCATTCATTTCAAAAGTCCGGAGGACACCCGCCACAGTCCGGCGGATTGTCTGCCGGAACTACTCCATCAGAAAAGTCCAGACGTATGTGGGAAGGTCCGCTTGTTCGGAAAGTCTGGTGGACCTCCGCTGCAAAATGGCGACATCGGCACCTGACAGCCGATCTGAAAATCGGCTGTTGTGCCGAAATCACTGGCTCCCTGGACAGTGCCCATATATTAAAAATCAGCAGCTACAGTATTTTGCAGTATTACTTTTTTCCCAGGCGGAACACCTCTTTAAATTCTCTAGTATGTCTAGTGCACTGTGTAAAAAAATTATCATGTCTTAAAGGGTCAGTCCACCCAAAACAGATTTTAGTTTGTGCTTGATGCTTGAGAATTCCACCTGCTTACAAGATAGGGGCACACAATGGGTCAGTTGTGTTGTCAATAAAGTCCAGCATTGGGGCTTGGTGCTCTTAAGGCCGCGTACACACGGGCGGATTGTCTGTCCAACTTAGTCCGCTGAACCGTGTTTCAGCGGACAATCCGCTCGTGTGTGGGCTTCAGCGGACTTTTTCAGCGGACAGTCTGACGAACAAGGTCTTACGGAATTTCCGTAATTTTGTCCGTCCAAACTTGGTTTCAGCGGACAATCCGCTCGTGTGTAGGCAAGTTGGACGGACTAAGTATGGCGCATGCTCAGAAAGGATTTACATGGCCGAAGGTTGCATTGCAGTGTATAGGACGTTGTTTTTCTAGTCCCGTCGTACGTGCTGTACACGTCATCGCGCATGCTTTCAGCGGACTGTCTGTTCATCGTGTGTGGTCAAGTCCGTTCATTCAAAATTTGGACGGACTGTCTGTCGGATTGTCTGACGAACTTAGTTGGGCAGACAATCCGCCCGTGTGTACGCGGCCTAAGATAGTCATGTCCCCCAAGCAGAAGACCCTGAGCTTGTGTTCTTTGTGTCAAGCCTTAGCAGAATAATCAGAAATTGCAGCATCCATGTTTATGTGATGACAGGTTTCTATTATAGAGCCCCTGTTACTGTCCTAAAATGTTGCAGGTAAAACCAAATAAAAATAAAGTATTTGAATGATTACTTACAGTGCTTTTCCTTTCCAGTAATAATTTTTTTGATCACTTGCCATATGCCTCAGAACTCCATAGAGAATGTAACCACTCCAGGAAGAGTTCCCTATCACAGCCCCCTCTCTCTTTGCACATCATAGCCATCCCTCTTCTGAGAGTGTCTAATTCTTATCTTTGCTGGCCCAGCTCCTTTGCCCCTCCCCTCACCTTTATGTAGCTATAGCCTATAGTAGTGATGCTGAACCTTGGCACCCCAGATGTTTTGGAACTACATTTCCCATGATGCTAAAGTACACTGAAGAGTGAATGAACATCATGGGAAATGTAGTTCCAAAACATCTGGGCTGCCAAGGTTCGCCATCACTGGCCTATAGTATCACTTGAGTAACTGCTCTGAGTCTGTTGGAGCTGCTGAGAGCAAATGCAAGATGATGGCACCCAAAAACAGTCTCAGGCCTTGTGGATATCTACACTCTGGAGGTGTTTACAGGTAAATAACAGAAGATGCATGAAATTTTAAAGAAAAACAACCTTTTTTATCTTTTTTTTGTGTGTTTTGCATTTTTTATCTTACATTTTTATGTTTATTTTCATAATATTTTCATTTATACGTTATCTTTTATTTCAATGAATCTATTCTATTTTATCTTATTTTTGTTTTACTGGCATTAATTATAATATATTTTTCTATTTTTTCTTTTCTTTTCTTCTTTTTTGTTTTCTCTCCTTTTCCTTTCTTATTCTTTCATTGTTTCTTCTTTTTTCTCATTTTTCTTTTTGGAACCCAGTTATTCCTTCATTACAGCTGGCCTCTGCCCACTCTACTGCCCCATACACACGGTCGGAAATTCCGACAGAAAAGGTCCGATGGGATTATGTTGTTGGAAAATCCGATTGTGGGTGGGCTCTATCGGACTTTTTCCGTCAGAAATTCCGACGGAAAAGGTTTGAGAGCTGGATCTAAAATTTTATGACAACAAAATCCGATCGGACTTTTCCTGATCGTTTGTAGAGAATTCCGACGGACAAAGTGCCATGCGTGCTCAGAATAAATTACGAGACAAAAGTTATTGGCTACTGGCCTCTCCATAGTCCCGTCGTAAGTTTTGTACGTCGCCTCGTTCCGAACGATCGGATTTTTGACAACTTTGTCCGACCGTGTGTATGCAACACAAGTTTCGGCCAAAATCCGTCAGAAAAAATGCGACAGATTTTGTGGTCGGAAAAAATCCGACAGATTTTGTGGTCGGAATGTCCGACCGTGTGTACAGGGCATACAAGTGGGGGCTGGTGATCTTTTTTGTCGGTTGGGTCACTCCCACAACTGCAACCCCCCCACCCCACCCCACGCGGTCTTACGGTTAGTTTGACTGTCCAGACAATTACCCCATCTAGGCGTGACAGGCGACGAGTGGCGGCTCCTCCTCCTCTGCATCATTGCAGCTTAAGCCGTGCATCTCCTCCCTCCTCCTCCTAGGCAGCCAATAGGATCGCCTGTCCTTCAGCCAATTGGGTCATCTTACTTAAAAGTAATTAGTTAAGTTACAAATTACTTCTCCCAAAAAGTAATTGTGTTAGTAACTCAGTTACTACATTGGAAAAGTAATTAGTTACTCAGCAAAGTAAATGGGACAGCGGTGGCAGCGGTGGTACTTGAGGGGGTGGCAGCGGTGGTACTGGGGGTGGTGGCAGTAGTTGTATTGTACAGTACTTGGGGGGGGGGGGGTGGCAGCGGTGGTGTACTTGGGGAGGGTGGCAGGAAGCGGTGGTACTTGGGGGAGTGGCAGTGGTGGTGATGTACAGTACTTGGGGGGTGGCAGTGGTGGTGTACTTGGGGAGGGTAGCAGGAAGCGGTGGTACTTGGGGGGGGGTGGCAACGGTGGTGGTGCCATCCTCTCCCACCACCACCTCTGCCTCTTCCTGATCCCACACCCCACCACCACTGATCTCATCCCTACTGTATCCCCCCCATCACCTCTGTTGTAGAAGTGATGGTGGGTGGGTAGGGATGGGATCGATAAGAAGCAGGGGTGGTGGAGGACTTGGGATGGATCGATTGCACTGCAATTTGAATCGTCAGACAGTCACTTACTTGAATGCCTCCAGGGATGCCTTTCCTCATGGGGGAGAGAGAGAGAGAGAGAGAGACCCTCCCCTTCACTCGATTGGCGTCAGCTGGTCAGCTGACTTCATTTTTCAGTGTCCGCCTCCCTACACTCTCTCTCTCTCTGGATAGGCGGGGGGCGGGATGGGGCGGTCCAGACAGTCTCTGAGTCTCAGCCTCTTCTCAGCTCAGCGGGTGAAAGCCCCCATCCCCGCGGCGGAATGAACGGCCAGGCAACGCGGCCACGGCAAGTCTCCCGGGCGGTAGATGTAATTGCGGTAACGCCACCCAAGTAATGAGAACTGAGTTACCATGAGGGGAAGAGCAATCAGTTAGATTACTCATTACCCTCTAAAGTAAGTTAAGTAAGTTTATTTTAACTGAGTTACTAACATCACTGGGTTTCTCCATAGATGTACACAGAAACCAACTTCGGCTGACTCCTGGTGAAGTGGGCATAGAGATTACCGCTTCTGCAAATGGACAATGATTTACTAACCACTTTGGCATTTAGAATGCACTTTGGTGAAACAGTGTTTTTATTTCTACACGAAAATGTGGATATGTATATGTTTTTTATGTAAATTTAAATAATTTCTATATTTTTTTACTACTAAAAGTCCCATGGCCATATTGTCTTGGTTGTTCTGGTATATTGGGGACTGAGTGCTGCTAAGGTCTGAGCACGGGGGGGGGGGCTGTTTTTGTTTCTAGATGAATATATTGCAGCTGTATAATGCTACTGTATTAATTATTGTGCAGGGGGATTCACCACTACAGACTATATACTGTCATGTGTGTCAAAAAGCAAGTGTAATAAAATGGGCAGCATCAGCTATACCGGCGGCAAAATGAAGATGGGGATTTCATGCTGCGACACCGATAACTGCATCCCATCTCTACCCCAATGTAAGTTTCTAAATTTTATCATTAATATTTTTATGTTCTCATTCACAAAATATTAACATATTCACAATATTAACACTTTTATAGTCACATATTTACATTTCCCTAAATACAAACCCCAATATATCCCCAATGTGAAATCAATTTCACCTCTATACATAAAAGTGTATCAATTCTTCAAAATTAAGTAATTTAAATATTTCATTTAAATCCATTATTAGTATAAAAATCTAAATGATTGGGTGCAATCTTTCCCCAAGTTTCCAGGTATCTGTAAATAATTTAATTGTTCTTGTTGTTGTTCTGTCATTTAGTTTTGTCCGACTCTTCATAACCTCATGGCTTTTCTGTCCTCCACTGCCTTCCAGAGTTTGCTTAAACGCAAAACAAACAAAAAAATGGGTCCTGCTCCTTTAAAGCATGTTATATGACACAGTGCTTGTCCTGTGTCATTTGGCCACCTATAACACCTAAAACACCCGGCTGATCCTGCCAGTTTCTCCCCACCTCTCTGTAAACTGGCCACAGTGTATCATGGCTGCTGAGCCCCAACACTGTGGTCAGTTTCACCGGCAGCCTGCTATCTACTCTCCCCTTGGCTCCTGTGTCCTCCTTCCCTCTCTGTCTGTGTGTGAGCCACCCCTCCCCCTCATGCTGCTCTCATAACACTAACCTGTATACACCATCAGCACTGCTTCCTATTGCAGTCTCCTCCGCTGTGAATGATTTATAAATAGAAATGCTGTAAGTACCTAATTTAAGCCGAGATTTAGAGGTGGATCTAGGCTTTGTGAGGCCTTAGGCAAAACTGAGACATGAGGCCCCACTCACGTCCATAATGGGGAAAAAAAATGAAAACGATCAATAAAAATGTACTGTTTTGGTAGGGTACAGTATAGGGGGAGGGTAAGGGGTACCCAGTACATGGGTCAGGAGGGTACAGTACAGAAGGCTAAGTGGAGGGTACAGTACAGGGGGGAGGAGGAGGGCATAGTACAGGGGGTAGGATACAGTACAGGGGGAGCAGGAGGGCACAGTAAAGTGGGTAGAAGGATACAGTACAGGGGGGAGCAGGAGGGAACAGTACAGAGGGTAGGTAAGTGGACACAGTACAGGGGCAGTAATGAATGTTAAAGATATGGTATCCTCAAGCAGAGCTGCTCTCACAGATTCCACCTATTCTGGCAGGCTGTCACTTGGCTAAATCTACACTGGAATGATAAATCCCCCTCTGCCTTCCCCTCTAGAGTTTGTTGCTCTCTTGCAAGGGTTAAGGAAGGACCCCGAGGTGGAACATCTTATTACTGCTGCTGCTTGTGTGGGTGGGATGTGTACTGCACCAATCACATGGGATGAATAGGAGAGGAGGGTCAGCAGGAATTGGTGCAGCACACATCCCACCCACGCAAGCAACAGCAATAGTGAGATGCTCTGCCTCTGGGTTCTTTCTTAGCCCCTGAAAAATGGGAGTCAGGATGGAGCTGGGAACCATGGGGCAAGGGAGTAGGAGGAGGGTTGAAAAAGGGCAGAGTGGGTAGGAGATGGGGAATGGGTAGAGGAGAACTGGAGTGGTCAGGAGAGAAAGAAAGAAAAGAAAGATGTACGGTGAACAATTTGGGGTGCAAATTCGAAAAGCCGTGGAACACCCTGTACAAGTCTATGGGGGAAATCTAAAGTGCTAATTTTAAAAGCTAATATGCAAGTTATCGTCCTAAAAAGTGTTCGGGGACCCGGGTCCTGCCCCAGGGGACATGTATCAATGCAAAAAAAAAGTTTTAAAACCGGCCGTTTTTTCGGGAGCAGTGATTTCAATAATGCTTAAAGTGAAACAATAAAAGTGTAATATTCCTTTAAATTTCGTACCTGGGGGGTGTGTATAGTATGCCTGTAAAGGGGCGCATGTTTCCCATGCTTAGAACTATCCCTGTACAAAGTATCATTTCTGCAGGAAAAAAAATAAATTCAAAATCACTTGCAGCTATATATTTTTGCTCCCCGTAATACAGAGAAGTCATTGAAAGTCATTGATAAAAAAAAAGCGTGGGGTTCCCCCAAATTCAATTACTAGGCCCTTCAGGTCTGGTATGGATATTAAAGGGAACCCCGCGTCATATATATATATATAAAAAAAAATGACGTGGGGTTCCGAGCAGATATCGATACCAGATCCTTCAGGTCTGGTATGGATTTTAAGGGGAACTCCACGCCAAATTAAAAAAAAAAAAATGGCGTGGAGTTCCCCCTAAAAATCCATACCAGACCCTTTATCCGAGCACGCAAAATAGTTGTACTGTGCCTAAAAAGTCCATAGCCCAATTTAAATTTTTTCTATGTCTAAAGAACACAGTGTCTGTTGGGAGAGTGGGCGAGGCAGACAGAGGAGGAGAGGACGGGAGCAGGGGGAGAAGTAAAAGCAGCTCTCTTCGCTGACCGGCTGTGCGGGCAGAATGGGGAGGGGAGAAGTGTCAGAGCTGGCTGTGGCCCGCTCATGGCCAGTTTTCTCTGTGCCACTGGAGGACTCGGCGCTGTGCTGGTGGCAAAGATATCTGCTGCTAGAAGAGGCGACTGTAAGGTAAACTAGGGAGCCGTGAGGCCCCTCTGATCGCGGGGGCCTAAGGCGACCGCCTAATTTGCCTAATTAGAGAGCAGCCTCTGCCGAGATTGCAATCACATGACCAGCTAGCTCTCTCCTTCCCTCCTCCTACCCTCCAGACTGATATCATCAGGGGAATCTCAGCCCTACCCACTGCATCTCTCAGACGAGGAAAGGAGAAAGCTGACTGGTCATGTGATCACAATCTTGGCAGTGAAATTAGATATTTGCAGCATTTATTTTCATAAATCACACACAGAGGGGGATACTACAATAGGAGGCAGTACTGATGGTGTATACAGGTTAGAGTGGCTTAACAACCACTTTAAAACGGAATTCCACCTGAAAAAAAAGTCAGCAGCTACAAATAGTGTAGCCACTGACTTTTAATATATGTACACTTACCTGTCTAGGGAGCCCGCGATGTCAGCACCCAAAGCCGATCTTCGGATTGACACATGGGTGCTGCCGCCATTCCTAGTAAGTAGGGATGAGCCGAAGACCCCCCGTTTGGTTCGCACCAAAACATACCAAACAGGCAAAAGATTTGAAAGAACATACGAACACCATTAAAGTCTATGGGACACAAACATGAAAAATCAAAGTGCTCATTTTCAAGGCTTATATGCAAGTTAACATCATAAAAAGTGTTTGGGGACTCGGATCCTGCCCCAGGGGACATGTAGGAATACAAAACAATATATATTTTTTTTTAAAACAACGTTTTTTCAGGAGCAGTGATTTTTTAAGGCTTAAAGTGAAACAATAAAAAAGAAATATTATTTTAAATATTGTGCCTGGGGGGTATCTATAGTATGCCGGCAAAGTGGCAAATTTTTCCCGTGTTTAGAACAATACCACAGCAAAATTACATTTCTAAAGGCAAAATTGTCATTTAAAACTCAATTGTCGGGTCTCAGCAATATCACATCTGGTATGAATATTAAGGGGAACCCCGAACCTTCAGGTCTGATATGGAATTTAAAGGGAACCCTGCGGCAAATAAAAAAAAAATGGCGTAGGGGTCCCCCCCAATCCATACCAGACCTGAAGGGATTTTAAGGGGAACCCTGCGCCAAAAATTAAGAATAATGGCATAGGGGTCCCCCCAAAATCCATACCAGGCCCTTATCCGAGCACGCAGCCTGGCAGGCCGCAGGAACAGAGGGGGGATGAGAGAGAGCCCCCCTCCTGAACTGCACCAGGCCACATGCCCTCAACATGGAGAGGGTGCTTTGGGGTCTTACCCCAAAGCATCTTGTCCCCATGTTGATGGGGACAAGGGCCTCATCCCCACAACCCTTTCCCAGTGGTTGTGGGGTTATGCAGGTGGGGGACTTATCGGAATCTGTAAACCCCCTTTAACAAGGGCACCCCAGGATCCTGGTGTCCCCTCTATGTGAATTGGTAATAGGGTACATTGTACCCCTACTATTTCACAAAACAATTGTAAAAAAACAAACAAAAAAAAAAAAAACAAGAAACAGCTTGGGACAAGTCCTTTATTAAAAAATAAAAAGATAAAAATGTCCTGCGATGTAAATTCACGCCGCCCGAAGGACCAAAAAAAAGCATTCACCGCTCTGCCTCCGTATGGCTGAGGGTGGGGCTTCACCCCCTCTGACGCTACAGAGGATCCACAGGGAAGCCTTGTGGTGTCATAGGGGGCAGGGTCACCCGTTTACGTCATCGGGTGGCCCTGCCCTCAGCGATATAAGAACTGTCACCCAGAAGAAGCATAATTTGGCGAGAGCCTCCCATGGAGGCGGACCACTTGAGGCTTTTTTTTTCCTTCGGTCCATCAGGCAGCGTGAATAAACATCACTGGATGTTTTTTTTTTCTAATAAAGGACTTGTCCCAAGCTGTCTCTTGTCTTTTTTACCATTTTTGACGCTTTTTTTGTGAAATGGTAGGGGTACAATGCATCCCGTTACCAATTCACATAGTTAATTCACATTGTTAAAGGGGGCTTTCAGATTCCAATAAGCCCCCCATCAACACATCCCCACAACCATCGGACAAAGGGATGAGGCCCTTGTACCCATCAACATGGGGACAAGGTGCTTTGGGGGCTACTCCAAAGCACCCTCCTCATGTGGAGGGGATGTGGCCTGGTACGGTTCAGGAGGGGGACTCTCTTTCATCCCCCCTCTTTTTTTCTGCAGCCTGCCAGGTTGCGTGCTCGGATAAGGGTCTGGTATAGATTTATTTTTACATTTTGGCGCAGGGTTCCCCTTAATTTCCATATCAGACCTGAAGGGCGGCCTGGCATGGATCACAATTTTTTTAAACCCCAAAGGGTCAAAGGGTCTGGTAAAGGACTGGGGGAGGGCATGCCCTTTTTTTCAATGAGTTTTGTCTATATTGCCAGGACACGACAATTCATTACAGCCGTGATCAATTTTGAATGACAATTTTTCCTTTAGAAATTTCATTTTGCTGTGCATAATATAGACACCCCCTAGGTACAATATTTTGGTATTCGTGTGTTCTTACAAATTTTCTGCCTGTTCAGAATGTTCTGGTGAAAACCGAACTGGGGGGTGTTCGGTTTATCCTTATTCAACAATACAAAAACTGATGTTTAAGGGATAACCTAACCCAAAACCTGCTGAGCTTACATAGAGCCATAAAAAAAATGTTCTGCTTTATTAATAAGACTTCAAAATTGTCTTTGAAAAATACTTTTGTATATATATCTATATCTATATATATATATATAATTTTTTTTTTTTTTAACTAACATTATCATGTTCTAACAGTTCCAGCTACCAGTTCCCAGGCCAATGGACTTGTTTGCCCATCATGCCGATCACAGTACCTGTGTGATCAACAGACGAATATACAATGCACTGGCAGTGAGAAAACTTGCCTTTTTCAACCTTCCTCATCAGGTATTTCAAAATTATTTTATGTTTGTGTGTATTTATTTACTTTAATTAAAAAGCATTTGACATGAAAATACATTACCAACCACATCAAAATTAGTCTTTAACCACTTTCAGACCGGACCATTTTGCTGGTAAATGACCAGAGGTCTTTTTACACTTTGGCACTGCGCTGCTTTAACTGGTAATTGCGCGGTCATGCAATGTTGTACCCAAACGAAATTTGCGTCCTTTTCTTCCCACAAATAGAGCTTTCTTTTAAAGGTATTTGACTGACTCTGCGATTTTTATTTTTTGCGATATAAACGTAAAAATACCGCAAATTTTGAAAAAAAATGATATTTTCTACTTTTTGTTATTAGAAAAATCCAATAAACTCAATTTTAGTCATACATTTAGGCCAAAATGTATTCAGCCACATGTCTTTGGTAAAAAAAAAGTCAATAATTGTATATTTATTGGTTTGCGCAAAAGTTGTCACATCTACAAACTAAGGTACATTTTCTGGAATTTACGCAGCTTTTATTTTATGACTGCCTATCTCATTTCTTGAGGTGCTAAAATGGCAGGGCAGTACAAAACCCCCCCAAATGACCCCATTTTGGAAAGTAGACACCCTAAGGAAATTGATAAGAGGCATGTTGAGCCCATTGAATATTTTATTTTTTTGCCGCAAGCGATTGAATAATGACAAAAAAAAAAATTTTTTTTTTTTTTTACACAAAGTTGTCACTAAATGATATATTGCTCACACATGCCATGGTTATATGTGGAATTGTACCCCAAAATACATTCTGCTGCTTCTCCTGAGTACGGGGATACCACATGTGGTCGACTTTTTGGAAGCCTAGCCGCGTACGGGGCCCCGAAAGCCAAGCACCGCCTTCAGGATTTCTAAGGGCATACATATGTCATTTTACTCCTCACTACCTATCACAGTTTTGAAGGCCATAAAATGCCAAGATGGCACAAAACCCCCACAAATGACCCCATTTTAGAAAGTAGACACCCCAAGCTATTTGCTGAGAGGCATGTTGAGTCCATGGAATATTTTATATTTTGCCACAAGTTGCGGGAAAATGACAAACTTTATAAATTTTTCACAAAGTTGTCACTAAATGATATATTGCTTACACATGCTATGGGCATATGTGAAATTACACCCCAAAATAAATTCTGCTGCTTCTCCTGAGTACGGGGATACCACATGTGTGGGATTTTTTGGGAGCCTAGCCGCGTACGGGGCCCCGAAAACCAAGCACCGCCTTCAGGCTTTCTAAGGCCGTAAATTTTTAATTTCACGCCTCACTACCTATTACAGTTTTGAAGGCCATAAAATGCCAAGATGGCACAAAACCCCCACAAATGACCCCATTTTAGAAAGTAGACACCCCAAGCTATTTGCTGAGAGGCATGTTGAGTCCATGGAATATTTTATATTTTGCCGCAAGTTGCGGGAAAATTACAAACTTTTTTTATTTTTTTATTTTTTTTCACAAAGTTGTCACTAAATGATATATTGCTCACGCATGCCATGGGCATATGTGAAATGACACCCCAAAATAAATTCTGCTGCTTCTCCTGAGTACGGGGATACCACATATGTGGGACTTTTTGGGAGCCTAGCTGCGTACGGGGCCCCAAAAGCCAAGAACCGCCTTCAGGCTTTCTAAGGGCGTAAATCTTTGATTTCACGCCTCACTACCTATTACAGTTTTGAAGGCCATAAAATGCCAAGATGGCACAAAACACCCACAAATGACCCCATTTTAGAAAGTAGACACCCCAAGCTATTTGCTGAGAGGCATGTTGAGTCCATGGAATATTTTATATTTTGCCGCAAGTTGCGGGAAATTTACAAACTTTTTTTTTTTTATTTTTTTTTTCACAAAGTTGTCACTAAATGATATATTGCTCATGCATGCCATGGGCATATGTAAAATGACACCCCAAAATAAATTCTGCTGCTTCTCCTGAGTACGGGGATACCACATGTGTGGGATTTTTTGGGAGCCTAGGTGCGTACGGGGCCCCGAAAGCCAAGAACCGCCTTCAGGCTTTCTAAGGGCGTAAATCTTTGATTTCATGCCTCACTACCTATTACAGTTTTGAAGGCCATAAAATGCCAAGATGGCACAAAACCCCCACAAATGACCCCATTTTAGAAAGTAGACACCCCAAGCTATTTGCTGAGAGGCATGTTGAGTCCATGGAATATTTTATATTTTGCCACAAGTTGCGGGAAAATTACAAACTTTTATTTTTTTTTCACAAAGTTGTCACTAAATGATATATTGCTCACACATGCCAGGGACATATGTGAAATGACACCCCAAAATAAATTCTGCTGCTTCTCCTGAGTACGGGGATACCACATGTGTGGGACTTTTTGAGAGCCTAGTCGCGTACGGGGCCCCGAAAACCAAGAACCGCCTTCAGGATTTCTAAGGGTGTAAATTTTGGATTTTACACCTCACTACCTATCACAGTTTTGAAGGCCATAAAATGCCAAAATAGCACAAAACCCCCCAAAATGACCCCATTTTGGAAAGTAGACACCCCAAGCTATTTGCCGAGAGGCATGGTGAGTATTTTGCAGCTCTCATTTGTTTTTGAAAATGAAGAAAAAAAAAAATAATGTATATTTTTTTTCTTTTTTTCAATTTTCAAAACTTTGTGACAAAAATGAAGGTCTGCAAAATACTAACCATACCTCTCGGCAAATAGCTTGGGGTGTCTCCTTTCCAAAATGGGGTCACTTGGGGGGATTTTGTGCTATCTGGGCATTCCATGGCCTCCGAAACTGTGATAGGCAGTGAGGAATGAAATCTAAAATTTACACCCTTAGAAATCCTGAAGGTGGTGCTTGGATTTTGGGGTACCGTACGCGGTTAGGCTCCCAAAAGGTCTCACACTTGTGGTATCCCCGTACTCAGGAGAAGCAACAGAATGTATTTTGGGGTGTAATTTTACATATAACCATGGCATGTTTGAGCAATATATCATTTAATGACAACTTTGTGCAAAAAAAAAAAAAAAAATAATAATAATGTATTTTTTCCACAACTTTTGTCAAAATATAAAATATTCCATGGACTCGACCTGCCTCTCAGCAAATAGCTTGGGGTGTCTACTTTCTAAAATGGGGTCATTTGGGGGGGTTTTGAACTGTCCTGGCATTTTATGCACAACATTTAGAAGCTTATGTCACACATCACCCACTCTTCTAACCACTTGAAGAAAAAGCCCTTTCTGACACTTTTTGTTTACATGAAAAAATATTTTTTTTTGCAAGAAAATTACTTTGAACCCCCAAACATGTAGTGTTTTTTTAAAGCAAAAGCCCTACCGATTAAAATGGTGGGTGTTTCATATTTTTTTTTCACACGGTATTTGCGCAGCGATTTTTCAAACGCATTTTTTGGGGAAAAAACACACTTTTTTTTATTTTAATGCACTAAAAATCACTATATTGCCCAAATGTTTGATGAAATAAAAAATATGATCTTAGGCCGAGTACATGGATACCAAACACGACATGCTTTAAAATTGCGCAGAAACGTGCAGCGGCGACAAACTACGTACATTTTTAAAAGCCTTTAAATGCCTTTACAGGTGACCACTTTAGATTTACGGAGGAGGTCTACTGCTAAAATTAGTACCCTCGATCTGACCTTCGCGGTGATACCTCACATGCATGGTGCAATTGCTGTTTACATATGCCACCAGACCAACGCTTGTGTTCCGCGTTGCGCCTTAGCAGGGGGGGACAGGGGTGGTTTTTTTTTTTTTTTTTTTTTTTATTATTTATTTTGCTTTTTTATTTTTTTTTTAAACTGTTCCTTTCATTTATATATATTTTTTTATGATTTTTATTGTTATCTCAGGGAATATAAATATCCCCTATGATTGCAATAGGTAGTGACAGGTACTCTTTTTTAAAAAAATTAGGGTCTATCAGACCCTAGATCTCTCCTCTGTCCTCAAAGCATCTGACCACACCAAGATCGGTGTGATAAAATGCTTTCCCAATTTCCCAATGGCGCTGTTTACATCCCGCAAAATCTAAGTCATGAAATGCTCGTAGCTTCCGGTGTCTTAGGCCATAGAGATGATTGGAGCCATTCTGGTCTCTGATCAGCTCTATGGTCAGCTGGCGGAACCACCGGCTGCATTCTCAGGTTCCCTGTTGGGACAGGAGAGCCTGAGAAAACCATGGAAGATGGTGCGGGGGGGGGGACATTCCCTCCCACTGCTTGTAAAAGTAGTCTAGAGGCTAATTAGCCACTAGGATTGCTTTTACATAAAAGCCGACCGCTGGCTGAAAAGAATGATACCAAGATGATACCTAAACCTGCAGGCATCATTCTGGTATAAGCACTCAAAGTCCCGCAACATACCAGTATGTTGCTGGAACTGGTTGGGCATATATTGTATTTTTTTTTTCATGCAGCCTGTGGGCTGAACGAAAAAAAAATATTGATCGGTGGGCATGCCCACCATTAGATACCACCCTTCATCCACCCACTTTCTAATGGTGGGCATACATGCACCATTTATATATGCCGAAGCATGGGGGCATCCTCCCGCAAAAGGTAGGAGCAGATCGTTCCTCCACCCCGTATGCCCCCATGCTTCGGCATATATGCTCTTTTTTAACTGTGGTGGTGAAATCACCCCCGACAGTGCTGGAGTCGCGGCTTTATGTATCGTGGGAGCAAACGCTGTTGCTGTCAAGATAAATAAATCCGCTCTGCAGCAGAATGGCGTACCTGCTAAGCAAATGATGGTTAACAATAAAACAAAGTAACATTACAGTATAACAGTAGGACTTACCATACCTGCAAAGCAAATACAAAAAAAATCGCAAAAAATAACACATTTAACACAATCTGTGCCTAAAATATATATATGCCGAAGCATGGGGGCATCCTCCCGCAAAAAAGTTATGCCGCGTACATACATTCAAACTTTTCCACGGGCAAGCCCTCCGTCGGAATTTTGACTGTATGTACGCGGCATTAGGAGCAAAATCGATCCTCCACCCCTTATGCCCCCATGCTTCGGCATATATGCTCTTTTTTAACTGTGGTGGTGAAATCACCTCCGACAGCGCTGGAGTCGTGGCTTTACATATCGTGGGAGCAAACGCTGTTGCTGTCAAGATAAATAAATCCACGCTACAGCTGAATGGCGTACCTGAAAACAAAAAATGGTTAACAATAAAACATTGCAGAATAGAATACAGTACAAAGGAGCAGAACAATAGAGAGAGAATAGAGAGAGAGAGAACAATAAAACGACAACTATTTTTGGTTTTTTTATTTTATATTTTTTTTGGTTTTTTTGGTTTTTTTACTTTTTTTTTTTTTTTTTTTTTTAACACTTTTTTTTGTAACTTTAACACTTTTTCTGTTGTAACGGTTCCAGCGGTTTGGGTCTCTCAAAATGTGATGGCATCTTGGGAGACCCTGTGAACGTGTGCCTAGCTTGTGCAATGCTGTACCCTGCGCTAATACTCAACTAGTTCATGGTAGCGTTCAAAACACTCACCCTGACAAAGACCAGGCTGGTCAGGACAGCGGGGACAATAAGAACGGGTGTCACGCCTAAATCCGCGCTTGCTACAGACACGACATCTTTTTTGGGGGGCTCGTTGGGTAGGGGTACTCGGGATGACATAAGAATAATGCCTCTCATGCAGCCGGCTTACTGCATCTGGTAGGGGAAGGTGAGGTGGAGCACCGTCTGGATACAGAAGGGCTCTGACGATATCCTCCTGGAATTTGAGGAAGGATCCAGTCCGTCCTGAAGCTTTGTGTAGTACATAAGCATTCAGTATAGCCAATTGGAATAAATAAACAGACACTTTTTTGTACCAGCGTCTGGACTTACGGGCAACTAGATACGGCGCCAACAACTGGTCATTGAGGTCCACCCCTCCCATGTTAAGGTTATATTTGTGGACACAGAGGGGTTTCTCCACAACACCAGTCGCCGTAGAAATTTGGACCGTCGTGTCTGCATGAAGGGAGGTAAGAACGAAAACATTCTTATTATCCCTCCACTTCATAGCGAGCAAATTATTACTGCGCAAGCAGGCTCTCTCCCCCAGCCTAAGACGGGACTCTACAAGCCGCTGGGGAAAGCCCCGGCGATTAGGTCGCACGGTGCCACATGCTCCAATCTGCTGATCAAACAAGTGACTAAAGAGTGGCACGCTTGTGTAATAATTGTCCACGTACAAGTGGTACCCCTTTCCGAATAAGGGTGACACCAAGTCCCACACTATCTTGCCAGCGCTTCCTATGTAATCAGGGCAGTTCTCCGGCTCTACGTGACTATCTCTTCCCTCATAAACCATGAAACTACGTGTATAGCCTGTGGCCCTGTCACAGAGCTTATACATCTTGACCCCGTATCTGGAACGCTTGTTGGGGACGTATTGTTTGAAGGACAAGCGACCAGAAAATTTAATCAGGGACTCATCAACGCAGACAACTTGATCGGGAGTAAACAAGGCTGCAAAACGTTGGTTGAAGTGGTTTATGAGGGGCCGAATTTTGTAGAGCCGATCATACTCAGGGTCTCCACGAGGACGACAGAGTTCATTGTCGCTGAAGTGCATGAACCGCAAAATCATCTCGTATCGTGCCCTGGACATGGAAGCAGAGAACACGCGCATATGGTGAATTGGGTCAATGGACCAATATGACCGCAACTCACTCTTTTTGGTTATGCCCATGTTGAGGGAGAGGCCCAGAAAGATTTTAAATTCGGAAACCGTAACTGGTTTCCATTGTCTGGCAAGGGCGGACTGGGGAATAGTGGCGATGTGTTGAGCAGCGTACAAATTGGTTTGGTCCACAATAGATCTAAAGAGATCTTCGGTGAAAAACAGTGAGTAAAAGTCAAGTGTCGTAAAATCAACTGTTTCCACGTTAATGCCAGGTTGGCCAGTGAATGGGGGAAGTACGGGTTCTGCAGAAGTGGTGGGCACCCAAATAGGATTGGCGAATTCTGCAGGAAGGGCACTATGGGTACGACGGGCCTGTCTTTGTCTTCTTCTTGGTGGCAGCGGGACACTACTTGTGCTTGCCACCTCGCCAGCTTGAACTGCACTTATGGGACTCGCCACGTCACCACGTGTTACTGCAGTGCTGGATGTAGGTCCAGGGTGTACTAGGCCGCTGGTGCTTGCCAGTTCACCAGAAGGTTGAGCGGCTCTAGTACGTCTCTGCTCCATACGAGTGACCTGCGGTTCCTGCACCTCAACAACAGAATACATACGGGATTGGGCACACCTGTTCTTAACAGCGGCCTCATCTCCGTCGTCAGAGCTATCTGTCATGGAGCCGCTGTCCTCTACAGGATCGTATTCTGAGCCTGAATCTGACAGATGAGTGACGTCCTCTTCACTATCTGTCATGCTCAGAAACGTGTAGGCCTCATCACTAGTGTACCTTCGCTTTGCCATTTTGGGCTCTAAATTTAGGGGTACACTAGTGAGACTCACAGGTAAAAAAGCACCTAGCCTGTCAGCGACTGTTTCAAAACGCTACAAAAAAAACTGTTAGCGATCGCAGGGATCAAGCCTGACTCTGCGAACGCTGCAGTTATGTGTGTTGTGTTTTGTAAGTGACAGTGATCGATCGATACTGCACTTGGGTGGGCTGGGCTGGGCTTGGCGGAGGGGCTAAACGCAGGTGCTAGCGGGTATCTGGGCTGATCCCGCTAACAATGCGTTTTGGGAAACCTAAAATGCTGGCAACGCTAATATATATCTGATCAGATACTATATTACTAAGGGAGGTGTATGCTTTGCGCGTGGGTGTTAGCGGTACTGGCACTAACCTGACGCTGGGGCGACGCAGGCCTTATCTGACCCTAAAAAACTTATATCACCCGCCGGGTGATCAGGGGGTTAAACCTTTATTAGGTAATAAATGGCGGGTGCCCTGAAACAAAAAAATATAACTAACCAACCAGCGTCACCTGTAACAGTTATATGGTGATCACTGGTGAAAGGGTTAACTGGGGGGCAATCAGGGGGCTATGCGGTAGTATATGGGGGTCCCTGACGCTATAAAAAGCTGCGGCGAACCCAAATACTTACCTGCCTATCTAGCGTCACCTGTGACACTAATACAGCGATCAGAAAAAAATCGCTTATTAGTGACACTGGCGACGGGGGGTGATCACGGGGTTAAACCTTTATTGGGGGGGTTAGGGGGGCACCCTAGAGCTAAAGGGGGCTAGCCCTAACTGCCCTAACAGTTATTACAGTCACAAATGACACCAATGCAAAAAAAAAAAAAAAAAAAAAAAAAAAAAAAAAAATGCACTTGGTGTCACTGTGACTGGGGGGGGCAGGGGTGATTGGGGGTGATTGGGGGGTGATCAGGGGGGTGAAAAGTGTGCCTGGCGTGTTCTACTGTTAGTGTAGTGTTAGGTGCAACTCACCGATCCGCTCTCCTCGGTGCCGGAACGAAAAAGACCGACACGAGGAGAGAATACATCACTTCCTCTCCTGTGTTTACATTACAGGAGAGGAAGTGATGTCACGGGGGATTTTCATTCGTCGGGAGCGATCGCGAGGGGGTGGCCATGAATGAATGGCCGTCCCCTCGTCCGGGATCGCTCCCGAACGAAAACCGACCGCCGCAGGCACCGGGCGGGGGCCCGATCGGGCCCCCGACCCGCGGGAGGCAAATCACGTACATGTACGTGCTTATGCCTGCCCGTGCCATTCTGCCGACGTACATCGGCGTTAGGCGGTCGGCAAGTGGTTAACCATATCAGTGCTTTGCAATGATAGAGATGCACGAGGCTGCCATCTTTTCTTTGGAAAAAAGTCTGTCCTTCAGCTGTATTGTCCCAACGACCATCGGATCGGTCTGCCTCCATGACTCACTTTTCATTGCTAGGGGGAGGTGGCCAAAGCCAGTTCTGTCCAATGCCTAGGGCAAGAGGAGAAGGCAAAGGTTCTGGGGAATGTGGTGGGTCAATGTTTGTGTATATGTTGGAAAATGGAGGCAAAATGGACCCTCATGGTACAGTATGGACTTGCACAATGAATTTAGAAAAATATAAATTTATTATACAACAAATATTTGTAGTTAAAAACATAGACAACTGTATACTAAACACTGGATGCTGCTCATTATAGGCACCCAATTCTCTGACGCAATCTTTTGTGTGCATATGTTGTATATGTTGGTAACACAGGCATCCAGTTCTCTAATGCCCTGTACACACGGTCGGAAATTCCGATGGAAAAAGTCTGAGCGGATCTTGTTGTCAGAAAATCCGATCGTGTGTGGGCTCTATCTGACTTTTTCTGTCTGATTTTTTCCGACGCACAAAGTTTGAGAGCAGGATCTAAAATTTTCCGACAACAAAATCCGATCGCATAAATTCCGATCATGTGTAGACAATTTCCGACGGACAATGTGCCACGCAGAATAAACTAAGAGACGAAAGCTATTGGCTACTGTATAGTCCCGACGTGTTTGACATCCCCTCGTTCAGAACGATCAGATTTTTCGACAGCTTTGTGCGGCAGTGTGTATGCAACACAAGTTTCGGGCAAAATCCGTTGGATTTTGTGGTCGGAATGTCCGATCGTGTGCACAGGGCATAACAGTGTATTGATCGACACTTCCTGCTGACACCTCTGATTGTGGAAGGGAGTTCCACATCTTTACGGCTCTGACTGTTATAAAAGCCCCTACACAGTGTAAGGTTAACCACTTCTCATCCAACTTCATTGAGTGGCCACGTGTCTTCTTAACTGTCTTCGACCGGATACTGAATATTTTTTTCCCTATGCTAGGATCTCCATTTAAATATCTGTACATATATTAAGCATCTCTTCTCCAGGGAAAATACATTTAGTATGTGTAGCCATTCCTCATAACTAAGATCTTCCTTTTTAGCTTTGCTGCCCTTCTTTGCATTCTCTCCCGTTCCAACACATCCTTCCTAAGGACCGGTGACCAGAACTGGATGGCATACTCAAGATGTGGCCGGACCAGAGTTTTATAGAGTGGTAGAAATATGGTTTTATCTCTTGAGTATATCCCTTTTTAATGTATGCTAATAGTCTGTTGGCTTTGCTTGCTGCAGCTTGGCATTAAAGGCTATTGATGAATCTGTCACCTTTTAGGACCCCCTTTTCCATCCCTGATTTCCCAATGTAACTATGCATATACCATCCGAGTGGGAGCTGGAAATCACTGCAGTACCCCTTCCTCCACTAGTTTATGGGTCCAGTGCCAAGCGGCTGCCCTGCATAGTCTTCTCTGATTTGATGAAGTGCCGAGGTGGGATGGTGATGGCATGAGCTCCACCTCGTCCATTCTGAAAACAGTTTGCATTCATTGAGAAAGGGCGGCACAGTGGTGTAGTGGTTAGCACCCTCACCTAGCAGTAATAAGGGTCGCTGGTTCAAATCCCAACCACAACACTACCTGCCTGGAGTTTGCATGTTCTCCCTGTGCCTGCATGGGTTTCCTCCGGGTACTCCAGTTTCCACCCACACTCCAAAGACATGCTGGTAGGTTAATTGGCTTCTGTCCAAAATTGGCCCTAGTATATGAATAGGGACCTTAGATTGTGGGCTCCTTGAGGGTAGGGACCAATGTGAGTGTGTGATGTACAGGGATAGGGGTAGACACTCACTCAGGATGGACTGGTGTCTTTATTCAACCTTACTAACTATGAAGAAAAGCAAACACATGGCAGGGGCACTAGGGTCACACATTGAATGATGGTTTATGAGTAGATCCACAACAAGCAGTTCAATACTCATATAAATGTGAGGAATCCACAAAACAAAGTTATTAAGGAGAAAGACATGTTACCCCCCAAGGTCACAAGAACACCAGGCATAGCGATAAAAAAACACAGTTTATTTATCCAAATGGTATAGTCAATATATTGAACATAAAAGGTTAAAAATATGAGGTCACAGGCTGGCGGAAACACTCCAAGAGAAAACTGCGGGAAGGGCAAATCGCGGGACAGTCTGGCAGCAGCCAATCACAAGTAGATAGAACGATAAGAAAAGCCAGTTGTCTTGACTACTCGTTTCAGGGCACACCGATGACCCGAGGAAGGGGCGTGCCCTGAAACATGTAATCAAGACAATCAGGGCCATATATATATATTTTTTCCAGGTGGGGGGGGGGTGTTCTGGTCTTTCAAACTTCAAAGGCATCATTAGCACTTTTATGTTGGGGGTCTGTTGTTACGGTAAAACCATGTGACAGCAGAGTGGGGCCATGAGGCTTTGCAATGCAGCACAAAATGATCCCCATTCAACTGAATAGTACTCATTAGTACAGCGAGCTCCTCCTAAGCTCCCTCATTTTTTTATTCGTTCAGCCCACTGCGTTGAACTGAAAAAATCTTACCGTGTGAACCAGGCTTTAGATCTCATTGATATGATCTAAATGGCCATGTAATGGCAAATACACCATGAATACCTACAGCCAGGATCCCCGATGTTCCAATTTTTGTCCGCTGCTCTTCTGAGTGATGGGCTGAAAAGAGCCGCTGCTGTTAAAGATGTATCTGCACATCCAGTGGTCCCCATGTTTAAGCTCCGGGGAACAAAGCAAAACACATTGGCATGTGGCCTGGTGAACCTAGGCTGAAGTAGTCTCTCCCATCACTACTACATTACCATAGGACTCTGTGGATGTGCGGCACCAGGGATTTTTTTTTCTCTCTTCTCTTCATTGACTACGGAAGCTGGGATGAGCTCCATCCCTCACCGGCACTCCTGCAGCACATTCTGTATACTCTACATTACTCCCCACCTCAACTGAGCCTGAGCGACACACCAACAAACCGTGGGTCACAGTGGGTACCTGCTGTTAGGACAAATTTCTGACCCTAGATGCAGAGAGATTTTATCCGAGGGCAAAAATGTATCCCCACCTGCAGGTAACCATTGGAAGTGCAGATATAGGTGGATACATGTTTACAGCAGCAGACGGCCTTGGCTCTTTTCAGCCCATCACTCAGGTGAGGAGGCGTAGCTTGAAGCTTGTGGGCCACAATGCAAAAGTTGACCCCCTACTACTTCCAACGTGCGTGCAGATACATCCACCGTACGCCAAGATACTCAAAGTGACTTAAGAGTTTTGAGTTCCCAGAGTTCCTCTTCACATCAGAGGACAGGGATCACCACTGGAGAATCAGAGGACAGGGATCACCACTGGAGAATCAGAGGACAGGGATCACCGCTGGAGAATCAGAGGACAGGGATCACCGCTGGAGAATCAGAGGACAGGGATCACCGCTGGAGAATCAGAGGACAGGGATCACCGCTGGAGAATCAGAGGACAGGGATCACCGCTGGAGAATCAGAGGACAGGGATCACCGCTGGAGAATCAGAGGACCGGGATCACCGCTGGAGAAACAGAGGACCGGGATCACCGCTGGAGAATGAGAGGACAGGGATCACAGCTGGAGAATTAGAGGACAGGGATCACCGCTGGAGAATCAGAGGACATGGATCACAGCTGGAGAATGAGAGGACAGGGATCACCGCTGGAGAATGAGAGGACAGGGATCACCGCTGGAGAATGAGAGGACAGGGATCACCGCTGGAGAATGAGAGGACAGGGATCACCGCTGGAGAATCAAAGGACAGGGATCACCGCTGGAGAATCAGAGGACAGGGATCACCGCTGGAGAATCAGAGGACAGGGATCACCGCTGGAGAATCAGAGGACAGGGATCACCGCTGGAGAATCAGAGGACAGGGATCACCGCTGGAGAATCAGAGGACAGGGATCACCGCTGGAGAATTAGAGGTCAGGGATCACCGCTGGAGAATCAGAGGACAGGGATCACCGCTGGAGAATCAGAGGACTGGGATCACCGCTGGAGAATCAGAGGACAGGGATCACCGCTGGAGAATGAGAGGACAGGGATCACCGCTGGAGAATGAGAGGACAGGGATCACCGCTGGAGAATGAGAGGACAGGGATCACCGCTGGAGAATGAGAGGACAGGCATCACCACTGGAGAATCAGAGGACAGGGATCACAGCTGGAGAATCAGAGGACAGGGATCACAGCTGGAGAATTAGAGGACAGGGATCACCGCTGGAGAATTAGAGGACAGGGATCACCGCTGGAGAATTAGAGGACAGGGATCACTGCTGGAGAATTAGAGGACAGGGATCACCGCTGGAGAATGAGAGGATAGAGACCCTTGGCAGGTAACTTGGCAGAGCTCCTTTTCCATTCCAGCACTGTATACAGCTCCCCCCCCCCCCCACACACACACACTACACAGGGCCGAAATCACATTCCTTTACACACAGTCTGTCAGTCTTCACAGGATTTATCTGCCTTTTATGTTACCCTTCTGACCTGTGAAATGCTCTCGTCAGAACGGCAGTGTAGTTGCAGATACACCCTGTGCAGATCATGGCTAACTGGCTGTGTTGTAAAGGAATGTGATTTCAGCCCTTCGGAGGAGGAGCAGTATAGAGTGCTGTAATGGGAAAGGAGCTCAGCAGCCAGGCATAGCCTGCAGGGTGGATGAGGGTGGTCAGGGGGCTTTGGGGGATCAACTTAGATCAGGGAGGGAAAGCCATGTGACACAAAATCTGGAGCCTGCAGCCCTTCAGGGGCCCCCCGAGGGGGTGTTAAGGGATTTGTTTTTGCAATTTTTGAAGGTTTCTCTGTCAGTGTTGGGGGAAGGGCACCTCCCGGAGGTGTGTGTCTTTTCCCCAGTTGTCGGGGAAGAGGGGTAAGTAGACATCTCCGGGTGGGGGGGGGGGTACAGAGAATCCCAGCTGGCAACTAGGAGACACTGGGCAGTGTCATACCTCACCAGTGAGATTGGTCCCATCATGGCTAGAAGACGGCACTCTCCTCCTCTTGCCTCGCTGATCTCGGTTACCATTCCATGTTGCCAGCACACAGCACAGACACTTCCCCATCCTGGGCTCTTCTCACCTCATGCTCCTCTCCAATGAGGAAATCTTCACAGCTTCTCCCCAGCCAATGGGAACAAAGGGTTGTGGATTGTGGAAGGCAAAGTAGAAGCCCAATACTGGAGCGTGGCTGTGGGGCCCCTAGGGCAGATCGGAGCTGGATTTTGTGGAGGATATGACAATATGACAGGGAGGCTGCAGGGGCCCCCTGGGGCTAGGGGGCGGGGTTGAGATTGTGACCCCTGCAACCCCTTATGCTACGCTCATGCTCAGGTGTACAGGCTGAGCAGATATTAGAACATCTGATCCTGGGTGCAGGTATTTGCAGTATACGTGCTGCACCATGGTCATGCAGGATGTATGAATGAGACCCAAGACTGGATTTAGCTAACCTTACTGTGCAAGTTGAGCAGGTGCAAAGGGTAACATATTGGTGTGGGCAGTAAATTTAGTGATTTATTTAAACCTTAAAAAACTGTGTCCTAAGAAATGTTATGAATTTTTTTCAGAGATTAAATATATATATATATATATATATATATATATATATATATATATTGTGCACTGCCTACCACAGGATGGCGCCCTTTGCATCTGGTCAATATGGTTGGCTTTTATTTAGTCTTAAACTGTAGTAAACCCAACTTTTGAACTTGTACCTACAATTAAGCCTATAATAACACTTATCTGTAGGTACAGTGAATATCTCCTAAACTGTGGTGTTTAGGAGATATTCACATGGAAAGCAGCAAGTGACATCACCGGTGCATGCGCTCTGAAGTGATGGCGTACTGCTTGGTTGTACTTCTCCTGGGGAGGAGCGCAGTTCATTCTGCACTTTTGTGACCCGTTTTTAGCCGACAGCCAGCTATAGCCCGCTGTCAGCTGACATCACTCAACTGGTCCAGGCTGTGGAAAGATCCTCACTTTAAAGTGGGATTCCACCCTAAAGTGGAACCTCCGCTGATCGGATTCCCTCCCCCCCTCCGGTGTCACAATTGACACCTTTCAGGGGGGAGGTGGGTGGAGATACCTGTCAAAGACAGGTATTTACACCCACTTCCGGGCATAGACTCCCGTGGGAGTCTACGCCATTTCCTGCCCTGCAGCGCTGTCTGCTGGTACACACACGGGTCTCAGTGACAGCGCGGAGATTTCCTATTGCGCTGCGCGACTCGCGCATACGCAATAGGGAACGGGGAAGTGAAGCCGATTCGCTTCACTTCCTGATTCCCTCACCTAGAATGGTGGCGGCAGCAGCCGAGAGCCGAGCGATCGATCGGTCTCGGCTGCCAGCATCGCTGGAACCCGGGGCAGGTGAGTGTCCATTTATTAAAAGTCAGCAGCTGTAGTATTTATAGCTGCTGGCTTTTAATATTTTTTTTTTTGGTGGAATCCTTCTTTAAAGTCAGGATTCACCCAGATGCCTGGACCAGCAGCTCGCTCAGCCTCTCAGTGACCCGCTGAGACCCTGAGCCAGCCGCTCCTGCCCCCTCCACAGCATGGCATTCCAGTGAGCTTGGAGGAGGAGGGCGGGGGGGGGCAGAGCCAGGGACTGACGGCCATCACTCTTTTCTCACTGAAGACTGAGAACTGAGTAATCAGTGGTCTTGGATCGCTCTGTTGTTGGTCTTGGAAGTAGCTGGGGACAGATGCAACATTGGATCAATGCTCCATTCACCTAGGTAAATATAATTTTTTTTAAAACATCTCTTTTAAAAGAAAAAAAAAATCCCCCTCTCCCTCCTAAGAACCCTCCCTCCCCATGCAAAGATTTCCACTGAAAAATATCTCACTCCCTCAAATATCCCTCCAAAAATTAAACCCCCCGGTCTCTAAACTGACCCCCCCAAAGCAAAAATATCTCCTTCAGTTACCACCCTCTCCATCAACAAAGATTCCTAATTATGCATCTTATGATCTCCCTTCAGCCAATCAAACTCCCCTCCTTTTAACTTTTAGGCCGCGTACACACGCGGGGACTGTTCGCTCAACTTTGTTCGTCAAACAGTTTCAGCGGACAGTCCGCTCAAACTTAGCATGGACGGACTTGCCCACACACGATGAACGAACAGTCCGCTGAAACCGTGCGCGATGACGTGAACGGCACGTACGACGGGACGAAAAATACGACGTCCTATACACTGCAATGCAACCTTCCGCCGTGTAAATCCTTTCTGAGCATGCGCGGAACTTAGTTTGACGAACAAGCCTACACACGAGGGGACTGTTCGCTGAAACAAGGTTTCAGCGGACAGTTTTTCGGAAATTCCGAAAAACCTTGTTCAGCAGACTGTTCGCTGAAACTGTCCGCTGAAAGCCCACACACGGGCGGACTGTCCGCTGAAACACTGTTCAGCGGACAAAGTTGAGCGAACAGTCCCCGCGTGTGTACGCGGCCTGAGGTTAATTAACTTTTCGTAACAATTACGAATTTTCGTTATGATGAATTTATCATTATGAGGGGGCTCCCACCATCCATGTGCTGTGCTGACTTCCTGGGTTTTTTAACTTTTAGGTTTGTTAACTTTTCCTAACAATTACATATTTTCGTTATGAATTTGGATCCGAAATTCGTAAACGAAATTTCGGACGGAATTCGTATGCATAAAAATTCGTATTTCGGATTCGTACGAATGTATGAGTTTTCGGAAATTCGTACGAATTTTCGTTTCGTACGAAACTAATTGCACATGTCTAGTCCCTGGTTATCTGCAGTCTGAGCCCCGACAGACACCGGAATTCCCTCTGTTCATCAGCAGTCACAAAGGCAACATCCAGGATTAGTTTCCATTAGGCCGCGTACACACGCGCGGACTGTTCGCCCAACTTTGTCCGTCCAACAGTTTCGGCAAACAGTCCGCTCAAACTTAGCATGGACGGACATGGCCACACACGACGGACGAACAGTTTGCTGAAACCGTGCGCGATGACGTGAACGGCACGTACGACGGGACGAAAAATACGACGTCCTATACACTGCAATGCAACCTTCCGACGTGGGAATCCTTTCTGAGCATGCGCGAGACTTAGTTGGCCGAACAAGCCTACACACGAGCGAACAGTCCGCTGAAACCTTGTTTCAGCGGACAGTTTTTCGGAATTTCCGTAAGACCTTGTTCGGCCAACTGTCCGCTGAAACTGTCCGCTGAAGCCCCACACACGAGCGGACTGTCCGCCCAAACACTGTTCAGCGGACAAGGTTGGGCGAACAGTCCGCGCGTGTGTACGCGGCCTCAGTGGCGGCTGGTGCTCAAATGGTGCAAACAAACTGAAAAATTCTGAAAAAAAACATCAATTGCAGTTTTACTGTGCCCATCAAATACAGCCACTGTGCCCTCAAACGCAGCCACTGTGCCCTCAAACGCAGCCACTGTGCCCTCAAACGCAGCCACTGTGCCCATTAAAAGCAGCCACTGTGCCCATCAAATAGTGCCATTGTTCCCCATCAAATAGTGCCACTGTGCCCATCAAATATTGCCACTGTGCCCATCAAATGCTGCCACTGTGCCCACTTAAAGTTGCCACTTTGACCCCCCTCCACCCTCTCGCTGTCTGCCCAGGACTTACCCTGTCTTGGTGGTGGGTCAGGCAGCAGGTGACGGCGGTGAGCTGTGGGACCTTGCAGCAGGTCAGACACGGCGAGCTGGTTCCTCCATGCGTCTCCTCCCCTCCTCCTGATAGGCGTCCAATCACAGCACCTGTCCTTTCAGCCAATCAGGTGATGGGTAACAGACACTTTTCTAACACAGAAAACACCTTTTTTGAAGCCTATTAGAGCCTATGGCAAAACCCTTACACAGAGCAGGTAAGTATAACATGTTTGTTATTTAAAAAAAAAAAATTAACCTTTACAACCCCTTTAACTACTTGCCGCCCGCCATATAGCAATATAACGGTGGCAAAATGGTTCTCTTATCCTGACTGGACGTCATAGGACGTGATCAGGATAACAAGCCAACGTGCGCCCGCGGGGGCGTGCAGCGTGGCGATCGGAGGTGCTGTGTGACACACCGCATCTCCTATTGTGGTAAGGAGCCTTCTTACCACGTGATCAGCTGTGACCTATCACAGCTGATCATTGCGTGAACCAGGAAGTGCCGGTAAACGGCTTTTCTCGGTTCGCGCTGACAGGGAGAGACGATCGGCGGCTCTCCCTGTCAGAGGGAAGGGTCTGCACTGATAATCATCATTATCAGTGCAGCCCTCACCAAAGGTACCCATCAGCTGCCAATCACTGCCTATCAGCTGCCAGCCTGTGTCCAATAAAGAATGCCTGTCAGTGCCCAAAGTGCCAATCAGTGCCCATAAATGTGCCAATCAGTGCCCCATTAGTAATGCCTGTCAGTAGCTCCTCATCAGTGCTGCCTATCCAGTGCCACCTATCAGTGCCCATCAGTGCCGCCTATCAGTGCCCATTCATTTTTTTTTTAAATTTTCAGTCTTTTTTAGTTTGTTTAGCAAAAAAAATAAAAACCCCAGTGTAGATCAAATATCACCAAAAGAAAGCTCCGTTTGTGGAAAGAAAATGATTAAAATATTTCACATGGTTACAGTGTTGTATGACCGCGCAATTGTCATTCAAAGTGTGACAGCGCTGAAAGCTAAAAATTGTCCTGGGGAAGGGGGCAAAGTGCCCGGTATTGAAGTGGTTAATGTGCAATATATTGACTATACCATTTGGATAAGTAAATGTTGTTGTTTTTTACGGCTATGCCTGGCGTTCCTCTGACCCTGAAGATAACATATGGTGCTCCTGATTGACTTTTGATTCATTGAGAAAATGCAAAGCGTTCTCTGATTGGTGCCCATGCCGAGCGCAGGGCAGCCAATCAGCCCGGGACCTGGAAGTTAGTGGAGATCACTGGAGTAGAGCCGTCTACTACAGTGATTTCAGCTTCTAGGATCCTACAGGTATAGTATATACAGTGGTGTGAAAAAGTGTTTGCCCCCTTCCTCATTTCCTGTTCCTTTGCATGTTTGTCACACTTAAGTGTTTCGGAACATCAAACCAATTTAAACAATAGTCAAGGACAACACAAGTAAACACAAAATGCAATTTGTAAATGAAGGTGTTTATTATTAAAGGTGAAAAAAAATCCAAACCATCATGGCCCTGTGTGAAAAAGTGATTGCCCCCCTTGTTAAAACATACTATAACTGTGGTTGTCCACACCTGAGTTCAATTTCTCTAGCCACACCCAGGCCTGATTATTGCCACACCTGTTCACAATCAAGGCATCACTTAAATAGGAGCTGCTTGACACAGTAAGGTCCACCAGAAGATCCTTAAAAGCTACACATCATGCCGAGACCCAAAGAAATTCAGGAACAATTGAGAAAGAAAGTAATTGAGATCTATCAGTCTGGAAAGGGTTATAAAGCCATTTCCAAAGCTTTGGGAATCCAGTGAACCACAGTGAGAGCCATTATCCACAAATGGCGAAGACATGGAACAGTGGTGAACCTTCCCAGGAGTGGCCGGTCGCCCAAAATTACCCCAAGAGCGCAGCGACGACTCATCCAAGAGGTCACAAAAGACCCCACAACAACGTCCAAGGAACTGCAGGCCTCACTTGCCTCAGTTAAGGTCAGCGTTCATGCCTCCACCATCAGGAAAAGACTGGGCAAAAATGGCCTGCATGGCAGAGTTCCAAGGAGAAAACCACTGCTGAGCAAAAAGAACATCAAAGCTCGTCTCAATTTCTCCACAACACATCTTGATGATCCCCAAGACTTTTGGGACAACATTCTGTGGAGCGATGAGACAAAAGTGGAACTCTTTGGAAGGTGTGTGTCCAAGTATATCTGGCGTAGAAGGAACACTGCATTTCATAAAAAGAACATTATACCAACAGTAAAATATGGTGGTGGTAGTGTGATGGTCTGGGGCTGTTTTGCTGCTTCAGGACTTCGAAGACTTGCCGTGATAAAAGGAACTATGAATTCTGCTGTCTACCAAGAGATCCTGAAGGAGAATGTCCGACCATCTGTTCGTGTACTCAAGCTGAAACGAACTTGGGTTCTGCAGCAGGACAATGATCCTAAACACACCAGCAAGTCCACCACCGAATGGCTGAAGAAAAACAAAATGAAGACTTTGGAGTGGCCTAGCCAAAGCCCTGACCTGAATCCTATTGAGATGTTGTGGTATGACCTTAAAAAGGCCGTTCATGCTCGAAAACCCTCTAATGTAACTGAATTAGGACAATTCTGCAAAGATGAGTGGGCCAAAATTCCTCCAGGACTCTGTAAAAGCCTCATTGCATGTTATCGCAAACGCTTGGTTGCAATTGTTGCTGCTAAGGGTGGCCCAACCAGTTATTAGGTTTAGGGGGCAATTACTTTTTCACACAGGGCCATGATGGTTTGGATTTTTTTTCACCTTTAATAATAAACACCTTCATTTACAAATTGCATTTTGTGTTTACTTGTGTTGTCCTTGACTATTGTTTAAATTGGTTTGATGTTCCGAAACACTTAAGTGTGACAAACATGCAAAGGAACAGGAAATGAGGAAGGGGGCAAACACTTTTTCACACCACTGTATATCTAGTAGTAGTTAGTTGCATTCAACTGGATTTGAGTAACTTTATAGATGTTTTGCAAATCATTCAGGCAGCCCCTTCAGGAGATACCCCAGCCTCAGCCACCTTCATAGTCGTGTGCAGAGGGTGTGCCAGGTGTGCCTGGGAACACCCTAATCACTATGTGCAGTCAGTTGCGGCCCATCCATAAGAAACGCAGGGGCACTGCCCCCCCACAATCCATGTGCCACCGGCCCCTAATCTACATGGACATGAATTCCAAAACTTTTTTTTTTTTTCGAAGCATGTGATTAGAGCCCTGGCTTCAAAAAGGGTGGGCTTGGGGGAGCAGGGCACTGCGCCCTGAGCCCACCCAGTTATGTGACAATAGTGATTGAATGTTCACTATCGCCACACTGATCCTCCTCCGGGCAAATCAGGAAGCAGGTCTTGTGACCCCTCACCCGATTGGCTGAAAAGACAGGCGATCCTATTGGATGCCTAGGAGGAGGGAGGAGCTGCACAGCAGAAGCGGCCTTGATGCAAAAGAGGAGGAGAGAACACAGGAGCCACTGCCCACTGTCTGTAGGAGCCAGCAACCTGCCCATAGGGGCCCGCAACCCACCCATATGAGCCTGCATTTCACCCATAGGAGCCTGCAACATGGCCATAGGAGCCAACAACCCTCCCATAGGAGCCCGCAATCCGCCCGTAGGAGCCCACAACCCACCCGTAGGAGATCGCAATCCACCCGTAGGAGCCCGCAGCATGCCCATAGGAGCCCACAATCCACCCGTAGGAGCACACAACCTGCCCATAGGAGCCCGTAATCCACCCGTAGGAGCACACAATCCGCCTGTAGGAGCCCGCAATACGCCCGTAGGAGCCCACTGCCCGTAGGAGCCCACATCCCGCCCGTAGGAGCCCGCAATCCACCCGTAGGAGCCCACTGCCTATAGGAGCCCACTGCCCATAGGGGCCCGCAACTTGCCCAAAGGAGACCGCAATCTGTCCGTAGCCTGCCACCGGTAGGAGCCGCAAGCTAGTTGGGGTAAGTGCCAGGGATGGTCGTTTTCACTGCACACCGAGCCCACCCACTTGTGTGAGAATCTGTCTGTATATGCAGAATAGCATGCTTGTTATACTCACTGTGGAACCTAAGGGGTTAATCCTCTGCATTGTGTATAAAGGCTGTTTTATCCCGTCTTCTCCGATCCTCCCCTTCTTCCACTGTCCCCAATTCATCTGCTGATAGAGCAGAGTAGTGGTGGCTGGTGGTATAATTTTTTGGGTCCCGTACTTACCCCATCTAGATCACGGGCTTCCTCCGGGCAGCGGGCCTCTGCGTCTCCTCCTTCCTTGGCTTCACGACAGCGCGGCTTCCCCTGTATCTCCTCCCTCCTCCTCCTCAGAGGCCAATAGGATCACTTCTCCTCTTAGCCAATCTCAGGACCTGAGCCTGGATTGGCCGGGAGGAGAATCAGAAAGACCATAGCGAGTATCAGCCAATTAGAGCCTCCAGATCTAATCATGTGCTTCTAAAAAAACAAAACAAAAAAACAAACCCCATTGGAATCCATGCATCCTGGAGCCCTGCATGTAAATTAGGGGATGGACGCATGGATTTGGGGGGTGGGGCTATGGATTTGGGGGGTGGGGCTAGAGTTCCCACCTTAGTGGTAACCCTAGTCAAACCCGAACACTTTAGCGGCACACAGCAATTTTTTGTTTATAGTATAAAATATACATATATTTTGCTATTAAATAACATTTCTAATCATATGAAGTTAATAAGAAGAGTCCCCCTTTACATCAGAGTCCACAGAATTCCCCTTTTACATCTAAATTCGCGAAGTTCCCCTTTTACTGTAAGGCGGGACTCTGCAGACTGTGATGTAAGGGAGAACTCTGGGGACTCTGACATAGGGGATGTTCTGGGAACTCTGATTTAAGGGGGAACACTGAGAACTCTGATGTACGGAGAGGACTTTGATATATGGGGGACACTGTGGCTTCTGGCGTAAAGGGGAACTCTGATGTAAGGGGTGCTCTGAGAACCCTGAATTACCTTAGTGTACTCTCTCAGAGGCAGGAGAGAGAAGGGGGGAGACTTCAGTCACAGACAGGGATGGATGGTGAGCTCACTCACCCCTTGGCAGTCAGCCCTTCTCATCTAGATGTATCTGGAAGCCATAGTCTGGTCTGAATAATGTGCCGGGTTTCAGGCAGTCTGAAACCTGGACACATGATTCTGAACCCAAAATGTCCGTGTGAATCCCAGGCAGGTGGCCACCCCGATGCTGGAACAGAGCCTTGGGGGACATGCTCAGTTTAGTGTGAATTGCTAGAGAGTTTGTTTTTTTTTTCTTGGGAGAGTGCATGTTATTATCAGCACAGGGCCAACCAGCACTGTCCAGACAGATGGTCACATGTGGGCTCACGCGCCCGCCGCGTGCTCCGTTAGTGTGACGCAGTGCCGAATTGCAAAAAGTGGTCTTTGGCCAGCCAAATGGTCTGGGGCTGAAGTGGTTAATTGTGTTTTTTTTTTTTTTGTTTGTTGTTTTAATGAAAGCAGTGTTAGCACTTGAATTGTACTGGTTATCAGCCTTACACTGGGGGAGGGTGAATAAATAAGGAGCCAATCAAATGGACTGCAGTGCAAAGGACATGCTGGGAGGAGGGGAGAGCAGAGTGACGGAGAGCTGAGCTTATCAGTTTTCAGTTTTGAAGTTCATCTTTAATGTGATTGTTTTGTATTTTAGGCACTTCATGTGTCGTCTGCTCATCCACATATTCCCAAACGTGTAGCGCCTCATTAAGTGTAATCCCCGCAAATTCCAGATGTGCGACCGCTTACCAGATAACCACCAAAGGTAAGAAACATTTTTTTTTCTTTTGGTTCTCTCTCATCTGTAATCTTTCTTGCTTCTGTTCAAACATCTAAAAATCAGGAGGGGCTAAATAAAAATCTCAGAATATTATTTTGTCAGCTGCATAATAATAGCTCTAATGTTTGTTTTCTACTCAAAAAAAGTCATTTTGGGCTTTTATTGTATGCAGGGCCGTCTTTAACCACTTGACCACTGGGCACTTAAACACCCTTAATAACCAGACCAATTTTCAGCTTTCAGTGCTCTCACAATTTGAATGACAATTACTCGGTCATGCAACACTGTACCCATCTGAAATTTTCGTCCTATTTTTCCCACAAATAGAGCTTTCTTTTGGTGGTATTTGATCACCTCTGCGTTTTTTATTTTTTGTGCTATTAATGAAAAAATACCGAAAATTTTGTAAAAAAAAGCATTTTTCTTCATTTCTATTAAAATTTTTTGCAAATAAGTAATTTTTCTTCATAAATTTGGCCAAAAATGTATACTGCTAAATGTCTTTAGTAAAAATAACCCAAATTAGTGGATATTATTTATTCTGCGTGAAAGTTATAGGGTCTACAAGCTATGGTGCCAATCACTGAAAATGTATCAATTTGATCACAGCTGATGTACTGACAGTCTATCTCATTTCTGGAGACCCTAACAAGCCAGTAATGTACAAAAACCCCCCAAATGACCCCTTTTTGGAAAGTAGACATTCCAAGGTATTTAGTACGTGGCACGGTTAGTTTTTTGAAGTTGTAATTTTTTCCCACAATTCTTTGCAAAATAAAGATTTTTTTTATTTTAATTTTTTTTCACACCAAATTGTCATTTTACCAGGCTATTTCTCTCACACGGCATATACATTCCACAAATGAAACCCCAAAATACATTCTGCTGCTCCTCCTGAGTACGGTGATACCACATGTGTTAGACTTTTACACAGCCTGGCCACATACACAAGTCCAACATTGAAGTAGCAACTTCAGGCGTTCTAGGAGCATAAATTACACATCTAATACCTCCTAGAAGCTTGTAGGCTTCCTCACTAGTAAAATATTTTTTTGCCATTCTTGTGGCTGGTGAGGCTGCACTGCAGAGCACTGTCGTGGCACAGGCGGCACAGGTGGGCACTGATGGACACAGGCGGCACAGGTGGGCACTGATGGGCACAGGTGGGCACTGATGGACACAGGCGCCACTGATGGACACAGGCGGCACTGATGGGGCACTGCAGTGGCACAGGTGGCACTGATGGGCGCAGGTGGCACTGATGGGCGCAGGTGGCACTGATGGGCACTATAGTGACTTTGGTGGCACTGGTGTGGCTCTGGTGGCACTGATTAGCACACAGGCGGCACTGGTGGGCACAGGCGGCACTGGTGGGCACAGGCGGCACTGGTGGGCACAGGCGGCACTGGTGGGCACAGACGGCACTGATGTGGCACTGCAGTGGCGCAGATGAGCACTGATGGGCACAGATGGCACTGATGGGCACAGGTGGCACTGATGGGCACAGGTGGCACTGATGGGCACAGGTGGCACTGGTGTGGCACTGGTGTGGCACTGGTATGGCACTGGTATGGCACTGGTATGCACTGTAGTGGCACTGGTATGCACTGGGGTGGCACTGGGGTGGCTCTGCTGGCACAGAGGTGGCACAGAGGTGGCACAGAGGTGGCACAGAGGTGGCAAAGGTGGCACAGGTCGCACAGGTGGCACAGATGTGGCACAGGTGATAGATGGCACTGGTCTGGCACTGTTCTGGCACTGTTGTGGCACTATTTGGGCACTGCTGGGCACTGCTGGGCACTCACGGTTATTTTTTAGTTTCACTGGAATGTTCTCCTCTCCTCTCACGCTGCATCGGTGTGAGGAGAGGAGACTGATGACCTTAGCTTGACCCGGCAAGCCGAATTGTTTACATTTGTGATCGCTCCGTTATTGGACGGAGCGATCACGTGGTAAAGGACCGCTGCCATTGGTCCTTTACCGCGATCCGTGTTGCGCCGGGTCCCGTGAACTCGGCGAGCACGGATGTTCCGGCGTGCGCGCCCCAGGGGGCGCGCACGAACGATTCTCCGGGAGGCCGTTAATTAACGGCCTCTCAGAGATAGCAAACCGACCTATAGCCGTTAATCGGCTATAGGCCGGTTATTAAGTGGTTAATATTGATTGGGCCCTGGACGAAATTTTTCTTGGGCCCCCCCCCCATGCAATCTCGCTCTCCGCCTGCTTTAAGACATAAAATAAATAGAAGCTAGACTTAAAGCGGAGGTCCACCCTAAAGTGGGCCTTCCGCTCATTGGAACCCTCCCCCCCTCCGGCGCCACAATTGGCACCTTTCAGGGGGGAGGGGGGTGCAGGTACCTGTACAGTACAGGTATCTGCACCCACTTCCGGGATAGCTCTCTGCGGAAAGGGGCGTAGATTCTGCAGAATCGACGCCCCTTTCCGAAAGTCCCCCGCTGCCTGCTGGGAAACACACAGATCCCAGAGACAGCGGGGACCATCCTTATTGCGCAGAGCGACTCGCACATGTGCAGTAGGGAACCGGGAAATGAAGCCGAAAGGCTCCACTTCCTGATTCCCATACCCAAGATGGCGGCGGCAGCACCCGAGAGACGATCGAGAGATCGGCTTCGGGTGCCGACATCGCGGGAGCGCGCTGGGCGGGTAAGTGTCATTATTTTAAAAGTCAGCAGCTGCAGTATTTGTAGCTACTGGCTTTTAAAAAAAAAAAAAAAACGGCGGAACTCCCGGTGGACTCCCGCTTTAAAATCAGTTTACTGTATCAGATCAGGCAGCAATTGCCATTGGTTGCCAGAGGTTACAGCATATCATTACTGCTTACTGACTGGTTGCTAGAAGTTACAGCACACATTACGTCTTACTGGTTAGTTGCTAGAGGTTACAGCAAATGATTTCTGCTTGTTATTAGTTGCTAGAGATTACTGTGCAGTAATACTGTTCACTGATTGCTAGAGGTTACAACACATCATCTTCTCACTGCAGGGGGGCATGATATGTATATGAATGCTGCCCTTATTTACATATCAATGCCGCCAGCCGCAGCTATTTGCTTAGTAATGCCGCCGCTATTTACATATGAATGTCGGTTATTTACATGTAAACACAGGGTCTGCAGGTGAGTCATCTGTACACAACAATAGGGCAGAGCTGGGCAGCATTAGTAGCAGCACTTCACACTGAGATATCGGGACACAGCACAGGACTAAAACCTCAAGGGACAAGGGAATTTAAACTGAGCTAGTTGGCAAGTATGAGGCAGCTGCTTTGGGCCCCACAACAATGACAGCTGGCCCTTTTGCCCTGCCTTAAAGACGGCCCTGATTGTATGTACATTTATCACACAATAAAAAAAATCCGCGGAAGTGACGATATCGCGGCTCCGGCCACTCACAGAGCCGGAGCCGCGATACCCGGAAGAAACGCAGAGGGAGCATGTCAGCACCCTCGGCTTGGATCGGGCCAGATGTCGGGGCCTCGTTCTAAGGTAAGTATTTCATAATGAGCTAGTATGCGGTGCATACTAGCTCATTATGCCTTTGCTTTGCAGGTGGTTAAAAAAAAAAAAAAAAAAAAAAAAACCATTAGCGGGTTTACTACCACTTTAAGCCTGAAAAAGGAAGCCCCAATAAACAATTTAAGGGATCTAGCGGAAGCGACACATCCACCACCTTCTGTATTAGTAGCCTCACATCATGCCAAAAGGGTTGGATCAGAGAACACTGCCAAAAAAATGCTGAAATAAAGAACCCATATCGGTTCCGCGATGCCAGCAGCGTGGCGAGACTGAGGAATCATATTTGTGAATGACATCATATACCAAATCAGGAGAATCTTTATGGATCTTTCTCTTTGGGTTACACATTTGGAGGGCTTAAAAGTAGAAGACCAAATCCTATCCTATCCCATACCTGGACCGTGATAGGTCTACCTAATAGATGAATGAAAAATAGTGTAGCGCTGGTATGTAAATTTATATGTGAAAATGTAACTAAAGCGGAGGTCCACCCTAAAGTGGAGCTTCCGCTCATTGGAACCCTCCCCCCTCCGGCGCCACAATTGGCACCTTTCAGAAGGGAGGGGGGTGCAGGTACCTGTACAGTACAGGTATCTGCACCCACTTCCGGCGTAGATTCTGCAGAAGCTACACCCCTTTCCGAAGGTCCCCCCGCTGCCTGCTGGGAAACACACGGATCCCAGAGACAGCGGGGACCATCCTTATTGTGCAGCGCAACTCACGCATGCGCAGTAGGGAACCGGGAAATGAAGGCGCAAGGCTCCACTTCCTGATTCCCATACCCAAGATGGCGGCGGCAGCACCCGAGAGATGATCGAGAGATCGGCTTCCGGTGCCGACATCGCGGGCACGCTGGGCTGGTAAGTGTCATTATTTTAAAAGACAGCAGCTGCAGTATTTGTAGCTGCTGGCTTTAAAAAAAAAACAAAAAAAAAAAAACGGCGGACTCCCGCTTAAGTATACAAGATACCAATGATGGCTAATCACATAAGAAATCCATAGTGATAAACACAGATAAGTGAAAGAATTTATAATCAAAATGTGAAATAAGGATTGTGCGGATGGGAAGTCAACAGTTCACTAGGTATGTAAGTTCCGTACTAAAGAAAACGGAACATTTATGCCAGTAAGTAGTGATGGCCGAACGGTTCGCCCGGCGGTCGTTTCGCGGCGAATTTCGGTCGTTCGCGGTCCGCACGTTCGCTCGCCTTTTCCCTTCGTTCGCCCCGGCGGACTTACGTGTTTAATGTGTAAAAGAACTTTGACCTATGATGACACGTCTGTCATGGGGTACAGGCCAGCCAATTGAGACATTACAGCACATGGACACTCGGACATTCCCCCTAACCTATAAATACACCCGATCCGGTGGCCATTTTACATTCTTTCTTCTGTCATTATAGGGAGAGGTTGCTGTGTGGAGTAGGGAGAGATAAATCGCTAGCTATTTGGTACACAAAAGTTCTTTTCAGGACTGGTATAGGTGTTAGGTGTATATAGGTTTGCTGTGCTACTGATTGTTGCAGCAGCCTGAGTGTCTTTTGTCAGTTTACAGAAAGGGAAAGGACGGTGTGTCTGCTGCTATTTTAGGGACAGCCAGATTAGTCATCATCATCATCATCATCATCATCATCATCATCATCATCATTAGCTGTTACTATCAGGTCCACAAAAGAGCTGTTCCAGTAACCACTAATCGTTCCAGTATATTCTTTTTTGCCACTTTGTATAGGGACAGGAAGGAAGCAGTGTTGTCAGGCAGTGAGGGTCAGATTAAAGACTTGCTGCTACTATTAGTTCCACAAAGGTTCTTTTCAGGACTGGTATCAGTGGTACGGTAATAGGCTTGTACACGTATAATATTCTTTCTTCCAAATATAGAAAGGATATTATACTTGACTGCTGCCCTTCTGCTGCAGTCTGCTAATCATTCACAACTCACTTGTTCCACAAAAGTTCTTATAAGGACTGGTAACTTGGTCTGTGTAGGGTGCTACAGTACATAGGGTTCAGTGCGCCAGTGCGGTACAGTCTGCTGTTCTGTAAGGACCACTATCGGTCCACAATACATAGGTTTGAGGTGCACCACTGCTGACTGCTGCCCTATACTGCAGCAGTCCTTCATTGGTATAGGGACTGACGTACAGTCTGCTAATCACTAACACACAACCTGCTTGGTCCACAAAAGTTCTTATAAGGACTGGTAACTTGGTCTAGGGTGCTACAGTACATAGGGTTCAGTGCGCCAGTGCGGTACAGTCTGCTGTTCTGTAAGGACCACTATCGGTCCACAATACATAGGGTTGAGGTGCACTACCTTCTTTCTTCATTTGGCTCACTTCCTTGTCCCAAAAAAGCACACCGTACTATATGCCCCTACCCTCCTCTTTGAAGAGGTTGAGCGGTGTCATATTTCTACTGGGGCTGCTTATGAGGGGATCACACCATCCCTGTGCTGTGCTGACTTCCTCCTGGGGGTTCTTATTATGAGGGGCTCCCACCATCCCTGTGCTGTGCTGACTTCCTCCTGGGGCTGCTTACGGTGCTGCTGTCAGTACTCTCTATCACGGTGTTGCTGTCAATGCTGTATGTCACGGTGCTGGTGTTAATGCTTAATGTCACGCTTCTGATGTCAGTACTGTCTATCACGGTGCTGCTGTCAGTGCTGTATATCACTGTGCTGATGTCAGTGCTGTATGTCACGCTTCTGATGTCAGTGCCCTCTATCACGGTGCTGCTGTCAGTGCTGTATATCACGGTGCTGATGTCAGTGCTTAATGTCACGCTTCTGATGTCAGTACTCTCTATCACGGTGTTGCTGTCAGTGCTGTATGTCACACTTCTGATGTCAGTGCTGTATGTCACGGTGCTGCTGTCAGTGCTGTATATCACGGTGCTGATGTCAGTACTTAATGTCACGCTTCTGATGTCAGTACTCTCTATCACAGTGTTGCTGTCAATGCTGTATGTCACGGTGCTGGTGTTAATGCTTTATGTCACGCTGCTGATGTCAGTGCCCTTTATCACGGTACTGTTGTCAGATGCCTCTATCACGGTGCATGTGTCATTGCTGTATGTCACGCTGCTGGTGATCATCTCCTGCACCCTCTTCTTTGCCTACCCTGGTCCCTGACCTTCCCTCTCCTCCATTGCCTTCATGCGCTCCACAGTCCTGAATTGTCAGAACAATTTCCCAAATAAAATAAAAATGCTTGTAGTTATCGATCCCAAATTCACCTCATACATGTATTATGTCATTGGCCATGTGGTGGGACTATTATTTCCCTGCTAATAATTACCTAGTGGCCGCAAATTCGCCCTAAAGGTTTGAAACGTTCGCCTCCCATTGAAGTCAATGGAGCCCGCGGCGAACGTTCGGTTTCGCGAACGTTCAGCCCCATTTGCGGTAAGCGTTCGCGAAACGTCCCGTCGGAAGTTCGTCCATCACTACCAGTAAGTAGTCCACATATAATATGCAATAGAAATATATCAGTGGGGGTCTTCCTACAAGCGAGGTAAAGGACCGCACGGACCAAAAGGAACAGATGCTTGTCTGAAGTTGTATCAATAATGGAAAAAAGATGGATACTTACGACAGTGAGTCTTAGCCCCTTGTACACACGGTCGGAGAATCCGTCGGAATGTGTCCTATCGGACCGTGTTGTCGGATAATCCGACTGTGTGTGGTCTGCATTGGACTGATTCCGTCGGAATATCCATCGGACCCAATTTTCCAACTTGTTGGAAATATTTTCCGAACAACTGGTTCAATCGGACATACTCCAATCATGTGTAGAGAATTTTGATCGGACCAAGTGCCACGCATGCTCAGATCAAATTCCTACATCAAAGCTATTGGCTACTAGCCTGAACGTAGTCCCATCCTAACGAAATTACGTCATCACGTTCTGAAAGATCGGATTTTTCGACAACTTAGTCCGACCGTGTGTGTGCAACAGTTTTGGACACAATCCGACGGGCAAAATCCGACAGACAAGATCCGACGGATTTGGTTGGCGAAATCTCCGACCGTGTGTACAGGGGCTAACACTCTTGGAATCCCGACTGGTCCCAATCAGGTACTGTGCGTTGGATGAATCCTGATGGAGGGTCCTCGCTTTTTTTCGTCTCTGGGCTCCGTAAAGGCAGGTACTCCCGGTATGGAATGCTCACTTATCCGTCTCCGGACTCCAGAGGATCACACACTCAAGGTTTGATGATATCCAGGATGTGGTTTACACAAAACTGTTGTGTAACAGTTTTACGGAGTACCTGCCTTTACGGAGCCGGAGACTTTACGGAGAGTTAATACTACTTTAACCACTTGCCGCCCGCCCTATAGGCAATTGACGGCTGAAAAGTGGTTGCATAATCCTGACCGGACGTCATATGACGTGATCAGGATTATGAGCCGCTGCGCGCCCCCGGGGGCTCGCATCGCGGTGATCGTTGTTGCAGGGTGTCAGTCTGACACCCGGCAACTACGATCTCGGTAAAGAGTCTCCGACGGAGACTCTTTACCACGTGATCAGCCGTGTCCAATCATGGCTGATCACAGTGTAAATGGGAAGAGCCAGTGATCGGCTTTTCCTCACTTGCGTCTGTCAGACGCGAGTAGAGGAGAGCCGATCGGCTGCTCCTCTGACAGGGGGGGGTCTGTGCTGATCGATTATCAGCACAGCCCCCCCGAGGATGCCCACACTGGACCACCAGGGACGCCACCAGACCACCAGGGAAAAGGTAATCCTCCCTAGACCACCAGGGATGCCAGTCAGCACAATGGGTGCCAATCAGTGCCCATAATGGATGCCAATCACTGCCCACAATGGGCATCACTGATTGGCATGCATTATTGTTTGGCACTGATTGGCATCCATTACTATAGTATAACACCAATGCCGCCTATGAGTGCCCACCTGTGCCGCCTATGATTGCCCACCTGTGCCGCCTATCAGTGCTGCCTATCAGTGCCCACCTGGGCCGCCTATCCGTGCCCACCCATGCCCATCTGTGCCGCCTATCCATGCCCATCTGTGCCGCCTATCCATGCCCATCTGTGCCACCCATCTGTGCTGCCCATCCATGCCAATCCTTGCCAGCTATCAGTGCCAATTTTTGCCACCTATCAGTGTCCATCCGTGTCGCCCATCCGTGTCGTCCATCCGTGTCGTCCATCAGTGCCGCATATCAGTGCCGCATATCAGTGCCACTTCATTGGTGCCACATTGGTGCCCATCAGTGCCGCCTTATCAGTGCCCATCAGTGTAGCCCCATCAGTGAAGGAGAAAACGTACTTATTTACAAAGTTTTGAAACTGAAACAAAAAAAAACATTTTTTTTTTCAAAATTTTCGGTATTTTTTTATTTGTAGCGCAAAAAACAAAAACCGTAGAGGTGATCAAATACCACCAAAAGAAAGCTCTATTTGTGGGAAAAAAATGATAAAAATTTCATTTGGTACAGTGTAGCACGACCGCGCAATTGTCATTCAAAGTGCGACAGCGCTGAAAGCTGAAAATTGGTCTGGGCAGGAAGGTGTTTAAGTGCCCAGTATTGAAGTGGTTAAGCAACTGTGGAGGAACATAAGGCTTGTGTTGTTTCTGTCAATGTTTAAGAGAACTTTTATTAATTTTTCAGATGGAGTGAAGTCATACCAAGTCCTCCGATCTTGGGCTCCTATAAACAAGTGTAACATCGCTGGTTCTATGACTGTGGCTGGCACCAAGTACTCGTTGGGTATAAGTTGCTGTGATGGAGATGGCTGTACCCCATCAATACCAGATAGTAAGTAAATCTACCCTTCCTACTCAGTTGTCATGGTACAGAACAAGGATTTTTTCATTGGATATTGCCTTATCAATCACTTGAGTTCTGAGTACTGGCTGAATCCACAATGACATCTTGTGTGTGTATACTGTATATATATATATATATATATATATATATATATATATATATATATATATATATAGTGAAATTTGGGGATACTAGCTCCGCGGGATTAAGTGCATAAACCGTTGTCAGGTGAAACCAAAATATATTTATTTATCAATAAATCAAAAATAAAGCTTTTCTCCAGCATGTAAAACCATAAATTAAAGTCCGCTTGTCTTCAGCACAAAATAATACAAAAAGAAAAGCACCTACAGTTCTGTAGAAAAGGTCTTCACCAAAAAGAGTCCTTGTAGAGATCTTTATGCAGCCTCCAAAACAGCAAACAGCAAATATAACAACACAGCCAGACAGCTCCTCAGACAGGTGTTCATCTCCTTCTCCTCCTCACCACCACCTCTCTGACTACTTCCTGTCTTTATAGGCTGTGTGTTTTCCTGGAGGCCGTTAACCCCCTGTGGTCAGGGAGGGAGGCTCTTTCCCACCCAAATGACACTTTAGAGCCTCCCAAATTCCGGGTCCCAGCTACCTCTCTTAAAATACAGAGAGGACCGCGAATCAGTCAACTCCCACAAACTACACCCGGAATCTGTCACCCATTTCGGGTGACCCCCTGAGCCTACCATGATTCCCTTAAAGGGACCACATCCCGAATATAGGCGATACATAGTACCCGTCCAGGACCCAACCTTGGCGTGCTGTACATATCCCCCCCCCCCCTCTGCCTCAACGCAGAGGTGTTGGAGGCACCATTTGACAACATACAGTGGACCCGGGAGAGGGCATCAGCATTCTGGTGTAGTCTCCCAGGTCTATGCTCCACCACAAAATTGAACTCCTGGAGAGACAGGAACCACCTCTTTACTCTAGCATTCGTGTGTTTATTTTGCCTCATCCAGGTCAGCGGAGCGTGGTCGGATACCAGGCGAAACCTTCTGCCTAGGAGGAAATAACGCAAGGAGTCCAAGGCCCACTTAATGGCAAGACACTCCCGCTCTACCACCGCATAGTTTTTCTCCGCTGCCGTCAGCTTTCTACTCAGGAAAACGACGGGGTGCTCTTCCCCGTTGATTACCTGCGACAGGACTGCTCGTAATCCCTCATTTGAAGCGTCTGTCTGTACTACAAAATCCTTATTAAAGTCTGGAGCAACAAGCACCGGATCCTGGCACAATGCCGTCTTAAGCTTCTGAAAAGCTTTTTCGGCATCGTTATTCCATTTTATCATCACTGACTTTCCGCCTTTGGTCAGGTCAGTCAAGGGAGCAGCAATGGTGGCAAAGTTGGGTATAAACCTCCGGTAGTAGCCAACTATGCCCAAAAACGCTCTGACCTGCTCCTTGGTTAGGGGACGGGGCCAGTCCTGTATGGCTTTCACCTTGCTCATTTGGGGCTTTACCAACCCTCTACCCACAATGTACCCAAGGTACTTGGCTTCCTACACTCCAACTGCACATTTTTCTGGGTTTATGGTGAATCCTGCTCTTCTCAGGGAGTCTACGACTGCCTGAACTCAGGGAAGATGTGACTCCCAATCAGGGCTGAAGATGATGATGTCATCCAAATACACCGAAGCGTACCGATGATGTGGACGCAAAGTTTTGTCCATGTCCCTTTGGAACGTAGCGGGGCAGAGTGTAACCCAAACGGCATTCGTTTGTACTGGAAGTGGCCTTCCTGGGTAGAGAAGGCCGTTTTCTCCCTAGCTTCCTTGGTCAGGGGAATCTGCCAGTACCCTTTCGTGAGGTCCAGCGTGGTAAAATACCTGGCAGGCCCCAACCTCTCAATGAGCTCATCTACCCATGGCATGGGATAAGCGTCAAACTTGGTGTCCCCATGGAAGCACACTACCCGTAGGGTTTTCCTTACAGGGCCAAGTCTCCCAATCACCCTGGCATGTACCAATGTTACCATGCTACTCGAGTCCAGTAGTGCCCTGGCATGAAGGTGGTTCACCCACGCTTCACACTCGAACTGTCCTGCGATTGGATCCAGGTGAGTGGTGTAGACTCTTTGCACGTAGAAGGAGCTTCTCCGACCAATTCCGCAGTCCATAGGCTCCTCCTGAAGTGGGCATTGCGCCCGGGTATGTCCCCAGGACCGACATCGCCAACACTGTAGGTCTCCTGTTCTTGGGACAGGAACCACCCTTCGAGGTTCTGTAGCAGATGATGCGGTTCTGCGGATCCCAGCATCTGGCAGGGCTTCTCTCCTAGGCGCTATGGCTGGTCTGGTTGCCCTTGGTGTGGGTTCCCTACGCCTGGCAGGCCCAAGCAGGTCCTCCACCACGGTGTACCTTTCCACCAACTCCACCAGCTGGTCAGCGGATACGGGGTCTCCATGGCTTACCCAGCGCTGTAGGTCATCTGCCAGGGACCGCAGGTACCAGTCCATTACTATTCGTTCCACCATCTGTGGGCCTGACAGTTTTTCTGGCTGCAGCCATTTTTTAACCAGCTGAACCAGTTCATGCATTTGCGACCTGGGTGGTCGGTCAGGCTTGTACCGCCAGCGATGCACCCTCTGAGCCCGGACAGCTGTGGTCACTCCTAGGCGGGCCAGGATCTCTGCCTTCAGACGTTCATAGTCGCTGATATGTTCTGCTGGGAGGTCAAAATAGGCCTTTTGCGGGTCACCGGTGAGGAAAGGGGAGATAATACCGGCCCATTGGTCACGGGGCCACCCCTCTCTCTCCGCTATCCTCTCAAAGGTGGTGAGAAAGGCCTCTACATCATCGCTGGGCGTTAATTTTTGTAAAAAATGGCTGGCCCTCACAGACACCTGGTTGCCAGCGGCAACAGCCACTTGTTCACGTCCCTGAGCCAGCCGCTGTACTGCCTCCTGCAAGGCAGCCACCTGTGCTTGAGTGGACTCCTGCTGAGCAGTAAACTGGGCGGCTAGCAGCCGTGTGCTTTCCTGTTGCTGAGCCATCGCTTCCTCATGGCGACGGTTTGCGTCTGCTAAAGCTTGCTGCTGTGTCACGGTAGCTTGCTGCTGGGTCACGGTAGCTTGCTGCTGGGTCATGGTAGCTTGCTGCTGGGTCACGGTAGCTTGCTGCTGGGTCACGGTGGCTTGTGCCAAAGCCCTGATGACCTCCTCCATGTCTTTGCCTGCTGCTTGCAGCGTCTGGGCTGGCTTCACCCAAGACATGCCATTTGTACACAGTCTCTTTTCAATGTCAGTTTTTAAACGGTTTTTGCGGCTGCAAATGCACTTTTGCCAGCATCCAAAACACCAGTTGTGAAGTTTGGGGATACTAGCTCCGCGGGATTAAGTGCATAAACCGTTGTCAGGTGAAACCAAAATATATTTATTTATCAATAAATCGAAAATAAAGCTTTTCTGCAGCATGTAAAACCATAAATTAAAGTCTGCTTGTCTTCAGCAAAAAATAATACAAAAAGAAAAGCACCTACAGTTCTGTAGAAAAGGTCTTCACCAAAAAGAGTCCTTGCAGAGATCTTTATGGAGCCTCCAAAACAGCAAACAGCAAATATAACAACACAGCCAGACAGCTCCTCAGACAGGTGTTCATCTCCTTCTCCTCCTCACCACCACCTCTCTGACTACTTCCTTTCTTTATAGGCTCTGTGTCCTCCTGGAGGCCGTTAACCCCCTGTGGTCAGGGAGGGAGGCTCTTTCCCACCCAAATGACACTTTAGAGCCTCCCAAATTCCGGGTCCCAACTATCTCTCTTAAAATACAGAGAGGACCGCGAATCAGTCAACTCCCGCAAACTACACCCGGAATCTGTCACCCATTTTGGGTGACCCCCTGAGCCTACCATGATTCCCTTAAAGGGACCACATCCCGAATATAGGCGATACATAGGACCCGTCCAGGACCCAACCTTGGCATCCTGTACAATATATATACACTATATTTCAAAAGTATTGCGACACCTGCCTTTACACGCACATGAACTTTAATGACATCCTAGTCATAGGGTTCAATATTGAATTGCTCCACCCTTTGCAGCTAAAACAGCTTCGTATCTTTCAAGATTTAGGAGTGTGTGTATGGGAATGTTTGACCATTCTTCCAAAAGCCCATTTGTGAGGTCAGGCACTGATGTGAATGAAAAGGCCTGGCTCACAGTCTCCTCTCTAATTCATCCCAAAGGTGTTCTATTGGGTTGAGGTCAGGACTCAAGTCAAGTCAAGTCAAGTCAAGTCAAGTTCCTCCACTCCAAACTTGGTTAACCATGTCTTTATTGACCTTGCTTTGTGCGCTGGTCCAAATCATTTGGTGGAGAGGGGGTTATGGTGCTGGGGTTGTTGTTCAGGGGTTGGGCTTGGCCCCTTAGTTTCAGTGAAGTGAACTCTTAAGGCTTCAGCATACTAAGACTAGGGATGAGCTTTGAGTTCAAGGCGAACTTGGGCTGTTCGCGGCAAATTCGAAAAGCTTGGGAACACCCTGTACAAGTCTATGGGAGAAATCTAAATTGCTTATTTTAAAGGCTTGTCATAAAAAGCATTTGGGGACCTGGGTCCTGCCCCAGGGGACATGGATCAATGCAAAAAAAAGTTTAAAAAACGTCAGTTTTTTCAGGAGCAGTGATTTTAATAATGATTAAAGTGAAACAATAAAAGTGTAATATTCCTTTAAATTTTCTACCTGGGGGGTGTCTATAGTATGCCTGTGAAGGGGCACATGTTTCCTGTGCTTAGAACTGTCCCTGCACAAAGTGTCATTTCTGCAGAAAAAAAAGTATTTTAAAAGCACTCGCGGCTATAATGGCTACCCGTAATACAGAGAACAGTCAAATTCAATTGCCAGGCCCTTCAGGTCTGGTATGGATTTTAAGGGGAAATCCATGCCAAATAAAAAAAAAATGGCGTAGAGTTCCCCCCAAAAATCCATACCAGACCCTTTATCCGAGCACGCAACCTGGACCGCACCAGGCCACATGCCCTCAACATTGGGAGGATGCTTTGGGGGTCTGTGACTCCTCAAAGCACCTTGTCCCCATGTTGATGGGGACAAGGGCCTCATCCCCACAACCCTGGCCAGTGGTTGTGGGGGTCTGCGGGTGGGGGGCTTATCAGAATCTTGAAGCCCCTTTTAACAAGGGGACGCCCAGATCCCGGCCACTCCCTGTTTGAAATGGTAAGGGGGTACACCTGTGTCCTCTCCTCCTCTTTTGCATTACGGCTGCTCCTACCATGCGGCTCTTCCCTCCTTCTCCTGGGCATCCAATAGTATTGCATGTCCTTTCTTTTTTTTTTCAATTTCTTTATTTTTCTCTTTTTCTTTCAAACAAGGACGGAGAAACTCACATGAACAATCTTTCCAAATGCTTTACATTACATTTCTATATATATACATAAAATAAATTGATTCATTCTATTTCCTTTGTCTCTGGCCTTCCTTATAATTCTGTGTATAAGTCTAAGGAAACAGCTAAGTTGGCAAGTGAGGAAGGTAAAGTATGGGGTCAAAAACAAGGTAACACCTCCCTCTGAAAGGCAGTGCTCTGCACCCCGAGCCCACCCTTTTTTGAAGCCCCTGCCTCTAATCACGTGCTTTAAAAAAACACAACCCCTGCCATTGGAATACAAGTGTCCCGTGCCCTGTATGTAGATCAGGGGGCCGGACGCATGGATGGGGGGGTGGTGCCTGTGCACCCCCAATAGACAGGCGATCACTGATGTAATATGAATTGTGCTGTCTGCAGAGAAACTAGTTCCTTCTTTGATCTGTTACAGATTTATTAGTGCTGCTGCTATTGGACAATACTGGGTGTGTCGAATAACGCGTCTATCACTGTGCATTGCGTTTCACCCTGATGGCCCTACATTGACTTAGTGAGAAAAGGGTGAATGTAGGGGCTTGCGGAAAACACTGCATGCACTGAAAGACGTGCTGCTATTATTATTATTATTATTATTATTATATAGGAATCAGGATTTCTATAGCGCCAACATTCAGCACATTACGTAAAAAAATATACAGTACCGCTACTGAAAAAATGACAACTACCATAGAACAAGTTAATAGTACCTTTCTGTTGTAAAGATATACTCCCTATATATGACCCCTATACCAACTAAAAGATTATCCCAGATCTGTAACGAGTTAACGGTACCCATCTGGGTATTTATTCCTTCTATATACTAACCTGTTGCGCTAAGATTACATGAAGGAAATAAAAAGTCCAATACAAATAATTAAAAATAAAAAATAATTGAAAGTCCAAAAAATGTGATTATTTAAACCTTCATTAAATAAAATTCAAATAAAGTTCAAATGAAGAAAAAAGGCAATCTCTTTATGAAGATGATGGACTCTTCGTTTTCCTAAAGGGCCAGAAAATAGAGAGACTAATCCTTCTCATGGATTCACTGAATTCTTCTCACACTTCCAATATTTGAAAAAGTTTGACCCTTACCACAATGGGTGGACTCCCAGTCAATGGAGTCGTTAATGCGAGCAGACAGCCCTCTGCGGGGTTCTTTAGTATGCGATCCGTCCTGTTGCGATGTCAGGCGTATGGATAAATGTAGATCTTATGGGGGTGATCAATGTGGATTATAACCAATGCGTGCGTTTTCCTCTCACGAATATCACAGGTACTGGCAATCCGATCACCCTATACGTCTGGAGTTTGTTTGTAGCTCCCCGGTAGGTTTTCCAATATCAGGGTTTTATAACGAGCAAAACCTATGGAAAAACAGAAAAAACTACTCGGGCCTCACGGCCACGAGCAGAGGGGGGGAAAAGACGAGGGACTCCAATCGTGAAAGTACCGTTTGGCAAATGACCATTTATTAAAAAGTTCGTTTAAACATACAGCAGACCAGTGACCGAACGGGTCCAATATTAATAAAAAATAGGTAGTATACAATAGACCGTAAGGCTCGATCAAGTCGGTCTAACTAAACTACATGAAAAGATACATATGTAAAAAAACCGGTTAGAAAAATAAAACAAATATACACCCGTGCTAGGGAATATTCAAAGCGTGGTGGTATCAGCACAAACAGCCCGACATGTTTCGTAAAAACTTACATCCTCCTGGGGCACGTGCCCCAGGAGGATGTAAGTTTTTACGAAACATGTCGGGCTGTTTGTGCTGATACCACCACGCTTTGAATATTCCCTAGCACGGGTGTATATTTGTTTTATTTTTCTAACCGGTTTTTTTACATATGTATCTTTTCATGTAGTTTAGTTAGACCGACTTGATCGAGCCTTACGGTCTATTGTATACTACCTATTTTTTATTAATATTGGACCCGTTCGGTCACTGGTCTGCTGTATGTTTAAACGAACTTTTTAATAAATGGTCATTTGCCAAACGGTACTTTCACGATTGGAGTCCCTCGTCTTTTCCCCCCCTCTGCTCGTGGCCGTGAGGCCCGAGTAGTTTTTTCTGTTTTTCCATAGGTTTTGCTCGTTATAAAACCCTGATATTGGAAAACCTACCGGGGAGCTACAAACAAACTCCAGACGTATAGGGTGATCGGATTGCCAGTACCTGTGATATTCGTGAGAGGAAAACGCACGCATTGGTTATAATCCACATTGATCACCCCCATAAGATCTACATTTATCCATACGCCTGACATCGCAACAGGACGGATCGCATACTAAAGAACCCCGCAGAGGGCTGTCTGCTCGCATTAACGACTCCATTGACTGGGAGTCCACCCATTGTGGTAAGGGTCAAACTTTTTCAAATATTGGAAGTGTGAGAAGAATTCAGTGAATCCATGAGAAGGATTAGTCTCTCTATTTTCTGGCCCTTTAGGAAAACGAAGAGTCCATCATCTTCATAAAGAGATTGCCTTTTTTCTTCATTTGAACTTTATTTGAATTTTATTTAATGAAGGTTTAAATAATCACATTTTTTGGACTTTCAATTATTTTTTATTTTTAATTATTTGTATTGGACTTTTTATTTCCTTCATGTAATCTTAGCGCAACTTTATATAATTTGTTGGTATTTTCTTGTATCTAGATATTAGATGGTTGTGGTTGCAGCTTTTTTGGTTTTACCCCAAGCGCGATATATTTTTTTCTTTTTTCTTTATATACTAACCTGTGCCAGCACTCTCCATTCCACATGTTCAGACACACACACACACACACACACACACACATATACACACACACACATACATACACACACACACATATACACACACACACACGCACGCACACACATAGAGACACACACACACATACACACACACATAGAGACACACACACACATACACATACACATAGAGACACACACACACACACACACATACATACACACATACATACACACACATATACACACACACACACACACACACACACACATAGAGACACACACACACACACACACATAGAGACACACACATACACACACACACACACATATATACACACACACATACCGTATATACTCGAGTATAAGCCGAGATTTTCAGCCTCTTTTTTGAGGCTGAAAGTGCCCCCCTCGGCTTATACTCGAGTCATCGCTGTCTGCCCGCTCGATCAGCGTGTCGAGCAGACAGACAGCGGCCATTCTATTCAAAAGCCGCGCCTCCGGCTCCGCCTTCGCCTGTGATAGGCGGAACACTGAATTTCCCAGCAGCCTGTGTTCCGCCTATCACGGACATCGTATCATCCTCGTACTACGGACGAGGATGATACGACGTCTGTGATAGGCGGAACACAGGCTGCTGGGAAATTCAGTGTTCCGCCTATCACAGGCGAAGGCGGCGGCGCAGCTTTTGAACTTTACAATGGCCGCCGACGAAGAGGGCACGGGACGGAGGCAAGGGAAGGCACGGCACGGGACGGGACGGGACGGCGGCGGCAAGGCACGGCACGACACGGGACGGATGCAAGGAGGCAAGTCACGGCACGGGACGGAGGCAAGGAGGCAAGGCACGGGACGGAGGCTCGGGACAAAGGTAGGCTGGACACACACACACACACACACACACACACACACACACACACACACACACACACGGATGGAGACACACACAGGGATGGATGGATGGATGGAGACACACACAGGGATGGATGGATGGATGGATGGAGACACACACACACACAGGGATGGATGGATGGATGGATGGAGACACACACACACAGGGATGGATGGATGGATGGATGGAGACACACACACACAGGGATGGATGGATGGATGGACACACACACACACAGGGATGGATGGACGGACACACAGGGATGGACGGACACACAGGGATGGACGGACACACAGGGATGGACGGACACACAGGGATGGACGGACACACACACAGGGATGGACAGGCATGTCTCACCCTCGGCTTATACACGAGTCAATAAGTTTGCCAGTTTTTTTGGGGGTAAATTGGGGGCCTCGGCTTATATTCGGGTCGGCCTATACTCGAGTATATACGGTATATACACACACATACACATATACACACACACACAGAGCTCTGTGGGAGCAATGCAGATTGAAGTCAAACCACAGACACAGAATAACGCATCACTTGTTTTATTTCCGGATTCCATATCTTAAATACAGGATATTATCAGCATATGACTGGGCAATGTTTACAACAATAAACGAATAGAAAAATGTCCACCCATTGCTTGTCATCGTTAACCACTTACTGGGCACCTAAACCCCCCTCCTGCCCAGACCAATTTTCAGCTTTTAGCACCCTTTGAACGTCAATTTGTGCGGCATTGGTGGCATTGGTGGGCACTGAGAGGTGGCATTGATGGGCGGCACTGAAGGGCTTTGATAGGTGGCACTAAGGGGCACTAATAGGTGACACTGATAGCTGGCAAAGATGGGCACTAATGGGTGGCAGTGATGGGCACTGATTGGCACTGGTAGGTGACACTAATAGGCAGCACTGCTAGGTGGCATTGATTAGCACCACTGGTAGGCATTGATAGGTGGCACTTGTGGGCACTAATAGGTGCCACTGATTGCTGGCACTTACGTACTGTGGGCACTTATTGGTGGGCACTGTGGGCAATAATTCATGGCACTGGCAGGTGGCACTGGCAGGCGGTACTGGTGCGCACATGAGGCTCTTCCTCTTCAAGACCGATGTCCCTGCAAACAGAAGCCAGTGATCTGCTTTTTTTCTCCTCACGCGGTCAGCCCATATACACCTAGCCTGGTCACTTAACAATGTATTTTTGTCAGCTCCATTGGTCCTGTGTAAGTTTACCTTACAGATTTTTCTGTAAAGGTGAACTTACCCTTTAAAGACTTACTCTAAGTTAAGCCACAGTAAAGCAGAAAGTAAGTATATGATTAAGGGGGGTCTTTACAAGACCCTTATGCCTTGTACACACGGTTGGACATTCCGACCACAAAATCCGTCAGATTTTTTCCGACAGATTTTGTGCTAAACTGGTGTTGCATACACACGGTCGGACAAAGTTGTTGGAAAATCCGATCGTTCGGAACGTGATGATGTTCGTTCGTTACGACGGGACTACGTAGAGCAGGGGTGCCCACCCAGTGGCCCGGGGGCCACATATGGCCCGCGGAGCCCTCTGATGTGGCCCGCAACCTCATGTTCTGGGGTGGCAGGTTGGCAAGTCCAGATCGCGGGTTGTCAACCAACCAGCCCAGAGCATCAGTGTTTTTAATGAAGCTGGCGGTAGAGGAAACAAGCGGCTGCAGAGCAGAGCCGCGTAAGCCAATGCTTCCTGTATAGCACCTGCTCCTGTCATAGGTGGAGTGATGAGTGATGGAGGGATCAAATGCATCCGCCTGGGACAGCAACAGCCAGCAATACCTGAATGAAAGACTGTTATTAAAGGCACCTTTATTCCCTCCTAGCATATCCCCCTCTTCCTTCCTCCCTACTCAAATCCCCCACCCCCCTCCTAGTAAAAACGCCCCCCCCCCTTCTGGCTTACACACCCCCACACCTCTTCCTAGCACAAACACCCCCATCCCCCCCCCCCCCCCACACACACACACAATTTTTCCTTCTAGCACATATCCCTTTCCCCAAATCTCCATTACACTTCCCAGCACAGATATTCACCCATCCCCCTCCCCCTACTTACAGGGGGAAGCCAGTGCAATGCCAGGAGGAGATGTGCTGTGTTGTGCTCTTGCCTCATGTCAGAAGAGTGCTCATCTATACATTACATGAGACAGGATCGCTCTTAGATAGCATTGGACTGTACACACACACCGCCCCTATCTCCTCCAAGGGCTGCTCATCTCCCGGCAGCAGAAAATAAGGATAGGGTGAGGAGTGTGTGTGTACAGCATATCTTTCAACTGTCCCGGATTCGCCAAGACCGTTCTGGGATGTGATGTAAGTCCCGGAATCCCGGCGAATCAAAGCAACATCCCAGAGTGGAGCCCAATGCCGGGACAAGTCACGGAGTCATGGCACTTGGCTCCATTGACTTCCCTGACAGGGATGCGCTGGCGCAGGCACCAACAGGGATTTTTTCAGCCGGCGCTGCTCACTTCTTCCTGCCAGAGCAGGCATCTTCATAAGCCTGTGATCAATCAGGAATGTCGGTGCCGGTGGCTTCACCTCCCTGTGCCGGGACTCTGTGACCCAGAGGCGTACCGACCACATCGGGCGCTGGGCCAGTAGGGAGAGTGCAGTGGCAGCTGGTATGGGGAGCAGGACAGTGAATGTTAACAGGTGTGGGCAGGACGACCACACCCAGCTCAAGAATGATGCAAGCAAGGTGAGCAGCAAGGGCAGCAAGGAATGAATGGCCTTGGAGGGAGAAGAGCTCTGAGGACCTCCCAGGACTGGAGAACAGGCTGACCGGAGCCGGAGAATGAGTGGGAGGTGTAGGCAGCCAGGGACAGCTGTATCTCACAGCAAACAGATCCTCTGGAAGGTGCAGAGCACCCCCGTAACCTCCTGTCCTCACCCAGCTACAAGAAAGGGCACTGCCCACTGCTGGCATGGAAGGTACTGTACCAGGTATCACACACATCTTCCTACAGACAGGTTTTGTTTAACCACTCCACTTACGCCCCTCACACTGGCAAGAGTTTGGCCACACACATTTTGCCGATACGCGTGCCGCAAGTCATCCCTTACCTCAAGTGTCTCTTATTCAAAAGTTCAAAAGTTGGGAGGTATGGCACAGTCCAATGCAATCTAAGAGATCCTGTCTCATGTACTGTATAGATGAGCGCTCTTCTGATACGAGGCGAAAGCACAGCGCATCTGTTTATTCTCTGCCTCTTCTTCTCTCAGTTCTCCAGCCTCCCGCCTCCTTGTCCCGGTTCTAAGTGCAGGCTGGGGTGGTCGGGGGAAGGCGCTCAGCAGGCGTCAGCCAGACACAACATCCAAGGGAGGCCTAGGGGCAGAACTAAAACTACACCATAGTCCCCCCCTAAATTCGGCCATGTGTGTCTCTCACCCATCAGCTGAAAGGCGGCGGGAGGGAGAGGGGGAGAAACTGTCTTTCAGATGCTGCAGAGAGCCACACAGGGCATTGTTCTGTCATCGCTTGATTCTCTGCTCCACCAATTCTCCTGCTGTCCGGGTCCCAACTGTGTGCCCAGGCCCCCTACAGGAGAAACCCCCCTATCAGCGGCCCTATATATGAGGACTACAAAACATCTCCCTCTATGTCATGGAGAAGAGGAGATGTAGAGGTGTTCTGTAGTCCCATTCTAGAATGACAACAGTGCTCCTTCATTAACTCATTGTGGTGAGTAATCCTGTAGTACACCTTAGGTTTATTTATCTTTGTATGTTTGTATATTTCAACAGCAACATCTACGAGTGGAGTATCAAATGGTGTGCAATGCAAAACATGTGAATCTCCGAGCTCCAGCTCCTGTGCGACTTACACCACCATGAGCTGCACCGGACAAGAGACCCAGTGTGTGGACTATACACGGACAACCACATATGGTAATTTCATACACATTTGATAACACCTTACATATTGCAGTTTCATGATGCAAATGTGTCTTATCCTAGTATATTGAGCTCAGACATCACTCAGCCCCGACCTTCCCATGTGACAGTGTTGGTGTTTGGTGCAGGGCCGTCTTTAAGGCAGGGCAAAAGGGGCAGCTGCCCTGGGCCCTGTCATTGTTGTTGGGCCCAAAGCAGCTGCCTCATACTTGCCAACTATCTCAGTTTAAATTCCCTTGTCCCTTGAGGCTTTAGTCCTGTGCTGTGTCCCGATATCTCAGTGTGAAGTGCTGCTACTAATGCTGCCCAGCTCTGCCCTATTGTTGTGTACATATGACTCACCTGCAGACCCTGTGTTTACATGTAAAAAGCCAGCATTCATATGTAAATAGCGGCGGCATTACTAAGCAAATAGCTGTGGCCAGCGGCATTGATATGTAAATAAAGGCGGCATTCATATGCATATCATGCCCCCCTGCAGTGAGAAGATGATGTGCTGTAACCTCTAGCAATCAGTGAGCAGTATTACTGTACAGTAATCTCTAGCAACTAATAACAAGCAGAAATCATTTGCTGTAACCTCTAGCAACTAATCAGTGAGCCGTAATGTGTGCTGTAACTTCTAGCAACCAGTCAGTAAGCAGTAATGATATGCTGTAACCGCTGGCAACCAATGGCAATTGCTGCCTGATCTGATACAGTGAACTGATTTTAAGTCCAGCTTCTATTTATTTTATGTCTCAAAGCAGGCGGAGAGCGAGATTGCATGGGGGGGGGCCCCAAATTTTTTTTCGCCCAGGGCCCAATCAATATTAAAGACGGCCCTGGTTTGGTGATTGGCCCAGTGCTGTCACATAGAAGTGGGCAGAGAGTCCTGAACCTTGTGTAAGCTCCAACCAGAATTAACTTCAAGCTTACACAGGACCAGAGGAGGACTTGGCCGTTGAGCGTTTCCTAGGCAGAACAAATGATATACACTATATTACCAAAAGTATTGGGACGTCTGCCTTTACATGCACATGAACTTTAATTGCATCGAGGTCTTAATCTGTAGGGTTCAATATTCAGTGGGCCCACTCTTTGCAGCTATAACTCTTCTGAGAAGGCTGTCCACAAGGTTTAGGAGTTTGTCTAAGGGAATGTTTGCTCAGGCGCTGATGTTAGATGAGAAGGCCTGGCTTGCAGTCTCTGCTTGAATTCGTCCCAAAGGTGTTCTATTGGGTTGAGGTCAGGACTCTGTGCAGGCCAGGCAAGTTCCTCCACCCCAAACTCGCTCATCCATGTCTTCATGGACCTTGCTTTGTGCACTGGTCCAAACCATTTGATGGAGGTGGGATTACGGTGTGGGCTTGTCTTTCAGGGGTCTGGCTTGGCCCCTTATTTTCAGTGAAAGGAACTCTTAAGGCATTAGCATACCAAGATATTTTGGACAATTTTTGAGGACGGCCTGTTTCAACATGGCTGCTCACCAGTTCACAAAGCAAGGTTCATAAAGACATGGATGAGCGAGTTCGGGGTGGAGGAACTTGACTGGACTGTACAGAGTCCTGACCTCAACCCAGTAGAACACCTTTGAGATGAATTAGAGCGGAGACTGTGAGCCAGGCCTTCTTGTCTAACATCTGTGCCTGACCTCACAAATTTGCTTCTGGAAGAATGGTCAAACATTCCCATAGACACACTCCTAAATCTTGTGGACAGCCTTCCCAGAAGAGCTGAAGCTGTTATAGCTGCAAAGGGTGGGCCAACTCAAAATTGAACCCTACAGACTAAGACTGGGATGCTATTAAATTTCATGTGCGTGTAAAGGCAGGTGTCCCAATACTTCTGACAATATAGTGTATATTCGGCTCATCTCTAGCTGTTACAGCCTCCAACTCCTTCTAGGAAGATTTTTCACACAATTGTGTTGTGTGCCAGTGGGAATTTTGTGCCCATTCAGGCAAAAGAGAATTTGTGAGGTCAGGTACAGATGTTGGATGAGAAGACCTGGCTCGCTATCAATGTTACAACTCATCCCAAAGCTGTTCAATAGTGATGAGGTCAGGGCTCTGTGCAGGACACATGAGTTCACACCAGACCCATCAAATCATGTCTTTATGGAGCTGGGTGCAGTGGTGTATTTTGGTTTTGTGATGCCCTAGACAAGACTAAAATTGGGTGCCCCCCATCTAAATTTGTCTAACCCCAGCTTCAGTATACCATTCTTGCCTCAGGGTCTGATGTGGAAGCTGCAGCCATTCACAAAGAACAGCTGTGTCTTCCTCATCAGACTCTGAGACTTGGTTCATCCAAGTGCCACATGTGTGTTCAATGGAGCCGAGGATGGAGTCAGCGGGACATAGGACGGGGTCAGCAGGGCAGAGAATGAGGCAGCACTGATGAAGCTGCACTGATATGCGGCACTGATTGGGCACTGATATGCCGCGTACACACGATCAAACAATCGGGTGGAAAAGTCCGGCAAACTCAAGTCCGCCGGACAATCCCCCGTGTGTAGCCTCCGGCATACTTTTTTGACCCAAAAGTACGGTGGACTTAGAAAGTAGTTTTGCACTCCAATCTTCCCGCTGGACTTGCATTTCGGCAGACAATCCGGCCGTGTGTGTGCCAGTCCGCCGTACTTTTGAAATTAACAGACTTTTCCCGCCCGGAGAAAAGTCCGCTCATTTCGAGCGGGTCTCCAGGTAGGCGGGGCCCGCGAAGGAGACGTCGCTGGCCCCGCTACCTGGTATGGACTTAAAGGGGAACCCCAACGCCGAAAAAAATCAGCGTGGGGGTAGCCCCCAGGTCCACATCAGACCCTTGTCTGAGCACGCTACCCGGCCGGCCAGGAAAGGGGGGGACGAGTGAGCGCCCCCCTCCTGAGCCGTACCAGGCCGCGTGCCCTCAACATGGGGGTGCCTTGGGGAAGGAGGGGCCGCGTGGCCCCCCCACCCCCAAAGCACCTTGTCCCCATGTTGATGAGGACAAGGGCCTCTTCCCGACAACCCTGGCCGTTGTCGGGGTCTGCGGGCGAGGGGCTTATCGGAATCCGGGAGCCCCCTTTAATAAGGGGGCCCCCGGATACTGGCCCCCCACCCTATGTGAATGAGTATGGGGTACAATGTACCCCTACCCATTCACCTGTGAAAAAAGTACAAAAAAAAACACAACACAGGGTAAAAATAGTTTATTGCACAGCTCCGGGGGTCTTCCGTCTTCGGGGGTCTTCTCGCCGGACTCCTCCGCTATCTTATTCTAGTTCTTTTGCTAGCGGAGGAGCCCGCCTTTTTTTTCTCGCCGCCGCCCTTTTTCCGACTTCGGGGGTCTTGTCCCCCTCTTCGGTTCTTCTGACGGGCCACCGCGCCTTCTTATAGCTCTTTTACAGGCGGTGGCCCGGTCTTCTGTCGCCGCTGTCACCGCCGCCTTCTGTTCTTCTCCTCTCCAGATGTTGACTCGTCGAGTCCTCCGCTCACAATGGCTCCGACACGACGTGCGACAACTTATATAGGGACATCACCGGATGATGTCCCCGCCTATTATGATGTCACAGTCCCAGCATCCTCTGGGACTGTGACACCATAATGGATGGGGACATCATCCGGTGATGTCCCTATATAAGTCGCTGCGCATCGTGTCGGAGCCATTGTGAGCGGAGGACTCGACGAGTCAACATCTGAAGAAGAAGAAGAGAAGAACAGAAGGCGGCGGCGACAGCGGCGACAGAAGACCGTGCCACCGCCTGTAAAAGAGCTATAAGAAGGCGCAGTGACCCGGCTGAAGAACCGAAGAAGTCGGAAGAAGGGCGGCGGCGAGGAAGAAAGCCGGGTTCCTCCGCTAGCAAAAGAGCTAGAAGAAGATAGCGGAGGAGTCCGGCGAGAAGACCCCCGAAGACGGAAGACCCCCGGAGCTGTGCAATAAACTATTTTTACCCTGTGTTGTGTTTTTTTTTTACTTTTTTCACAGGTGAATGGGTAGGGGTACATTGTACCCCATACTCATTCACATAGGGTGGGGGGCCGGTATCCAGATTCCGATAAGCCCCTCGCCCACAGACCCCGACGACCAATGGCCAAGGTTGTCGGGAAGAGGCCCTTGTTCTCAACATGGGGACAAGGTGCTTTGGGGTGGGGCTGGTACAGCTCAGGAGGGGGGGGGGGCGCTCGTCCCCCCCTTCCTGGCCGGCCGGGTAGCGTGCTCAGACAAGGGTCTGATGTGGACCTGGGGGGACCCCAATGCCGATTTTTTTCGGCGTTGGGGTTCCCCTTTAAGTCCATACCAGGTGGCGGGGCCAGCGACGTCTCCTTCGTGGGCCCCGCCTACCAGGAGATGCGCTCGAAATGAGCGGACTTTCCTCTGCGTGTGTGGGTGAGTCCGTTCATTTCAAAAGTAGGGCGGATAGTACAGCAGACTTAGTACGCCGTATTAGTCCGCTGAAAAAGTGCCGTGTGTGGGCAAGTAGCCCATTCGGAAAGTCCGGCGGACAGTCTGGCGGGAAGTCCGCCAGACTTAGTCCGCCGAATAGTCGGCTACGTGTGTAGCGGCAATAGGCTACACTGGGTGAAATGAATGCTGAAAATCTCCAGCAACTATGTTTAGATCGTGAGTAGCTGTGATTGGACACAACTGATCACGTGGTAAAGAGTAACTGTGATTGGCTGTTTTTCCCCGACATGTTATCAGCTGTGTCCAAAGCAGCTGGCGGGTGCGGTTCTATGAGGGCATCAATGGACGTCCCCATAATCCATGCACCCGGCTCCTAATGTCCATGCAGGGTGCCAGACGCATGGATTTCACTGGGGGTTTTTTTTTTTTAACCACATGCCGACCGGCGTACCCTGATATACATCGGCAGAATATACGTATCAGCCTAAACTGAGGAAACTTATATAATTTTGGGGGATATTTATTATAGCAAAATGTAAAAATGTAAATGTAAAAATTTACACTCTTTTTTGTTTATAGCGCAAAAAATAAAAACCACAGGGGTGATCAAATACCACCAAAAGAAATCTCTACTTGTTGGAAAAAAAGGACGTAAATTTTGTTTGGGAGCCATGTTGCACGACCGCGCAATTGTCAGTTAAAGCGACACATTGCCGAATCGCAAAAAGTGCTCTGGTCTTTGGTCTGCAAAATGGTCCGGTCTGAAAGTGGTTAAGCACACGATTGGAGCCTGAGGCTCTAATTGGCTTCAAAAAGGGTGGGCTTGGGCCGCAGAGCACTGCGCCCTGAGCCCACCCACTTGCGTGACATTAGCAAATTAATATTCACTAATGTCTTACTGTCTGCTTCTTCTCCCGGCCGGGAGTCCTAAGACCCGATTGGCCAGGGGGGGGAGCCACCACCAGGACTCGGGAGGATATGCAGAGGGGGAAGCCACCCAAGCCGCGACCTGGGTAGGGTAAGTGTGAGGCTGGCCGGTAATGGGTGAGTCAAGTGGCGATCGAACGGGCGATCGAGCGATCAAGTGAAGGGGGTGGGTGGGGGGAATGACTGGGTAAGGTTTGTTTGCCGCACCCCCCCCCCCCCCCCAAAGAAATTGGGCACCAGCTGCCACTGTTGGATGCCCTCCTAGAACTAGGCAACTGCGCTGGGGCTGTCATTTGGCTATAGTGTGGGCACCTTGGGGAGTCCCTTGGGGAGTCCCGCCGCCCCCCTAAAAAATGCAAGCACCGAGGCAGGTGCCATGTTTGCCTCACGACAGATACGCCCCTGGCTGGGTATATAGACATACTTTAGGCATGGTGCATTGCTGTCACCATCAACAAACCCACCCTGAGAAATGCCATGCAGCCATCATTGGAGTGTATATAGATGGGAAGCGGTTGCAGTGAGTCTGCAAGAGATCAGCAACACAGATATAACAAATGTTCAAATAAAGAAGTAAAAAACATTTTATTATAAAATTTCATAATAAAGTCAATTGTATAGGATACGCTTCAACAAAACTGATGTCATTCATCTTAGGGTTACATCTATTTTCATGAAAGTCAGGAGTTAAATGTCACTTGTGTTAACTTTCTCTTCCTGCAGGAACCACCTTTTCTTCTCCTTCATTTATTCGAGGCTGCGCTACTAAATCCCTGTGTGATGCTCAAAACCTTTACTCTACTATGAATTATATGACTGTTGCAAATATCTTTACTTGTGACGGTATTATTCCGAGCAATGGAGGAAACAGCATTACTGCTCCGAGCAACGGGGGAGTCATTTTCCTGCTCTTTTCCACACTCGCCGCCATCCTTATCCTCCACCAGTTTAATAAGGATCCCTAAACATCTTCGGACACCTGCTTGTGAAAACAGGAACGGCCATTGGAGGATGAATTCGGGGGAACAATAAATATATATTGCTAGGACTGAAAGTTCAAAGTCAAACTGGCATTAAATATCTTGTTCATCCATTACATGTTCTGTATGAGTGTGACATTGCTTTTTCTCTCCGGAAGGATGCGCCATCGTTGTTCGGGAATGTTTAACTTTAAGCAGAAATGTTGACCTTACTTACATATTCACATGCTTGTGCTTTCTTATAGTTGTTATTACAATAAATATTAAGATTTGCAGACTAGTCACTAGAGGGAATTCTGTATTCAATCTGACCTAGACCAGGCCTTTTCTGGAACCTTTTGTTCACAAGTTTAAATTTGGATTTTTTGCTAGAAAATTACTTAGAACCTACAAAAATGTAATTTTATATATATATATATATATATATATATATATATAGTCAGGTGTAGATCCATTAACAAATGTCCATAAAACAAAAAAAATATAATATATATATATATATATATATATATATATATAGATTGCAAAAATCTATTTTTCCATTGTACTTCCAATTTTGTTTTAAATTAATTCTTTACAACCTAAAGGTTCAATCTCGGACTTTGACCTGCATTTATTTTTATAGATCATTAAAATGAGGTTTATTGTATATGGGTCATGATTTGAATACATTCTTTTTTATTATTATATTTTTAATATATATATTTTTTTTTTGGGACATTTGTTAATGGATCTGTATGCTTTAATACTAGGATAAATTGAACTTTTCTGTGTGATTGGAGCATGATTACATCTCGTTGAGCCACCTCGCTGGAGTTCAGGATGGAAATAATTATGATAATTTGTATTGATTAATTGATGCCTAATGGATTTCTGGTGTTAAATGTAACAATATAAAATGAAGTGAGAATAATGTCAGTGTTCTCAATCTTGTTCTCATCTGAGGAAGAGCGTAAGCTTTGTAGCCCGAAACTGTTATTTGGAATGACATGAAAAGTATGTCATTTATTACATGTGAAATTAATACATTTTAAGTGCAGCAATCCCTGGACTTTTTCTTATATATATATATATATAGTCATGGCAGAAATTGTTGACACCCCAGAAAATCAAGTACTACTCATAGAAAAGTATTGCAGTAACACAGGTTTTGTTATACACATGTTTATTCCCTTTGTGTGTATTGGAACAAAACAATAAAAGGGTGGAAAAAAAGCAAATTGGATACACAAAACTCCAAAAATGGGTTGGTCAAAATTCTTGGCACCCTTAAATTAATATTTGGTTGCACACCCTTTGGAAAAAATAACTGAAATCAGTCGCTTCCTATAACCATCAATAAGCTTCTTACACCTCTCACCCAGAATTCTGGACCACTCTTCCTTTGCAAACTGCTCCAGGTCTCTCTTATTGGAAGGGCGCCTTTTCCCAACAGCAATTTTAAGATCTCTCCACAGCTGTTCAGTGGGATTTAGATCTGGACTCGTTGCTGGCCATCTTAGAACTCTCCAGCACTTTGTTGCCATCCATTTCTGGGTGCTTTTTCATACCTCCCAACTTTTTGAGATGGGACTGAGGGACACCTATCTGCAAAAGAATGCAGGCCTAGGACATACCCCTGGCCACGCCCCCTTAAAGGAGAATTCTACAAAAAAAAAAAACAAGATTAGTTAAACCCACTAGTTCTTTTGTTTACCACTGCTATTCCTTTATATTGGCTTTTGGATTTTACAAATGCAGCAATTTAGAAATCAGATGAAAGGTTTAGCGCTGGAAAACACGTTTTGATAGATAAAAAGTCCATTTTATATACATCTATATAGATCAGACCAAAATGAGGGACAAATGAGGAGGAATGAAGGAAAGAGGGATATTGCTCTAAATCGGGGACAGTCCCTCGAAATCAGGGACAGTTGGGAGCTATGATTTTTGATGTATGTTTGGGGTCATTGTCCTGCTGGAAGACCCAAGATTTCGGACGCAAACCCAGCTTTCTGACACTGGGCTCTACAGTGCGACCCAAAATCCTTTGGTAATCCTCAGATTTCATGATGCCTTGCACATATTCAAGGCACCCAGTGCCAGAGGCAGAAAAACAACCCCAAAACATCATTGAATCTTCACCATATTTCACTATAGGTACTGTGTTCTTTTCTTTGTAGGCCTCATTCCGTTTTCGGTAAACAGTAGAATGATGTGCATTACCAAAAAGCTCTATCTTGGTCTCATCTGTCCACAAGACATTTTCCCAGAAGGATTTTGGCTTACTCAAGTACATTTTGGCAAACTGTAGTCTTGCTTTTTTATGTCTCTGTGTCAGCAGTGGGGTCCTCCTGGGTCTCCTTCCATAGCGTTTCACTTCATTTAAATGTCGATGGATAGTTCGCGCTGACACTGATCCTCCCTGAGCCTGCAGGACAGCTTCAATTTCTTTGGAACTTGTTTGGGGCTGCTTATCCACCATCCAGACTATCCTGCGTTGCAACCTTTCATCAATTTTTCTCTTCCGTCCACGCCCAGAGAGATTAGCTACAGTGCCATGGGTTGCACACTTCTTGATAAAGTTGTGCACTGTGGACAAAGGCAAATCTAGATCCCTGGAGATGGACTTGTAACCTCGAGATTGTTGATATTTTTCCACAATTTTGGTTCTCAAGACCTCAGACAGTTCTCTTCTTCTCTTTCTGTTGTCCATGCTTAGTGTGGCACACACAGACACACAATGCAAAGACTAAGTGAACTTCTCTCCTTTTTATCTGCTTTCAGGTGTGATTTTTATATTGCCCACACCTGTTACTTGCCCCAGGTGAGTTTAAAGGAGCATCACATGCTTGAAACAATCTTATTTATCCACAATTTTGAAAGGGTGCCAAGAATTTTGACCAGCCCATTTTTTGAATTTTGTGTGATATAATGGCCAATTTGCTTTTTTTCCTCCCTTTTTTGTTTTGTTCCAATAAACACAAAGGGAATAAACATGTGTATAGCAAAACATGTGTTACTGCAATACTTTTCTGTGAGGAATACTTGATTTTCTGGAAAAATTTCTGGGATGCCAACAATTTCGGCCATGACTGTATGTATGTATATATATATATATATATATATATATATATATATATATATATATATATATATATTCTTTTCAGCAGAGACCCTAGAGAAAAAAATGGCGATCGGTGCAATGTTTTACGTCACACACTATTTGTTCAGCGGTCTTTCAAATGCAATTTTTTGGGAAAACATAACATTTTGAATAAAAAATTCAGTAAAGTTAGCCCAAAGTTTTTATATAATGTGAAAGATGATGTTACACCGAGTAAATAGATACATGTAAACATAACATGTCATGCTTTAAAATTGCGCACACTCGTGGAATGGCGACAAATGAGGGCACTTAAAAATCTCCATAAGTTTTTTTTTTAACCACATGCCGACCGGCGTACCCCGATATACATCGGCAGAATATACGTATCGGCCTAAACTGAGCAAACTTTTATAATTTTGGGGGATATTCATTATAGCAAAATGTAAAAAATAATGCGTTTTTTCCAAAATTGACACTCTTATTTGTTTATAGCGCAAAAAATAAAAACCACAGGGGTGATCAAATACCACCAAAAGAAAGCTCTATTTGTTGGAAAAAAAGGACATAAATTTTGTTTGGGAGCCGCGTTGCACGACCGCGCAATTGTCAGTTAAAGCGACACATTGCCGAATCGCAAAAAGTGCTCTGGTCTTTGGTCTGCAAAATGGTCCGGTCTGAAAGTGGTTAAGCACATGATCGGAGCCTGAGGCTCTAATTGGCTTCAAAAAGGGTGAGCTTGGGCCACAGATCACTGCGCCCTGAGCCCACCCACTTGCGTGACATTAGAAAATTAATATTCACTAATGTCTTACTGTCTGCTTCTTCTCCCGGCCGGGAGTCCTAAGACCCGATTGGCCGGGAGGGGTAGCCACCACCAGGACTCGGGAGGATATGCAGGGGGGGAAGCCACCCAAGCCGTGACCTGGATGGGGTAAGTGTGAGGCTGGCGGGTGATGGGTGAGTGAAGTGGCGATCGAACCGGCGATCAAGTGAAGGGGGTTGGGTGGGAGGAATGACGGGGTAAGGTTTGTTTGCCGCACCCCCCCAAAGAAATTGAGCACCAGCTGCCACTGTTGGATGCCCTCCTAGAACTAGGCAACTGCGCTGTGGCTGTCATTTGGCTCCTTGTGGGCACCTTGGGGAGTCCCACCGCCCACCTAAAAAATGCAAGAACCGAGGCAGGTGCCATGTTTGCCTCATGACAGATACACCCCTGGCTGGGTATATAGACATACTCTAGGCATGGTGCATTGCTGTCACCATCAACAAACCCACCCGGAGAAATACCATGCAGCCATCATTGGAGTGTATAGAGATGGGAAGCGGTTGCAGCGAGACTGCAAGAGATCAGCAACACGGATATAACAAATGTTCATATAAAGAAGTAAAAAACATTTTATTTGAAATAAAGTCAATTGTATAGGATACGCTTCAACAAAACTGATGTCATTCATCTTAGGGTTACATCTGTTTTAATGAAAGTCAGGAGTTAAATGTCACTTGTGTTAACTTTCTCTTCCTGCAGGAACCATCTCTTCTTCTTCATTTAATCGAGGCTGCGCTACTAAATCCCTGTGTGATGCTCAAAACCTTTACTCTACTATGAATTATATGACTGTTGCAAATATCTTTACTTGTGAAAACACCATCATTAATCCCAGCACTACTACTCTGGGCAATGGGGGAAACATCACTACAAGCAATGGGGGAAACAGCATTACCGCTCCGAGCAACGGGGGAGTCATTTTCCTGCTCTTTTCCACACTCGCCGCCATCCTTATCCTCTACCAGTTTAATAAGGATCCCTAAACATCTTCGGACACCTGATTGTGAAAACAGGAATGGCCACTGGAGGATGAATTCAGGGGAACAATAAATATATATTGCTAGGACTGAAAGTTCAAAGTCAAACTGGCAATAAATATCTTGTTCATCCATTACATGTTCTGTATGGATGTAACATTGCTTTTTCTCTCCGGAAGGATGCACCATCGTTGTTCAGGAATGTTTAACTTTAAGCAGAAATTTTGACCTTACTTACATATTCACATGCTTGTGCTTTCCTATAGCTGTTATTACAATAAATATTAAGATTTGCAGACTAGTCACTAGAGGGAATGCTGTATTCAATCTGACCTAGACCAGGCCTTTTCTGGAACCTCTTGTTTACAAGTTTAAATTTGAATGTTTTTGCTAGAAAATTACTTAGAACCTTCAAAAATGTAATATATATATATATATATATATATATATATGTCAGTTGTAAATCCATTAACAAATGTCCATAAAACAAAACAAATATATATATATATATATATATATATATATATATATATATATATATATATATATATATATATATTGCAAAGTATCCCATCTATTTTTCCATTGTACTTCCAATTTTTTTTTTTAATTAATTCTTTACAACCTAAAGGTTCAATCTCAGACTTTGACCTGCATTTATTTTTATAGATCATTAACATTAGGTTTATTGTATATGGATCATGATTTGAATGCATTATTTTTGATTAATATATATATATATATATATATATATATATATATATAGTCAGGTGTAAATCCATTAACAAATGTCCATAAAACAAGAAAAATATAATATATATATATATATATATATAATAGGATTTTTATATACAGCCTACCTGTAAAATCCTTTTCTTGAGAGTACATCACGGGACACAGGAGCTTCATTACATAGTGGGTTATATAGGCACCTCTGGTGATTGGACACTGGTTGACCCAATTAAAGAGAATTCCTCCCCTATATAACCCCTCCCATCAGGGAGGCACCTCAGTTTTGTAGCAAAGCAATAAGAAACCACGTAAAACCCAAGAGGGGCGGGAGCCCTGTGTCCCGTGATGTACTCTCAAGAAAAGGATTTTACAGGTAGGCTGTATATAAAAATCCTATTTTCTTGATCATACATCACGGGACACAGGAGCTTCATTACATAGTGGGATGTCCCATAGCAATGCTCAGGTTGAGGGGAGGGAGACACAGATCATGAATCTAGACCGCCAGGGACCCGAGGACCTAAACTGCAGCCTGCAGTACACTGCGCCCAAAGGCGATATCCTCCTGCCCTCTGACATCCACCTGATAGAATCTGGTGAATGTGTGGACTGATGACCAAGTCGCAGCCTTACAGATCTGAGCCAGGGAGGCCTGGTGATGCACTGCCCAAGAAGCACTTACAGCCCTAGTAGAGTGCGCTCTCACCTGAAAAGGAGGAATCTTCCCCTTTAAGTCATAGGCCTGAGAAATAACCTGTCTGATCCACCTCGAAAGAGTGGACTTTGACGCTGCCTGACCCTTTTTAGGGCCTTCTGGCAGAATAAATAAACAGTCAGTCTTTCTTATCTGAGCAGTTGCCTGAAGATAAAGACTGATTGCTCTAACCACATCTAAAGTGTGTAAGGATTCTTCCTCTGTGGACTGAGGGTTTGGAAAAAAGGATGGTAGGATTACATCCTGATTCAGGTGAAAACCTGAAACTACCTTAGGTAGAAAGGACCTGTTGGGACGCATGACCACTCGGTCCTTATGGATAATTAAATAGGGCTCTTTACAGGAAAGAGCTGCCAATTCTGATACCCTTCTAGCCGTGGATATGGCTACTAGGAATACCAGCTTCTTTGTCAGGAGAGTTAAAGAAGCCAGATGCAGAGGTTCAAATGGTTGGGCTTCTAAGGCCGAGAGAACCAAATTCAGATCCCAAGGGCATACCGGAGGTTTGACTGGCGGTCTCATCCGCATAGCCCCCTGGATAAAAGCCCGTACTAGGGAATGTGATGCAAGCGATCTTTGAAAAAAGACCGATAGGGCCGAAATCTGCACCTTGATGGTGCTTATGGGCAAATTCATTTCAAGGCCTGATTGGAGAAAGGCCAAGATTCTGCTAATGACATACCTTCTAGGATGCCATCTCCTGGGTTCACACCAGGAAACATATGCCCTCCAGATCTTGTAATAGATACGCCTGGAGGCCGGTTTTCTGGCATTGACCAGAGTGGAGAGGACTGGCCCCGAAAGACCACGGCCTCTCAAAATGTGGGTCTCCAAGACATTTATGGGCAGCAGACTTTCGGTCGCAGACCATTTTCCCTGCGAGCATGTTTCCTGCAACACGGCTCCCCAACCTGTCAGGCTGGCATCCGTGGTGACAATCTTCCATGAGAGGGGAAGAAAGGTTTTGCCTTTCAGCAAATTTTTGGTCTGTAACCACCAGACAAGACTTTTGCGTGCCCGAGGGGATAAACGCATAGGAAGATCCAGGGATTGGGGCTTCCTGTTCCAAATCGCAAGGATGCATCTTTGCAGGGGCCTTGAGTGGAACTGGGCAAATGGAACGGCCTCGAAAGAGGCGACCATCTTTCCCAACAGTCTCATGTACAACCGAATGGAGGAGAATCTTCTGCCCAGAATCAGGCGCACTAGATCTCCAATGGCCAAGGCCTTTGGCTTTGGAAGGAACACCCTGCCCTGAGCGGTGTCGATAATCAGACCCAGGTAATCCAACCTGGTGGTCGGTTGTAAAGACGACTTTTCTAGGTTTATAATCCAACCTAGGCGGCCCAGATGTTCTAGCGTTTTGGTGACGCTGCGACTTAGGCATGTTGCAGTTCTCTCTACGAGAAGCAAGTCGTCTAGGTAAGCCATGACGGCTATGCCCTGAACTCTTAAGATTGCTAAGAGAGGGTCTAGAATCTTCGTGAAGACTCGAGGGGCCGTGGCTAGGCCGAACGGCAGGGCCACAAATTGAAAATGGCGCTGCTCTACCGCGAACCTCAGAAACTTCTGGTGTGCGGGAAATATTGGCACATGGAGATATGCGTCTTTGATATCTATTGATGCCATGAATTCTCCTCCTTGCAGGGAGGAGACCACAGTGCGTATTGACTGCATCCGGAAGGTCTGGATGTGTAGAAACCGGTTTAAGTCTCTCAGATCCAAGATAGGTCTGACACTTCCGTTTGGTTTTGGAACGGTGAAGAGATTCGAATAGAAACCTGACCCCTGATCTCTCGGGCTCACCTCTACTATCACACCTTGGGATAGTAATTGATCTAAGGCCAGAAATAGCGGTTTCTGCTTTATCGGATCCCTGGGGATCCTTGACCTTAGAAAACGGGAAGGTGGAATCTCCTGAAACTCTAGCCTGTAGCCTAGAGATACTGAAGAGATCACCCATTTGTCCTGAATCTCTACCCGCCAGGCGCCTGCAAACTGCAGGAGCCTTCCCCCCACTCGGCCGAGCGGGGGCGCCCCTTCACAAGGATGTCTTGGAGGACTGCTTGGCAGGCTTCCGCCCCCAAGTCCTTTTCTGTCCCTGGGCTCGGCCCTGAGGCTTTGCAGCCGAGGAGGGCTGAGAAGGCCGTCGCCACTGTTTAGAGCTCGACGTTTCGGGAGAAAGAGTACGCCTGAATGAAGGACGTTTACTCTTCTTGACTGGAAGGAGTGTAGATTTACCTCCCGAAATATTTTGGACGAATTTATCTAATTCCTCTCCAAACAACCGTTCCCCTTTAAACGGGAACCCAGTCAAATGCTTTTTGCATGACATTTCAGCAGCCCAATTTTTTAGCCATAGAGCCCTACGCATGTGTACCAGCATGAGGGACAAACGTGATGCTTGTTGGACAGAATCCAAAATCGCATCAATTATGAAACATAAGATGTGAGGCATCTCTGCATATTTCTCTACTTCCTCATTAGGAAGAAGTTCAAACATCTGTTTAACCTGTTCCTTAAGGAACTGACACAACCCCACGGCTGCGACTGTAGGTTGCACCACAGCGCCGGCCATGGAAAAGGAGGCTTTTAACAAGGTTTCCAGTCTTTTGTCAGCTGGGTCCTTAAATACCTGCGCATTATCCAAAGGACAAGTTAGGTTTTTATTCACACAAGAGATAGCCGCATCCACAGATGGGGCCCCCCATTTCTTGGTGAAGCTTTCCTCCACGGGATAATACATAGAAAACCTCTTGGGAGGAGTAAACAGTTTATCGGGATGTCCCCAGTCCTTATACATCAAGTCAGCCATTAAAGGATGAATTGGGAAGGAACAAGCAGTCTGTGGAGCTTTCCTGACTCCCAGGGAAGAGACAGAGGATGTAGCGACTTCAGCAGCTGGCATTCTGAACGTGGTACGCACCAATTCAGTATAATACTGCACCTGCTTTCTGAGTGCCTGGGAGGAGGGGACTGACTCCTCATCCTCTGACTGATCCGACTGCTCATGATCCCTTTCCAAAGATAGGGATCTCTCCTCATTTTCAGAGCAGCTGTCTGAGAGAGGGATTTCAGCAGAGGGAGGGGATCTACCCCTTTTCTTGCTATCTTTTAGGGAAGCAGAAATAAAATTCATTATCCTCCCTTCAAAACTCTCCAATGAAGCCCTAAGGGAGTCCTCAGTGACATAGACCGGGGCTGCGACATTAGGAGAGGCTGCAAAGCCTAAAAGGGGCACTGACTCGTCTTGAGATGCAGGCTCCACTCTTGCAGAGGGGGATGGTAATCTGCATGCACCTTTAGAACCCCTGGACCCAGGCGGTGACCTGCCAGTGCTTTTGTTACCTGCCCCTGAAACCCTCTTACGAGGAGACATAGTACTGAGCTACAAAGCAGAGTTACTAGTGTAAAATGCAATCACTTTGTTGTGCTTAAAGTCTCACAATAAATCAATATAAGCTTAACTGCACAATATGATGCCGAGTAGGTGTCTTAAGGTTCGCCTGGATCCAATCCCACGGATGCTTACAGCCCACAGCTCCTGTGTCTCACCTTACAGTCCCCTGACGCTCTGGGCTTTTAAAATCGGCCGTTTTGGCGCCTGCATTGCAGTCTGGAGCACTTGATTGTGCACAGCTGGCAACCACACCCCCCCCCCCTTTCCCTATTAGGCCGGGAGCGCGCCCGGCGCGCGTGCACGCGCCCGCGCGCGTGCACGAGGACCGCGGGATCCGGGGGGGGAAGGGGAACCCAAAAGGAGTGACCTGGGACCCCCCGATCTGCGTGGGACCCCTTTTTTACTTATATTGTGGCAGGGACTGCAAGGAGACGTGAATAGCTGGGAGGACCAGGCATTTCACTGAGCGTGTTTTGTTTGAAAGGCATGTAAGTATGCATCAGGCTTGCTCTTACTCCCTCAAGTGGTGGAAACCAGGTAAGACATACAACTACTCAAAATGAAGAAATCCATTCATATATTAAAATATATAGGATGACTTCCCATACCTGTTCCCCGCCGCAGGAATTGCTGATTTCAGACCAATTCCAGCCTTCACCCATCACGGCGGGTATTGTTAGCCAACCTTCAGGCGTATCTGGGAATCTTACGAAAAGATTCTCCTACCTGGGCCTTGTAAAAAACTCTGCCAGAAACTTACGGGCGCCCTGAGTAAACAGTACCCCAAGTCTGGTTGTCCCAGAGTCCAGTCTTCCAATGGAGAGGACTTACAGGCAAAACCTCGTGTCTTCGGCAGACGAGGCCCGGGTACCATACCATCTTGGGAGTCAATTATCGGCCCGAGGTATGGATCCGGTTTGTTGTAGCCCTTCGGCCCTCGCCGGGACCCGCATAGAGCTAAGTTTTACGTGACCATCGACCAGACACTGGCGAAAAAACTGAGGTGCCTCCCTGATGGGAGGGGTTATATAGGGGAGGAATTCTCTTTAATTGGGTCAACCAGTGTCCAATCACCAGAGGTGCCTATATAACCCACTATGTAATGAAGCTCCTGTGTCCCGTGATGTATGATCAAGAAATATATATATATATATATATATATATATATATATATATATATATATATATATATATATATATATATATATATATATTAATCAAGAATAATGCATTCAAATCATGATCCATATACAATAAACCTAATGTTAATGATCTATATAAATAAATGCAGGTCAAAGTCAGAGATTAAACCTTTAGGTTGTAAAGAATGAATTAAAAAAAATTGGAAGTACAATGGAAAAATAGATTGGATACTTTGCAACCTAGAGGTTTAAGCTGGGACTTTGACCTGCATTTATTTTTATAGATCATTAAAATGAGGTTTATTGTATATGGATCATGATTTGAATACATTCTTTTTTATTATTATATTTTTAATATTTTATTTTTTATTTTTTGGGACATTTGTTAATGGATTTGTATGCTTTAATACTGGGATAAATGGAACTTTTTCTGTGTGCTTGGAGCGTGATTACATCTCATTGAGCCATCTCTCTGGAGTTCAGGATGGAAATAATTATGATAATTTGTATTGATTAATTGATGCCTAATGGATTTTTGGTGTTAAATGTAACAATATAAGATGAAGTGAGAATAATGTCAGTATACATCTTGTTCCCATCTGAAGAAGAGCGTAAGCTTTGTAGCCTGAAACTGTTATTTGCAATGACATGAAAAGTATGTCATTTATTACATGTGAAATTAATACATTTTAAGTGCAGCAATCCCTGGACTTTTTCATATATATATATATATTCTTTTTAGCAGAGACCCTAGAGAAAAAAATGGCGATTGGTGCAATGTTTTACGTCACACACTATTTGTTCAGCGGTCTTTCAAATGCAATTTTTTTGGAAAACATTTTGAATAAAAAATTCAGTAAAGTTAGCCCAAAGTTTTTATATAATGTGAAAGATGATGTTACACCGAGTAAATAGATACATGTAAACATAACATGTCATGCTTTAAAATTGCGCACACTCGTGGAATGGTGACAAACGAGGGCGCTTAAAAATCTCCATAGGTGATGCTTACATTTGTTTATCAGGTTACCTGTTTAGAGTACAGAGGAAGTCTAGTGCTAGAATTATTGCATCTCTCAAAGGTTGCATCTTAATGTTATCAATGTGACAGTTGTGCAGCAGTCAAATCCAAAGTTGCTTTTAAGTCACACCCATCCAAAGTTTCAGCAAAGACGCAATGGAAATCGCACAACTGGGTTCTCACTGGAGAATGCAGCGCCTCACAGCAGGAGTCTGGTGTGCCTCAATTCACCGTTTCAGGTCTGATTTCTGCCCGGATTTTTGGACCTGGTTGCCCTCCTCTGCACTTTCTCCAGTTCCCTGATATCCTCCTTTTTGAGAACTGGTGCATTTACTTTTTGACAACTGGTGCTCAAAACTGAACTACATATTCCAGATGAAGTCTTACTAATGATTTGTACAGGGACAAAATGATATCTCTCTCTCTGGAGTCCATACCTCTCTTAATACAAGAAAGGACTTTGCTCGCTTTGGAAACCGCAGCTTGGCATTGCATGTTATTATTAAGCTTATGATCTACCAGAACACTCAGATGCTTCTCCACCATGGATTCCCCCAGGTGTACCCCCCTAGTATGTATGATGCATGCATATTCATAGCCCCCAAGTGCATAACTTTACATTTATCAACATTAAATCTCATTTTCCACATAGTTGCCTGAAATGGATATTTTGATGATAGGCAACTCCTATCCTCATATTGATTAGTGGTTCCAAATTAATAACTACTGCAGTAGGGAACAGACACAAAAGATACGCTCAGCATCTTTCCAAATAACCATTCTCTCCTTTATTATGACGCATGTGAAGGTTTTTATACACATGATTACGTAGGTATCACATTAATATTACAATTGTACGTTTATGGTAACCAGGGGCGTTACATAGGCAGGCTTATTCTAATCAGAACTCGAAAGAATGCAAAACATGTACTGAAAACATTGTTAGTGCCGTGTGCACAGTGAGGGCATTGTGCAATACATATAAAATATAATACAATTATATACAGAACCTACAAATTTCCATTACAGTCTCCTCTCTTTTGATCAATATTTTGATCACTAACCATACCTGCTATCACCTTTAACCTGGAACCTCCACACGCTTAGGTGGAGGTAGTCCTGGCCAAAGAGGCAAAAACTCCATTGTGGAGAAAATAATAGCTCAGCAGCTTTTTTCATTACAAAATGACTTTTCATTGTGAAAAACAAATGATTGATAAGACATATTTACAGAGTACTGGCTGTACACTCCTGTGGCCAGAATGGTCTTCTAGCTTAATTGCTGGTATGCTGACTTATCAGCATATGTAAACACAGACAATTCTACATAAAATGGAAGCGGTACAAAAGACAAATATGACTTCAACATGGCTAAACTACTTTTCAAATATATATATCCCTTACAATTAAAGTAATTGAATCAAAAAGTACCCTAGACTGTTATCGCAAGAGGGAAACAAATCAAACACAGAGATTTCTTTCATTTAGTCATATTACAGTGTCTGGTGTGGATCCAGGTGACTTTTCCTTCAAGTTTTGCAAAACTGTACATAAAATAGATGCTGTATTTAGTCTCCAAACATTTCCATATATATAAATGTCTCTTAACAATCCACAAGTCACCTGGCTTTAGTTTTAGATCCTTCCAAACTTTTAGGATCTGGAATTGGGGAGAAAACACATAAATGAGTTTGTCAAAAACCTTAAAAGATCAGCAACATTCTCTCTGAGATCCAAATGGAGGACTTCAGCTGCTGAGACAAAATATAAGCAAGTGAGTAACACACTCCCCAACCAAATCCCAAAGGGAGAGAGTCCAACATCCCCTTACGGGCTTGATAAAATATAATAAAACATTCAGGCAAAAGTTTTCTAGTTTCTTACTCTACTTTGTCCGCTACATTGTAGACAGTAGGGGGTGTAAAAATAAAACCTCAAAACTTCTAGTAAGGACTCTCCTATAAAAATGATTTCCTCTGTTACTCTCTGTAGATTCTGCACTCTGTACTTACAAACTACTTCTGATAACACTTTTTTACTGTGGCCGTTGCAGTAGCAATTGCCACTGGACATCCATAAAACATGTCCATACAAACAAAATACACTCGTAAGATCCTGACTCGGGCATCTGGATATATCTTTTTGCTATCTCTGGAAGGGATGTTTAGCTTTTGGTAACACCTTTGGTAACAGGTAAAACAAGAAGTGGTATGTTATAAAAACAACTGTGGAGAACCCTGGTTCCATCCCACGCTCATTTACTAAGGCAGCCATAACTACTTGTGACTGATGACACGGTCCATGTGTCAAGCTGGAGGGAAAAGAGTGTCTGGCAGACATAAATGATCACCTTTTCCAAAGTCTTGTTTCGTAAGAAGTTGCCCTCTGTGGACCACTTGTGCTTCTCGTTCTGGGGTCCTTAAAGTTGAATTATTAATCCCAGCTATACTGGGCCAGAACTAGGGTGGAATCTGTGAGCTGCACAGACCCAGCAACTGTCCGGGGCTGTAAATGCAGCATCCTTAGAGTCGCCTGGTCTGCTTCCATATGTGAGTTTTACTGTTAGTATGGCTACCTCAGCAAGAACCTGGAAGGCTGAAAAGAGCCAATCAAATTAACTTGGCATGCTTGATTGGTTTACCTGCCGAAGTAAAAACAAACTTCTGGCCCTTCAAATGGAACCAAAAGCTCTCTATCTCTTGACTATCTATATAAATATATACTCTTTTTATAGCTCACAGGCTTTTCTAAAGCATGGAGCTCTGCTTTTTGAGTGGGGTAAAAAGGATCCAATGACTCTGAATACAGGGAATCCTTCTGGGTGATAAACTTCATCCTCAGTATAAAACCGGGAATAACACTACAAAAAATTAAATACTCGGGTCTCCAGGGAGTGTGTCCTGCACTGGGCTCACAGCAGCCAATTCCCACGCCATCAATTTAACACATATGCTTTTTCTTTGTCTCCAGCCTCCTCCAATAGAGGCAATAAGGTGGCTGGATTCAAATGTACACATTTTTCATTGTTAGATTTGTACATAAACACACAAAACAAATTCATATTTTGAACCTTTCATTAGACAAACACTATATATTTGCTGTGCAGAATGTCGGACTATTAAAAATTAAATATTCAACCAAAATAATATCTGTAACTTTGTCTAATAGCAACTTTGGATAAAGCTACAGCTCTGATACATCGGGGTGAACCCTTCATTACTGGATCCAGCTTGCATAAATATAAAAATGGCTTGTTTTCTATGATGCTGTTTGTATAAGAACTCCAGTTTCATGTTTCAAAAAGACAACTTTTTCCTGGCAATATTATAATAAATGATAACAATACCCTGCAGTCATACAGGGATGTCCATAAACCCTAAGTATTCTTCTACTTGTACCCACTGCACTTACAAGGAAAAGGGGCACATCATTTCACAATCCACACATTCTGCTTTGTATTTCAAAAATAAAAATATATAAAAACAAAAGGACCAACAATATGTATGACGGACCAGAAAGCACTTGGCCATCAAAAACTATAAACCAACTGGCTGCAGGCAGCAGCTATCCGAACAGGGTGTGTGGACTTGATGTGATGGGTCTGTTATATTTAAATGTTATTATTACTCTCACATCATGGACCGCACATCAAGTTATTATCAGACTTTAAGATTTCATTTCTGTAGAAAAACTTCCTTATGTATCCCATCCATCTTGGCTTTGTTAAACATTATTGCAGCTGTATTCAAATTAACAACCTCATCTTAATCTTTTTTTCCTTTCCACTCAATAAATGTAAAATTACAAAATTGTTATCTTAATCTAAACTAATTCCATTTTTACCAATTTCCCCATTAACCTGGATTCCATTTCCAACCAAAGGTTGTCTAAACCAGTTTCAATATATCTATATTTATTAATAAAATTGTTAAACTCATATTAGAAATGAATATTCATATGATAATTTCAATATCACACACTAATATATATGCACAGATAAATGACCTTAAATGGGGACATATTACTTAATTTTACTCAATTTCTCTCTTTTTTTTTTAAATGCACTGTTTCCACTATCAAAAGATATTCAATTAGTGTAAGACATGGTTAAATGTAACCTTGATTTTACCATGTTTGAAAAACAGATTCAAAAATAATTGTGATCACATTGTTTATCATTAGATTCGTTAACCCGGCACATTTTGTTATAAATGTTTTGTCTAAAAAACTGAAATTGGCATGGTGTCCTCCCAGCTTATCACCAACTCTCATCCCAGCTACATTCTTTGAGGAGAGCACAAAGGAGGGGGTCACATCTGCGTACATGACACAAGCGAGCGAACTAAAGGTTCCAGCATTCACAAACATACTCAAATATATCTCTAAAATCGCTTACATTATTCCCATTTGTACACAACACATGCATATCATTCTCTCACTTTCTTTTAACGCTTTTTTAATACTTCCTTGCTTAAACTTCTGCTTTCTTTATTTTGTTCTGATATCCTTTGCATCCAATGTATTGTAATTCCATACTTCACATACTGTATCTTCTATGATCAGACAGGCAGCCATAGTGCTCATCCCATCTTCCTTCTCTGACAACATATAAAGCATTCTGTTTTAACTCTCATTACTGTAGTGCCTGACCCCAAATTCATCCCACAACTTAACATCAAAAAGTTCCTTTCTGTCTAGTGTTAATGTCACTCTTGATCCATCCTGCTCACATAAATAGCTGTTTCTCTAGCTGTATACTCTGCATTATTCTTTGTCCCCGTGGACTTTGGTGGTAGCCCAGTTACCCTTTGTGGATCCCTGTCCACTTTAACCATTAATCTAGGGGCTCAGTATAGGCGGAACCGCACCTTCGGTTCATATATAGCGCTCCTCTTGCGCTGGGCATTTTTGAGGGTCTCTTACCCATCATTCCCTTACTTAATTTAATGCACATAATGACTGGCCAGTCTTCTCTACGTGTGCCTATACCCTTTTGCCTCTAAACTACTTTATCTAGCAGATGTACTACATTATACTCTGTTAACAGCACTATTCTTCTCTTTCTCTATAACACTCTGATGGACAGTAGACAGTGACAACATAACATATAACCACTAATCAATACAGTTCGATTAAGGGGAGTAAAATAGGTACCCTTTGTCCCGAAAATGCCTTACCGATCAAGGAAGTCTGATAACTCAAATATAAGCAAAAGGCTTACCTCAGCCGGCTGATTATCAGAAATTCCCGGATCGTCTCAAGCTCCTCGTTTCGGATACTCAGGGTCACCTGGTAACCCCTGCTGGGCTGGCTTCGCCACCTGAAATGGATATTTTGATGATAGGCAACTCCTATCCTCATATTGATTAGTGGTTCCAAATTAATAACTACTGCAGTAGGGAACAGACACAAAAGATACGCTCAGCATCTTTCCAAATAACCGTTCTCTCCTTTATTATGACGCATGTGAAGGTTTTTATACACATGATTACGTAGGTATCACATTAATATTACAATTGTACGTTTATGGTAACAAGGGGCGTTACATAGGCAGGCTTATTCTAATCAGAACTCGAAAGAATGCAAAACATGTACTGAAAACATTGTTAGTGCGGTGTGCACAGTGAGGGCATTGTGCAATACATATAAAATATAATACAATTATATACAGAACCTACAAATTTCCATTACATTGCCCAATGAAAAAGTGCATTGAGGTCGGGTTGTAAGTTGGAGACATGCTGTAAGGAGGTTATTCCACTATGCACTGAAATTGTGCTTTTAATCTCAGACCAGATATCATTTATAAAGATATTAAAAAGTAAGGGTCCCAACACTGAACCTTGGGGTACACCAATGAGGTCTTACTAATGATTTGTACAGGGGCAAAATGATATCTCTCTCTCTGGAGTCCAGACCTCTCTTAATACAAGAAAGGACTTTGCGTACTTTGGAAACCAAAGCTTGGCATTGCATGTTATTATTAAGCTTATGATCTACCAAAACACCAAGATGCTTCTCCACCATGGATTCCCCCAGGTGTACCCCCCTAGTATGTATGATGCATGCATATTCTTAGCCCCCAAGTGTATAACTTTACATTTATAAACATTAAACCTAATTTTCCACATAGTTGCCCAATGAAACAGTGCATTGAGGTCAGCTTGTAAGTTGGAGACATCCTGTAAGGACGTTATCACACTATGAACTGAAATTGGGCTTTTAATCCCAGACCAAGTAAGGGTCTCAACACTGAACCTTGGGGTACACCACAGATAACCTTAGATCATTCAGAGTAAGAATAATTAACCACTACTCTCTGAATTCTGTCTTTTAGCCAGTTTTCTATCCATTTACAAACTGATCTTTCCATAGCCTTTAGACTTTACCTTACACATGAGCCTGATGTGGGGAACTGTGTCAAAAGCTTTGGCAAAATCCAAGTAGACCACATCCACTGCCACCCCACTGTCCAAGGTTTTACTTACCTCCTCATAAAAAGAAATCAGGTTTGTCTGACAACTTCTGTCTTTCATGAACCCATGCTATCTGTTGCTTAAATTTTTTTTTTCCCATCAAGAACTCATCTATATGGTCTTTTATTAAAGTGGAAGTCCACCCTAACACCTGCAATCGTTAATATGAGCTAAGTTCATTCTTATGCCTCAAAATTAAAAAAAAAGTCCTACCTTATTTATAATACCTTTATTTTGCAGCATCCAGTGCAGTCAAATTACTTAAATTCTACTTCCTTCTGAGCCTAAAAGCATCCAGTGGGTGTGGTTACTGAAAGCTAGTGACATCACTTCTTGGGAGGGGCACTGTTTCTGTTTAGCCATTGAGTGTATACAGGATGGGAGGCGCTGATCATAGGTTCCCGCCCAGTGTTCTCTCATTGTACATCCTAATCCATTACAAAATGAACAAATAAAAAGCCCCATCCACACGGGGGGAGGTGCAGTGCACATATACAGTATAGCTGTGCATATATAAACAAGTTGACTAAACTCCAGCACAGGATGGAAGTGTGGTAATTTTGTAGTAGAACAGTGCCACGTCCTAAATGACAATTTACATGGAGCGAGAACAACAACAAAAATTTACTTTTTAGGCACCAATTATAAAAAAAATACATACATTTTTATTAAGCACATAGTACAAAAATAAACTTTAAAAACATTGCAATTAAAATGAAAACAGCTAGCTGGACCTCTCTAGTATACGTTAAATACATTAGATATATAACATTTGCAGAGATGGAATCCTACAGTCATTTTAGAATGTGAAAGAAAAAAGCTCTACATATTTCGCAATTTAAATGCTTCTTCAGGAGATTATAAAATATTCTACAAGAGAGAGACAAAATTACAAGCAGTCAGTAACAATAAACAAACACAATTTAAAGATAGAATGTCTCAAATAGTTTGCAGAGAGTATCAGGGGGTAATCAAAATTGAAGACTGCCAGAACTAGCGTGCATGCGATGATACAGGGTATACGTGGGGGCGTGCCTGGTAGAAAAAAGTAAGAGTTAATAGTGGTGGCTAAGGGGTAAAATCAACCACCAAATAGAGTGCAGATAGTGAACCCATAAACAGGTAAACAAGTCAAAGAATTGACTCCATGCAGGAGAACAAAAGGAGTGTACAAATAGAATCACTTACAAAAGCATTAAGCCTATCTTAGATAAAATGACAGTAATCTGGGTAAATGGATGGTGCTAATAGGATATAAGCCTGAATAGTGAGACTTAGTTAACTATTAACTCTTACAGTTATACTTCATGTATACCCTGTATCATCGCATGCATGCTAGTTCTGGGAGTCTTACATTTTTCTTACCTCCTGATACTCCCTGCAAATGATTTGAGACATTCTATCTCTAAATTTAGCTTGTTTATTGTTACTGACTGCTTGCAATTGTGTCCCTCTCCTGTAGAATATTTTATAAGCTCCTGAAGAAGCATTTAAATTGCGAAACATGTAGAGCTTTTTTCTTTCACATTCTAAAATGACTGTAGGATTCCATCTCTGAAAATGTTATGTATCGAATGTATTTAAGTTATACTAGAGAGGTCCAGCTAGCTGTTTTCAGTTTAATTGCATTGTTTTTAAAGTTTATTTTTGTACTATTTGCTTAAAAAAAGTATGTTTTTTTTAATAATTGGAGCCTATATAGTCAATTTTTGTTGTTGTTCTCGCTCCATTTAAAGCAGTAGTCATCAATCCTGTCCTCAGGACCCACTAACAGGCCGGGTTTTATGTATTACCTTGGGGAGATGCAGACTAGAATACGGCAATCACTGAGCAGCAAATGATATCACCTGTGATGTATTTCAGTTATCTTGCAAACCTGGCCTGTTAGTGGGCCCTGAGGACAGGGTTGATGACCACTGATTTAAAGTATAGCTGTGTACAGGAGTAGGGAGCTTGATACAGAGTGGGGGGAACTGGGGTAGTGCTCTGGGGTCTCAGCACACAGTCTACAATGATCATAGTACAGGCAACCACACTAAGGCTCAGTTTCCACTAGTGCAACTTGTTATGTGACTTTGGACACATAAAATCACTGCGAATTGATTTCAATGACATCCATTCCTTTATTTGCGACTTTAAAAATCAGCGACTTTGAAAAGCTACCTACACTACTTTGATGTGACTTGTGATGTGCCTTTGATCCAGAGAGTGTAAAGTCACATCAAAGTCGCACTCTAGCCTTGGGCTACGTTTCCATTAGTGCAACTCCAAAGCTGTGCAATTTAGAGTGCGACTTTGAGTGCAGCTTTGATCCAACTTTACACTCTGGATCAAAATGACATCAAAAGGTTGCATCAAAGTAGTGCAAGCCCCTTATCAAAGCCGCTGATTTTCAAAGGTGCATAGGGGAACGTGTGCCATTGAAATCAATGGGCTGTGACTTGTGATGCGACTTCATGTGTCCAAAGTCACATGACAAGTCACACTAGTGGAAACTGAGTCTTAAACTCATTACTCACATGTAGCTCCCTCAGCTGGGCATGTGCCACACCATGCACACAGTGCCCATCACACTGTCACACCCCGCACACAGTGCCCATCACAGTGCCACCCCATGCACACAGTGCCATGCAGAAACAACCACCTGGTTGTACACTGTAGAAAATCTGCAGAATGTTGCATTGTAATCTATCTTACAGTTTCTAACAAACAGAACATACTTCCAAAGCCCCCCCCCAGGAGAAACAGCTGGCCAAAACAAGGCTATGAAGACTGGAGGAGATCTGTGAAGGATAGGTGGGATGTGGGTGGGGCTGGGCAGGTCTAGGCATGTCTAAAAAGGAGAGTCCTGATGGGCGTGGGGCTGGACAAGACAGGGGCGGTTAGAATGAACAGTAGGTATGCTTGTGTAGGAGAGAAGGACAACATTTTCAGGAAGTGAGAGGCCCCCGTGCAGAATTCAGAAATAAGGAAGTAAGGTTGTCCCTGAAGAACAGGAAATAGCTGATTGTCTGGCTTTGATGAGACTTTCTAAGCTTGCCAATCAGCTATACAGAAAATTAATACTGTCAAAGATAAAGATATTTTACATAGAATTAACAGAACATTTTTCATTTTTTGACTGGACTTCCACTTTAAACTCTCTAGTATCTTCCTGACTATTGAAGTTAAACTAATAGGTCTAAACTTAATTGGTAAATAATTTGATCCCTTTTTAAATATGGGCACCACATTGGCCCTACATCAATCCAGTGGTACTATTCCAGTCATTAACTAGTCCCTAAAAATGTTAATAATATGTCTTTGAAATGACAGAGCTCCATTATTTTAGAATCTGTGGGTGGATGCCACCTGGTCTTGGTGCTTTATCCACCTTGATTCTGTCTAAATATTTCTGGATCATATCACTTTTGAGCCATTGTGGATCATTTGGGAATGTGTCAATACCAGTAATCACCTTTAGTACTATAGAGGGATATTCTATTAAATTAAAACCATGTTTATTTGTCAGCACACATAATCTTCTCAGTGGCACTGTGTATTTTGTATGTAGCATTTTAGGTGTCACTTCCTTTTTAAAGCCTGTCTGCTGACATCACATGACATCCTCCAATCCCAGAAGCCACCATTTTTGTTTTAGAAACGCATCGGCTGGAGAACACGTGTGAGGTCATCACAGCTGGTGGGATGGGTGACACATCGGCCAGTTAGTTTGCTCTGCTTGTGTCTTTGCGTCTCATTGGAAGTGCATTTTCATTTGTTCTAATAAAACATTTTAGCCGATTCACACTATGAGGCTTCTCCCTGTTCATGTTCCACATATGCTCCTGTGTTGAGCGGCGCTCATCAATAGAATGGGTTACTGTGAAGATACATTCATGTGGAGTCTTTTTGAATGTGGATCACTTCCGTGGAGTTTGATTACATGCTGTGTTTGATCTGTGTAATGGGGATCTATTACATCTGGTAAGAGGCCATCTGTTCACATTTGATGAGCTCCTATGTCAGCACTGGGGCACCTTTAAAGTGATTTTGATTGTGAAGCACTGAGCACTTTATCACAGTAATTTTTGCGATGGACTATTTTCAGTTTATTGATTAAGATTTATTTGTATGCATTTTTTTATGAGATATACATATTGTTTGTTTGCACTGAACACACCAGCACTTTATTTTTTGTATGCTACTATAGTGTGTTCAGTTGATTCATATACTGTTCATATGGTTTTTATATCATCCACATGATTTAAAGGAACAGCACACCTGTCTTGCATTTGAAGGGGGTAGACCAGGGGTACCCAGCCTTTTGAAGGGCGAGGGCCACTTAAGCGACTTGGTAACCGGTTGTGGGCCACAATGAGCAGAGCAGGCGAATGACAGGTCCGTGCAGAGTGGACACAGCCCACTCTACTCTATGGGTCCTCCGATCTGCCTTGACGGAAGGGGATTGATCCCCTTTTGTTTTTTTTAGCAAATCAGATTGGAGGTAGGTGGGTATATAAGGACACAAATCCGTTTACATCTGCCGTTTCATAGAGGTGAATGGAGGGTCCGATTGAGTTACACTGATTGTGTGAAAGGGGCCTTTCACACTATTGCAGCGCAGTGCACCTATGTCTTTCCTGTGGGTTAGCTACACTTTGCCATAGACTTCTGCAGGCATGGTGCACTTTCTGAGAGCTCACCTAACCCACAGGTAATAACAGAAGTCTATGCCTCAGTGCAGGTAATCTGAAGGTGCACTGCACCTGCGGATCAGTTCGAAAACAGCCCAGTAACCACTGCGCAGATATGTCCATATACACACTGCAATGTTAGTAATAAACTGACCTTTAATAACAGTCTTCCATTCAGGTATTGTCTGCGGGTGCTGTCCCCAGCAGAGTGCATTTGGTATCACTCCGACTGTGGCAAGAGACGGCGCTATACAGGAAGCATCAACTTATACAGCTCTACTCCACAGCTGCTTGCTTTGCTGGCTTCATTAACACAGATGCTCTGTGATTGCGGGTCTGCAACCCATGATCTGGGCTTGCCAATCTGCCATCTCACAGAAGGAGGTCGCGGGCCACATCAGAGGGCTCCGCGAGCCACATGTGGTTGGGGTTGGGCACCCCTGGGGTAGACTATTTAAGGGTAAGCCAATAAGAAGGGATTTGCAGTAGTTGAGGTGGGAGATGACCATGGAGTGAACTAGGGGCTTTGTTGTGTCACTGATCAGGAAAAGGGTGTATTTTGGAGATGTTGCGGAGGTTGAGGCAGCAAGATTTGGACAGTGATTGGACGTGGGGCCGAAAGGATAGTTCAGAGTCCAGGATTACGCTTAGAACCTTGGCATACGGAGACGGGCTGATAGTTGTACTATTGATCTTCACAAATAGATCAGGGTAAGGGGCACGTGGGGGAGGAAATATTATGAGCTCGGCTTTGGATAGATTGAGTTTGAGGAAGTGATGTGAGATCCAGGCTGATATGTCTGTTAGTAAATTAGTAATACGTGAGGAGACTGAAGGAGTGAGCTGGAGTGGGTGTCATCGGCATAGAGATGGTATTGGAAGCCATGGGAGGCTATCAGCGTATCCAGGGAGAGGAGAATAGGAGAGGTCCAAGAACAGAACCTTACAGGATCCTAACAGAGAAAGGAGGAGGAGAGGAAGATCATCTGGTAGCCTTTAAAGTGGACCTCTCCACTTTAAAGTCTAATCTTCACACTAGAAACATGCAGATTTATGACTAAACCCTGGATGAGATGATAGGTGTTAGGAGAAGAACATATTCTGGTAGAATGCACAAAGCTAGTTGACCAATAAAGCTCCTCAAGTGGTTTTGCAGCTTGTGTACATGTTTCCAGTTGGATCTGAGATGCAGATGAACCCCATTGAGATATTCCATCCACCATCAGTGGTGTATCCATAGTCCACTGGAATAATAATCCACTGGGGACACCAGAAGATGTAAGTATTAGGCTGGATTCACGTCGCAGCATGGAGCGGCTCATAGCAGGGGTTCGGTGCATCTCCATTCACCATTTCAGGTCCCATTTCAGTCCAAATTTCAGACCTGAAATGGACCAGAAGATGCACAGGACTCCTGGAGCTGATCTGGAGATGTGTGAACCGACTCCATAGAGAGCAAGTCACAATCTCCTGACATGCAAATTGGATGCGGGGAAACCCATTTGGATGCGAGGAAATTTGTTTTGTTATGAATCGAAATTTGGATGAAAGTTTTGTTATTTGGAGATCTGGATGTATCCGAATTTTCAAATCACAATAGTAACGAGTTTCAAAGACTCTGAAATACATTTTAACAAAACAAAATAACGTAACGAAATTAGAAAAATTTGACAGCAAAGTAGAAAAATCTAATTTGAATCTATTCTAACATTTTATTTCACTTTTACGCCTTACTATATTTTTTGAAATACGTCTACATTTCAAATTTATTTTCAAATTTGAATTCAAATTCATTTTCAAATTTGAATGTCAAATTTATTTTCAAATTTGAGTTTCAAATTCATTTTCAAATTTGAATTTGAATTCAATTTCAAATACAGATTCAAATTCATTTTCAAATTCAGATTCAAATTCATTTTCAAATTTGAATGTCAAATACATTTTCAAATTTGAATATCAAATACATTTTTAAATTTGAATGTCAAATTCATTTTCAAATTTGAATTTCAAATGAATTTTCAAATTTGAATTTGAATTCATTTTCAAATTTGAATTTGAATTCATTTTCAAATTTGAATTTCAAATTCATTTTCAAATACATATTCAAATTCATTTTCAAATACACATTCAAATTCATTTTCAAATACACATTCAAATTCATTTTCAAATTTGAATATGGATTCAAATTTGAAATGCAAAAATATTGCAATAAGTACAAAAAAGTATAAAAGTGAAATAAGATGAGGATAAAAATAGAAAAGAATAGAATATAAAAAAAATAGAATAGAACGAATATAGCCATCTTCCAAAATTTGAATAGAATATATTAACCAAATCCGAGTATACGTAACGAATCCGAATATACAAAACAAATCCAAATATACAAAACGAATTCCAAAAATTAAACATTATAACATAACAAATATGACAAAACAAAATTATTAACCTGAGCCTCCCTCTTGATTCAGTGATGGGCACGAGAGCCTCAGCTGTCTCAGGGCATTTGCTTTGAAAAGAATGGGACATGGAACCATGAATCCATTGTAAAGAAGAAAAGGATCTTCCCCAAATTTGAAAGAGCATAATTGTCTAAAACAGTGATTCTCAACTAGGGTTCCTCCAAAGGTTGCTAGGGGTTCCTTCAGCATTGGGCCATTTCTGCCTCTTAGATAAGTTTCCACTGACACCATTGATCTTTTTAGCTATCTGTAAGGAGGTAATTCTTCCCAATGACCACAAGTGTAAGGACCATTCTTCCCACTGACCATCACACTAATGTATCATGAGTTGTAGATATCTCGTTTTTAGCAGGGGGTTCCTCGAGACTGAAGAACTATTTCAAGGTTCTTCTGTGTTGAAAAGGTTGAAAAAGGCTGGTCTAAAACGTTTTCCTATACTGCAGCATTAACAGGACCATTCGCTGTAAACTCCTGAACTCAAACATTTGGAGGGACATATAAAAAGAATTGGCCATTTTATGTATTATAAGGATGATACAATTATATAGTAATGTAATAACATTCCATATTATTTTATTGGTTACAACTGAATGTCATGTTACAAAACTCTGCATTTTTTTCAGCCTGCCGGCATCCAGTCGACCAGGTATAATGTGATCTGTTTCCTGATTTATATCTAGGTTTGTAGATGTTGTAAAGTTTCCTGCCCTTTATTATTGTATGACTGCAATGTTACCTGAGGCTGACAAGACTGGTATTTCAGAGATTTTTCTGCCACCCATGTATTTCATATTGTTTGCTTCTAGGAAGTGTACTACTCATTCCTGGCTGTCTGCCATATTAATAAAAACAAAACAAATGTGTAACATTTCTATTTCTAGACACATTTTTAAGGAACATGTTGTCCTATGTCCGTTATGTTCCACTAGCTGTCCTGGCCAAAGGGAGGAAAAGGATGGCGCTCCTATATCAGCTCTTTTCATCCAGGATGCTTTCAGCTTTCTTCCGGGGTGTCTTGGCGAAATGCCTAAAAATTGTCCAAAAAAAACTGTTTGCAAGCCAGCAGCTGCATGAAGCCTGCCTTTTAGTTACACAAAGCCACAGGTTTTCCTTGTGCACCATTATAGCATTCTAGCCACCAGCGTCTCAACAACCAATGACATCATTGATTGATATAGAGGACGTCGGATGCCTGCACATCATCCTTGTTTGCCCCCTTCCCCTGCACCTCTCCTTCAACACTGGGGTCACGTTAGCTGTGTGATAGAGAGAAACTAAGGGAGAAGAGAAGCATTGGAATTCTAGTCAGTACCAGCGTGCAAAAGATGAGTTTGCTTTGGAAGGATAAATCACCTCTAACCCCTTGCCAACTGCCCTATAGCAGTTTTTCTGCTAGAGGGTGGCAGCTGTGTGCCAGATAACGTATACACTATATTACCAAAAGTATTGGGGTGCCTGCCTTTATACACACATAAACCTTAATGGCATCCCAGTCTTAGTCCGTAGGGTTCAATATTGAGTTGTCCCACCCTTTTGCAGCTATATCAGCTTTAACTCTTCTGGGAAGGCTGTCGACAAGGTTTAGGAGTGTGTCTATGGGAATGTTTGACCATTCTTCGACAAACACATTTGTGAGGTCAGGCACTGATGTTGGACGAGAAGGTCTGGCTCGCCCGTCTCCGCTCTAATTCATCCCAGGGGTTCTATCTGGTTGATGTCTTGATGTCAGGACTCTGTACAGGCCAGTCAAGTTTGTCCACCCCAAACTTACTCATATAAGTCTTTATGGACCTTGCATTGTGCACTGGTGTGCAGTCATGTTGGAACAGGAAGGGGCCAGCCCCAAACTGTTTCCACAAAGTTGGGAGCATGAAATTGTCCAAAATGTCTTGGTATGCTGATGCCTTAAGAGTTCCCTTCACTTGAACTAAGGGGCCGAGCCCAACCCCTGAAAAACAACTCAATATCATAATAACCCCTCCACCAAATGATTTGAACAGTGCACAAAGCAAGGTCCCAGGTGCACGGAGCAAACAAAATCCACAACAGGGGAACATCCAGAGATGTTTTCTAGACATGATTTTAAGGGGCTAAGTGGAAACCACAGTGAGAAATACCCCTATCCAGACCGTGCTGATCCTCCGGATGTTCCCCTGTTGTGGCTTTTGTTTGCTCCGCCTCCTCAGCTCCCGAGCTGGATGTACTACGGCATCTTGATATCCAGCGTTTGGCAATTTATCTCAGCCCTTCAGTAAGTATGAGGTCTCTGCTTCAGACCTCTCTTGCCAATCATTCCGCCTGCCCCCATTTATCAACAACATACATCTATTGATCTTTAGTGATGGCCGAACAGTTCGCCCGGCGGTCGTTTCGCGGCGAATTTCGGCTGTTCGCGGTCCGCCCGTTCGGCGAACTATTGGCGCCGTTGGTCCGGCGGACTTCCGTGTTTTTACTGTGTAAAAGAACTTTGACCTGATGACACATCCATCATGGGGTACAGGACAGCCAATTGAGACATTACAGCACATGGACACTTGGACATTCCCCCTAACCTATAAATACACCCGATCCGGCGGCCATTTTACATTCTTTCTTCTGTCACTATAGGGAAAGGTTGCTGTGTGGAGCAGGGAGAGATAAATCACTAGCTATTTGGTACACAAAAGTTCTTTTCAGGACTGGTATAGGTGTTAGGTGTATATAGGTTTGCTGTGCTACTGATTGTTGCAGCAGCCTGAGTGTCTTTTGTCAGTTTAGAGAAAGGGACAGGACGCTGTGTGCTGCTGTAGGGACAGCCAGATTAGCCATCATCATTCATTAGCTGTTACTATCAGGTCCACAAAAGTGCTACTCCAGTAACCAGTTATTGTTCCAGCAGCCTCTGTTTTGCCAGTTTATATAGGGACAGGCAGGAAGCAGTGTGTCAGTCAGTGAGGGTCAGTTTAATCAGTAGCTGTTACTATTAGTTCCACAAAGGTTCTTTTCAGGACTGGTATCATTGGTAAGGTAATAGGCTTGTACACGTATAATATTCTTTCTTCCAAATATAGAAAGAATATTATACTTGACTGCTCCCCTTCTGCTGCAGTCTGCTAATCATTCACAACTCACTTGTTCCACAAAGCTCTTTATCAGGACTGGTAACTTGGTCTGTCTAGGGTGCTACAGTACATAGGGTTGAGTGAGGTACAGTCTGCTATTCTATAAGGACTGGTATCGGTCCACAATACATAGGGTTGAGGTGCATTACTGCTGACTGCTGCCCTATACTGCAGCAGTCCTTCATTGGTATAGGGACTGACATACAGTCTGCTAATCACTCACACACAACCTACTTGGTCCACAAAAGTCCTTATAAGGACTGCTAACTTGGTCTAGGGTGCTACAGTACATAGGGTTGAGTGAGGTACAGTCTGCTATTCTATAAGGACTGGTATCGGTCCAAAATACATAGGGTTGAGGTGCACTACTGCTGACCGCTGCCCTATACTGCAGCAGTCCTTCATTGGTATAGGGACTGAGAGCTTTGTCACAGGGTCATTTAAAAAAATGACAGGCAGAGGAAGAGGCAGGCCCTTCCGCAGGGGTGGTAGGGGTAGGGCAGGAGCAATAGGCTTGAGCCAAAGTGGGAAGTTACAGAAGGTGCGTTCAATTACTTTAAAGGACGCACCAGACTTGGTTGAATGGCTCGCTCAGCCTTACTCTTCTGCACCCTCCTCATCCTCTCGATCTGCACCCTCTTCTTCACTCTCTGCTATGTGCACCCCCAAAGACACTACCACCAACAACACCACCACCACATACCTTCCGCTTGAGTCACAGGAATTTTTTTCCGATCCATATCAAGAGGACATTTCTGATGTGCAGCCACTCTTGGTATTGGATCAGGAAGAGGAGGTAGCAACAACCGCTACTCAGCAGTCTGACGACAGTACCCAGATCAGCCCAAGGAGGAGGTTGGTCCCCGGTGTTGCTGCCTACTCCGAGATCTCTACTTATAGCGGTGGGGAAGGTGACGTTGAGGATGACGTGTCCAGTGATGTCACGTGGGTGCCCACAAGAGAGGAAGAGGAGGGGAGTTCAGAGGGAGATATGGACCAGCAGATAGGGAGGAGAAGCAGGAATAACTTACATTGCACAGGAGGGACAAAGCAGACTGCAAATGTATCAGAAGCGAGTCATCGACCATGTACGGCCACATCTCGCGCTCCCAGGACACCGGCACATGGCTCTGCAGTGTGGGCTTTTTTTAACGTGTCTGCTGCTGACAATAGCGTTGCCATCTGCAATCTTTGCAGTCAACGCATTAGTCGCGGTAAGCCCAACACTCACCTAGGGACGACCGCCTTAAGAAGGCACATGGGCAGCCATCACTGAGCCGAGTGGGAGCAACGGAACACACAAAGCCACACTGCAGGCTCTCACCGTCCAGCCTCGTCTTCTACTTCTCCTCCTCTCTCCTCACAATTGTCCTCCACTCCACCTTCCATCACGCCAAGCTCACGTTTTTCTGCAAAAAGGCAGGCTTCCGTGGGCCTAATGTTCGAGCGTAAAAAAATGATGATGCCGGATAACCCTCTTGCCCAACGGTTGACGGCTGGCTTGTCAGAACTCATAGCCCGCCAACTACTGCCATATAAACTGGTGGACTCGGAGGCCTTTCGCAAATTTGTGGCCATTGGAACACCACAATGGAAGGTCCCAGGAAGGAAGCATTTCTCAGAGAAGGGCATCCCAGAGCTATATGGCCATGTTCAGCGGCAAGTGAATGTATCTCTGGCACAGTGTTGGTGCCAAGATACATCTGACCACAGACACGTGGTCCAGCAAACACGGGCAGGGAAGGTATATCACTTTTACTGCCTACTGGGTGAACCTTCTGACGGCCGTCAAGCATGTAACCCGTGGCACCCGTGTAGATTTGGTTTTACCGCCACAGATTGCATGCAGGCCTGACTCTTCTTCTCCTCCTCCTCCTACTCCATCCTCCTCCCTCTCCTCCTCAGCTGACTCCTCCTTTTCCGCTGCTAGCGTCTCTTCCGCTGCGCCGCCCAAGCTCCCCAGAACCTATTCGACATGCCAGGTGAGACGTTGCCATGCCGTGCTGCGTCTGTTGTGCCTGGAAGCCAAGAGCCACACTTGCCCGGCACTCCTTTCAGCTTTGCGTTCACAGGCAGATCAGTGGCTCACACCGCTCAATTTGACAGTTGGTAAAGTGGTGTGTGACAACGGTGCCAATCTGCTTAGCGCATTGAAACAGGGCAAAATCACGCACGTGCCATGCATGGCACACGTCTTAAACTTGGTCGCCCATACGCAGCGATTCGTTGTCAAATACCCTGGGGTCCAGGACATCTTGCGACAGGCAAGGAAAATCTCGGCCCATTTCAGAAGATCTTACACGGCCATGGCTCGCCTTGCTGACATTCAGCAGCGACACAATCTGCCGGTCAGACGTCTTATTTGCGATTGCCCGACGCGATGGAACTCAACCTTCTATATGCTTGATAGGCTGCTCCAGCAGAAACGTGCAGTTAACGTCTACCTGTATGAACTCTGTGGCAGAACCGGTTCTGGGGAGCTGGGGGTTTTTTCACCGCGCCAGTGGCTGCTCATGCGCGACGCATGCAGACTTCTGCGGCCATTTGAGGAGATCACCAAACTGGTCAGGCTCCATTATCTCTGAACAACCTGTTGTCATCTATAGAGGAGCTCCATCTCTTAGACAAAATCTAGCTCCAAATGTGATTAACCCTCCTAAAGCGTTGTCATTTTTTTCAATCTTTGAAAGTTTTTTTCCCATGTCGGAAATGCAGTATTTGTCAGATAAATACTTTTAGCCTCCATACACAGGGTCGAAGAGGTCCGGAAGTGATGTTGCATACACGCGGTCGGACTCAGTTGTCGGAATTTTAGGTTGCCAAGAACGTGGTGACGTAAGCTGCGTACGTCAGCTTAAAAAGGAAGTTCAGCACCATGTCCGGCACCCTTTGGGCTCCTTCTGCTGATCTCGTATCTATCGCGTGTTAGTAGAAGTTTGGTGAGAGACGATTCGCGCTTTTCAGATTTGTGCTTCAGTTCGGTACTGCTCTTCAGTTTCTGCTTGTCTTTGCGTATCTGATTATCAGTGCGTGTAGTCAGTAAGCATTTGTTTCTCATTGTGGACTATATCTTGGTATAGTACGCTTTGATTTGCATTGCTTATTGTCTGTTTGCTTCTGCTTTTCAGGTCGTTCTTTCAGGCATTGCTGTTTATCAGTGCTTTCTGTTGTCCGTTCTGACCAGCCGACCATGTTTCGTGTACGTACTCATCGTAGAGTTTGTGCTGTGCAGGGGCTTGGTGTTGGGGTTCTTACTTTGACTCAAGCCCGGTCCATGAACATGGAGAGGAGGCGTTTGTGGACCAAGAATTGGTTGCGCCAGCGTGACCAGTTCGCTCACATGCCTTTGCTCTGTGAGATCCGGGAGAATAATCCTGATGATTTCAGGAATTATCTCCAGATGATGGACCCCGTTTTTCACTGTCTGCTGGCTTTGCTGTCCCCTTATATCACCAGGCAGGATACCTGCATGCGGCAAGCCATCACTCCGGAGCAGAGGCTCATCGCCACATTGCGCTACTTGGCGACAGGGAGAAGCCTTCAGGACCTCAAGTTCTGCACAGGCATCTCCCCCCAGGCTCTGGGGATCATTTTTCTAGAGACCAGTTCTGCCATCATTCAGGTCCTGCAGAAGGACTATATGAAGGTAAGTTTTATCCTTTAATATCACATTCTATGTATTTAATGATTGCTAATGTATTGCATTTCTTTCCTCCTTCCCTAATTACCATGATTGCAATATGCTCTAATTCATATGCTCTGCCCCTTTGTCCTCATGCATATTTGCCTCACTAACTTCCCCACCATGCTCTTCTTGGCCCATAAAACTATAGTCTAGTCACTTAGCAATGTCTTTTGTCAGCTCCATAGTATTTCTTTGCCCTAAACACCCCCTAAAATGTCTACAAATGTTATGTGTGTGCTTCAATTCATGCAGAGTGACTTCTTTTTTTTTTGGTTATGCCAAACTCATTAGGAACCCCCCTCCCCCCAACTGTTAGGTCAGCTGATAGCAATCCTCTATCTGCTGACTTTACCAAACCCAATACACACTCTACCTACTTTTTTGATGGTCACATTTATGGACAAGTTCACCAAAGCATGTAGTGCAAGGGCCTGCCTCAATACTTTCAAATGCTATCATTTTTTTCCCCCTATTATTATCTTGATATGTAATAGCAGAATGTCAAAATGTGCTTCCATTTTTTCAAATTGTTGGTATTATGACACTTCTTACCTGTCCGGTGGGCTGCCAATAGTGTAAGTAAGGAGGGGCTTTCCAAAGTATCACACATTATTTAGGCATTCAGCTCTCAATCAAGTGGAGAGGGTTAGCTGTCCAAAACATCCCCACCCCCTCATTTTTTGCAAGGGCCCATCCCATGGGGGGGATGGGGGGTGATGATTCTGATAAGGGGACCTTATACTTTAGGCTTTAAATACTCATTTTACAAAATGTTATACTGATCTTGGCCAAAAATGTTGGTGTCTAATCTGCTTGCTTGATTAGCAAAATTACTAATTTTTTGTCTTGTTTCACTCCACAGTTTCCTTCAACGCCACAGGAATGGCAGACTGTGGCCTCCCACTTTGCCAGTCGTTTGGGACTTTCCCAATTGTGGAGGTGCAATTGATGAGAAACATGTCCGCATCGTCCCACCCCCCAACTCGGGGTCGTACTATTTTAACTACAAGGGGTTTAATAGTATTGTGATGTTGGCGGTGGTGTCAGCGACCTATGACTTCTTGTATGTGGACGTGGGGCAAAATGGCCGGATGTCAGATGGTGGAGTGTTCTCAGGGACGGAATTCTACTGGCGTCTCCAGAGTGGCAGTCTGGGCTTGCCACCCCCAGAGGAGAATCAGGAAGGACTCCCGTTCGTCTTCATCGCGGATGAGGCGTTTGCCCTGGCAAACCATCTGATGCGGCCTTTCCCAGACCGGAGGATCTTTAATTTCCGGCTGGCCAGAGCCAGAAGAGTGGTGGAGAACACTTTTGGAATACTGGCCAGCCGGTTCCGCCTTTTTTTAACGCCTATCCACATGGCAGAATATAAAATAAATCACATAGTGCTTGCCTGCTGTGTTCTGCACAATTTCTTAAAAAGACATTCAGCTAACTATGTGGTCTCAATTGGCCAAGATGCAGACTTGCTTGAAAATAAGAAACCTCACATCCCTTGAAGCTGCTCGTCCTGGCTTGCCCCCCCCCCCCCCCCAAAGCGCCCATGAGGTCTGAACCCAATACACAGAGTACTTTGTGGGTAGGGGGGCCATTGATATGCCAGACAATGTCTGAGAGGCATTTTTGTAATACATTTTTCTTTGAAACTACAATAATCTTTGTTTTCATTTACTGCTTGGCTTGGTTTTAGGTGTCTCCTAGGTATTTTTTTTCTTTTTGTTGTTGTGCCTTTTTCTACAACAGTGCAAACCTAAGTTCTGAGAGAGATGAGGGGACAGTCTTTTCTTCAGATAATCTTATTATGTTGTGGGGCTGCTACACACACACCTTGTTTTTGTTAACTAATGTATGTAGTGCATTACTGACAAAAATCTTGCTAATTTTCAGCACCATGGCAGAAATATGTGGGGTCATGAAAATGGCATGATTGTGAAAATTAACACATCACTGTGGGTGTTATTTACTAGGGATGAGCCGAACACCCCCCGGTTCGGTTCGCACCAGAACTTTCGAACGGACCCCAAATTCATACGAACTTTAGAACCCGATTGAAGTCTATGGGACTCGAACGTTGGAAATTAAAAGTGCTAATTTTAACGGCTAATATGCAAGATACTGTCCTAAAAAGGGTTTGGGGACCTGGCTCCTGCCCCAGGGGCCATGGGTCAATGCCTAAAATGTTTTTAAAAATGGCCGTTTTGGCGGGAGCACTGATTTTAATGACGATTAAAGTGAAAAAAAAATGTGAAATATTCCTTTAAATATGGTGCCTGGGGGTGTCTGTAGTATGCCTGTGAAGTGCCACGTGTTTCCCGTGTTTAGAACAGTCCCTGCACAAAATGACATTAAACGGAAATAACATCATTGAAAACTGCTTGCGGTTTTAATGTTATATCTGGTTCCTGCAATATGGTTGAAAATCATTGAGAAAAATGGCATGGGTAGCCCTCCCTGCCCATTACCAGCCCCTTTGGGTCTTGTACGCATATTAAGGGGAACCCCGTACCCATATTAAAAAAAGGAAATGCGTGTGGCCCCCAGGCCCTATATACTCAGAACAGCAGTATACAGGCGGTGCAAACAACAGGTTTGTTGTGTTAAGTTGAATCTGTTTGTAATTTTCAACTGGTACATTTTTAAAGTGTAGCTCCAGTCAAAAAAACTATTTTTAAGCTTTTTGGAAAACATAGGGAAGGGTTATCACCCCTGTATAATTTGTTTTGTCGTCCATCTTTTTTCATCTCACTTGCTGTTGTCTCCTTCCGTTTGCAAGTAGGAGATGTTTGTAAGTTGGATTTTTGAAAGTAGGGGCCTGCCCTATATGCTCTGCAGAAATGGCGGAACAAGGTGTTGGTTTTGCCACAACATTGTAAGCCCTGAAAGTGACTCTTGGTGGGCGCTGGAGCGCCCTGCTGTGAACGATTATATCAAGAATTGTAATTACATGCCATTGTTGAACAGTGGTAGAAAAATTGACCTTTGGTGGTTGTGGTGCTGGTGCCACAACACTATAAGTCCTCACAGTTACTCTGGGTGGGCACAGGAACGGGCCCTCCTGTGAAATATTATATCAAGAATTGTAATTACATGTCCCTGTTAAACAGGGGCAGAAAAATTGGGCTTTAGGCACTGGTGCTGGTGCCACCACACTGCAACCTCTGCCATATACTCTAGTTTTATTGCAGGAATTAGCCCTGCTGCAAAGCATTGCATCAAAAATTTTAATTAAACGCCCCTGTTAAACAGGGGCAGAAAAATTGGGCTGATGGCATCACCCAGAACCAGAAATGTTCTTCCAACATATCAGCGGAGGAGGAAGAGGATAGACAATCAACATAACAGGACAGTCACTCAGCATCAGCATAGGCAGTCTTGAAGGGATGTGATATTTCAAAAAAAATTATTCGGTTATATCAGCTACAGGTGCTTGGTAGCTGTGGGTGATCCAAGACTGATTCATCTTGATGAAGGTCAGTCGATCAACTGATTCGGTGGACAGGCGCACCCTGTGATCGGTACCAAAGCCACTAGCAGCACTGAAGGTGCGTTCCGAAAGAACGCTGAATGCAGGACAGGCCAGTAGCTCAATTGCATACTGTGCAAGCTCTGGCCAGTGATCCATCCTCAAGACCCAGTAAGCCAGAGGATTTTCGGTGGGAAAGGTGTCCAAGTCTGACCTTGCCCCTAGGTATTCCTGCACCATGTAAATCAGACGCTGGCGATGGTTGCTGGAACCGATCATACCTTGGGGCTACGGACTAAAAAATTGTCTGAAAGCATCAGTCAGACGGCCACCTTCTCCACCGCTCCTTCTGACCGATGCCTCAGCAACACGTTGTCCAGGACCAGGAGTTTGTAACCTCCCAGTCTCTGGGAACGCGTTGCACAGACCTTTCTGCAAGGCCTCCCGGAGATGTCTCATCCTCTGCTCCCTCTGCGATGGCAAGATAAGGTTGGCAACCTTACCCTTGTACCGTGGATCAAGGAGAGTGGCCAGCCAGTAATGGTCCCTCTCCTTGATCTGAAGAATATGAGGATCCTTCCGCAGGCTTTGCAGGATCAGGGAGGCCATGCAGCGTAGGTTAGCTGAGGCATTCGGTCCGGAGTCCTCTGGGTCACTAAGGGCAACATGATCCGCAGCTACCTCCTCCCAGCCATGTACAAGTCCACGTGTTTCTTGGGACTGCAAGTCATCCCTACAAGACTGCTGCTGCTGATTCTGAGTGCCAGCCTCCACCTCCATGCTGACACAATCATCCTCCTCCTCCTCTTCCTCTTCCTGTGTGATGGGTGGCACAGCAGGAACACTGTCTGGATAAAGGGGGCCTTGAGAGGCAAGGAAGTCCTCCTCTTCCTGCCTCTGTTCTGCCTCAAGTGCCCTGTCCATTATTCCACGCAGCGTATGCTCCAAGAGGTGGACAAGAGGTACAGTGTCACTGATGCATGCACTGTCACTGCTCACCATCCTTGTGGCCTCCTCAAACGGTGACAGGACAGTGCATGCATCCCTGATCATGCCCCACTGGCGTGGTGAGAAAAAACCGAGCTCCCCTGACCCTGTCCTGGTGCCGTAGTCACACAGGTACTCATTGATGGCCCTCTGCTGCATGTGCAGCCGCTGCAGCATAGCCAACGTTGAGTTCCACCTGGTGGGCATGTCACATATAAGGCGGTTCTTGGGCAGGTTCAACTCCTTTTGGAGCTCAGCCAGCCGAGTACAGGCATTAAATGATCGGCGGAAATGCACACAGACTTTCCTGGCCTGCTTCAGGACATCCTGTAAGCCGGGGTACCTGCCCAAGAACCGCTGCACCACCAGGTTAAGGACGTGAGCTACACAGGGCACATGGGTCAGTTGTCCCTGTCGGAGGGCGGAGAGGAGGTTGGTGCCATTGTCACAAAGCACCATTCCTGGCTTAAGCTGGCCTGGCATCAACCACCTCTCGGCCTGCCCCTGCAGAGCTGACAAAACATCCGCCCCAGTGTGGCTCCTGTCCCCCAAACAAACCAGCGCAAGCACGGCATGGCATCGTTTTGCCTGCGTACTTGCGTAGCCCCTGGAACGCCTATGGAGCAGCGCTGGTTCTGAGGACAGAGCACTGGAAGAGGTCATGGAGGAAGAAGAAGAGGAGGGGGTGGAGGAGAGAGGTGTGTCACAACCAATAGTAGCATTTTGGAGGCGTGGTGGCGGAACAACCTCCAACACTACTGCACCTTGTCCTGCATCCTTCCCAGCTGCCAGAAGAGTGACCCAATGGGACGTGAAAGACAGGTAACGTCCCTGTCCATGCCTGCTGGACCATGAGTCAGCAGTAATATGCACCTTACCGCTGACCGCCCTGTCCAGCGAGGCAAGGACCTTGCCTTCCACATGCCGGTAGAGAGCCGGAATCGCCTTCCGTGAGAAAAAGTGGCGTTTGGGGACCTGCCACTGAGGAACCGCACATTGTACAAACTCACGGAAGGGGGCAGAGTCTACCAACTGAAAAGGCAGCAGTTGAAGTGCTAGCAATTTAGCCAAGCTAGCATTCAACCACTGGGCATGTGGATGGCTGGGAGTGAACTTCTTTCGCCGGTCCAGCAGCTGGGGCAGGGACATTTGCCTGCTATAATCAGACATGGGTGTACTGCTAGCAGAGTGGCCAGAAGCACTTGGCTGTGACACACCTAATTCTACACCTTCATTCCTCTCAGAGCAGGTTTCAGAGAGGACTGAAGGTCTAGTGGGGTTGGAGATGCCAGCTGATGAGGAGCAAGGAGAGGTCCGCTTTGTTCTTTGGTGTGGGTCTTTGAGGTACGCTTGCCAATGAGCTGCATGGCAGGTCAACATATGTCTGGTCAAGCATGTGGTGCCCAAGCGGCTGATGTTTTGGCCACGTGAGATACGCTTGAGACATATGTTGCAAATAGCAGCGGTGCGATCTGATGCACTCGTCTCAAAAAAGGCCCACACCAAAGAACTTTTAGAATAACGCGCAGAAGCAGCGCCCTGCACAGGCGGAGCTCTGCGGTGTGATTCAGTCGGTGTGCTGCCCCTAAGCTGGCCCCCCGAGGGCATCCTGCCTCGTTGGACATGTGCCTCCTCCTCCTCCTCCTACCAGGCACCCACGTGGAGTCAGTGCCCTCATCATCCCCTCCCTCTTCATCGCTGTAGCAAACCTGGCAGTTTGCTGCAGCTTGTGGAACATGACTGCCAGATTGCTGTCCTTCTTGAGCATCCCCTCTCTCTGCGCTCTACGGCCTTCCTCTAGCTGAGTGTCATCATCAGAGCCTACAAAACACTGGGCATCCTCCTGGAGCATGTACCCAACACTGTGCTCAAAGAGTTCAGGAGACTCCTCAGGAGGACGTGCTGATGACAATGCACCGCGTCCACGACCAGCACTGTTGTCTCTAGACACAGAGCCTGCTTGCCCTCTTTTATCGGCTCGCGCCTGTCTGCCTCTCCTTGCTGGCCTTCCAGACATGGTAATGGCCTGAAGGGAGTTGGGTAAAACAGCAGTTGGGTAGTGTATATTGTGCTGGAGGCACACAACACCCACTAACTCCTGCAGATGCCTTTATTATAGAACACCAGAGATAAAGGGGTATACTGTAATGGAGTCACACAACACCCACTAAGCCCTGCAGATGGCTCTATTAGAGAACAGCAATAAACGGTAGATACAGGTGTATATTGTGCTGGAGGCACAAAACACCCACTAACTCCTGCAGATGCCTTTATTATAGAACACCAGAGGTAAAGGGGTATACTGTAAAGGAGTCACACAACACCCACTAAGCCCTGCAGATGGCTCTATTAGAGAACAGCAATAAAGGGTAGATACAGGTGTATATTGTGCTGGAGGCACAGAACACCCACTAACACCTGCAGATGCCTTTATTATAGAACACCAGGGATAAAGGGGTATATACAGATGTATACTGTGCTGTGCTGGAGGCACACACAACTTCCAATAACTCCTGCAGATGGCAAGTGGGCTCAAATAGAGAAGAGCTATGTAGGTGGATATAGTGGTGTGTACTGGGTACAGAGCACGCAGACAGCACGCACAAGCTCCTAACACTACTGACTGCAAGCTCTATTATAAAAGATAGATCACTAGCTATATAGGTGAGGTGAATATAGCGCTGTATACTGCGGTCAGGGCAAGCAGACAACAACCACTACAGAAGAGCAAGATCGAAAATCGGCCGATAACGATCGGTGTGTACTGTGTTGAAGGTACACAGAACACCCACTAACTGCTTCAGACGCCAACACACTACACAAGGCCGCCGCGCTGGCGGCCTTATATAGTGTGGGGCGTGTACTACACAGCCTGAGCTATGATTGGCCACAGGCATACTGCCTGTGACCAATCATGGCTCTCCTCGCTGCTGGCGCTGTGATTGGCCAAGCATGCGGGGTCACAGTGCGTGCCAATCATGAGCCAGCAATGCACTGCGATGACGCAGTGCATTGTGGGCCGTGAGCGCCACACGAATTTGGCACGAACGGCCCATAACGTTCGGAATTCGCCGAACGGGCGAACAGCCGATGTTCGAGTCGAACGTATGTTCGACTCGAACACGAAGCTCATCCCTATTATTTATTAAAGGCACATCCACTATGCACTACAAGTGCACTGCAAAAGTGCACCTGAAACTGCACTTGGAGTACAAAGTGGAGTTGCCTTTAGTAAATAGCACCCATTGTCACCGAAAACAACAATTTTACTCCAAATACTGCTTTTGCGCATTGAAAAAGGAAGCCACACATTGTTGATAATTTAACTTTTTAATCAAAGCACATTCACATATGCGTTTAGAAAAGGGTTTTACAACAATCCAACATATTGGGTGTATCAAAAACATTAAGGTAATTTTTTGGTAACTTGGTGTTTTTATGTATCAGACATGTATCAAAACATAACATACAGAACACAGGAACTTACAAAGTTCAACTTTGAAAAGTGAAGACAATATAAGACATGAGTATGTACAAACTGGGCTGATATTGCCTTCATCACATGGGGTGTCACCCCTGGAAAAGCCAAATTTGGAAGATGCACACAGTGTGTCAACATGTGCTATCTCACATCATGGGGGATCAATGTACATGTTTTGGGGCTGCAACCCCTTCAACTCAGCCACTCTAAAACAAAACACGTACATTGATCCCCCATGATGGGAGATAGCGCAAGTTGACACACTCCGTGCATCTTCCAAATTTGTCTTTTTGTAAGATACAAAAGTTGTTGTTTTTATAAAACACAAAAATAAAACCCTAGCTAGTTTAGGGTGTTTCACACTCTCCCCAAAACATCAATGATGTTCTTCCTCTTTATTTTGAACATCATTGATGTTTTGCTGTATATTTTCTAAATCCCGATTGCACCCCATTATCTCCCCAATCAGGATCTGGGCACTTTCACTGGTAAAATGTGATTCTTCTTCCACATCACCTACAAAAAAAGCAAAAAAACACACCATGCATTATAAATATGCCGACATACATTGATTAGCTTACCGGAAGCTGTGGTCTCCGACACTCACCTGTTGTGGTGACAATTTGTCCAACTTCAACGATCTCTCCTTCCTCCTCCTCCTGCTCCTCTGCTTCTGGTGTTGGCATTTCGCCTTCTTTGGTAGGGATGGGGTCCCTGGTGTCCTCAGACTTCCCGAGTCTTCTCTCCCCTCCCCTTTTGTTCAAGAAGGTGATGTGCCCAGATCTGGGGTTTGTTCTAAAACAAGGAGATTACAAAGCCCACGTTGGTGGCTTCCAAAGAAAATATCCGTGGCTGAAGAGCAAAGTATAGCTCGCAGGAGTTGCGAAAGGCCCTGAATTTACTGCGTTCACCAGAAAATCTCTCAGGCGTGGGCACTCGAGCTTCAGGGGGTAACATCACCACTGCTGGTGGAGCAGGCATACTGGCAGAGGCAGATGGTGACCCCTGGGTAGTAGCAGGCGGAGAGAGGGCTTGAACACGTTCCTCCAGATGGGAATAGCTTTCTTGGAGACTTTTAACTGCCTGGGTCAAACCCGCCAAATGCAAACAAAGTTCATCCAATGGAGAGGCTCCCTGCCCGGGCGAGGACATGGCTGCTTGATACTGTCACGTACCTAGTGGTGAGCCCGGAATGCAGAAGGAGACCTCTCTAGCGTCCCCGACTCACGGCCCCTGATGGTGGTGACAGGAGGCACGGGAGTCAAAGGTAGCACGAGTGCCTGGCAGGATCAACAGCCTGAGGATGGATCAGGCTGACTTCAGGAACTGTAGCTGGACAAGCAGGCCTCAGTGGCAGTGGATAGGAACCAGTAAACAGCAGAAGACCAACAGGAACAGGTAGATCGCTCAGGGGCAGACACACAGAAGAGTCGGCAAACTGGGTCAAACCAGACAGTCAGTACAGGAACAGATGCAGCAGGCAGAGGCAGGAACGTGGAACAGGCTGGGTCGGTAACGGATAAGCTCGGATGGACCAGAGGATAAGACAGGTGCAGAATTGTAGACAAGCCAGAGGTCAGAGGCAGGCAGGGAAGGTCACAGGTCAGGCCGGGTCAATACACGAACAGATCAGATTCAGGCAATAGTCTCAGGAACGCTGTAGACCAAGTAGCAAGATCTGAAGGGAGAACTGGGTTTAAATAGCCCGCCTGGAGCGGTAACTGTGCGCGTGCACACGCGAACGCATGCACCTGCACAGACACGTCCAGGCACCCTTAGGCGCGCACAGGCAGGTGACGGACCACTGTCCTCAGCCAGCCTTTCCTGACACATAGCCTTAAGATTACAACAGCAATTACCTTTCCTGATCCACCAGGATCAAATAGGGTTTGTAGCAAAAAGAGAAGCAAGGGATAATGTCATCAAAACCCTGAATCTGATGCATATAGCAAACTCAACTAAGACCCTGTGTGTGTTCCTAGGAAAAGATGCGGAGAAGGCTTTTCATTGGGTGGGATGGGGGTTCATGTTTGCAGTTCTTCACGTTATAAAGCCAGGAGGGAAAATGATTAGATGTCTTGCAGGCATGTATAAAGAACCTACAGCTCAAGTGAAGGTAATGGAGTAGTTTCCCCCCCTTTTGCGATAATTAACGGGACAAGGCAGGGATGCCCATTATCCCCTTTATTGTTTACACTGATATTGGAACCCCTGTTGTATAGAATTTGGCTTAATAAGGATATTTGGGGAATAATGGTAGGAGGAACCCATCATAAAGTTGCAGCATATGCAGACGATTTGCTGTTCCCAATGACCAACCCCATGATCTCTCTCCCAAACTTACTTAGAGAAATTGAGACATACAGTACACTATCTTATTTTAAGATACATCTCTCTAGATCAGAGGCATTGGTGGTAGCTGTCCCGAAAGATGATGACGTCAATAAAAACAAATTATAAATTTAAATGGGCCGATCAATTCCTGAAGTACCTAGGGACTTGCATAGCAGTGGACCCTTCCAAAATATATGAGTAGTGGTAGTGAGGGCATAAGGGATTACACTCTTGGTTTGGAAGTAGCAACATAATTAAGATGAACATTCTACCAAAGATTCTGTACCTCCTCCAGGCGTTCACAATTGCAATCTCTAGGAATTTTTTTTAGAGATATACAAACATTATTTACAGAATTTATCTGGGCACACAAACTCCCTACGTTGCTGAGGACATCTATGACGAAACGTGTACAACGGAGCCACGCACACTACTTCACTTCCGGTCTGTCGAGCTCGTGGAGCGCAGCTGGAACGCATGCCGCTCGCCCGCGATCTCTTTGAAAGAGCTGGGAACATTTTACATAGCGCTACGGCAGGAAACTTTTCTAGCTAAACTCTTACTTTTATTTTTTATCTTTTGAGTTTTTGATTTTTAACTATAGAAATGAGGACTAATATTTTTCAAAGTTGTCTGGCAAAATGTGGTATTAACCATCTGGCTCCTATAGGAGAGTTCTACCCCATTTGGCCATATATAGTGGTCCCATTTCAGTTTGCCCAGCAGGTTTGCCACTGTAAGGTAGCCTGTGAGGCATATGTAATTTTTTGGGGTTTTATTTATTTTTTCAACCTATTATTTTTCTGCTGTATTGGCATCTTTTTAATAAAATATTTTTTTAAGGACTAACTCCCCTTTTATAAAGAGTCCTCTTTTGTGAGTTCTCTCCTGCTTTATCCTACAAGTTATGCAAAGTTTTTTGGGAGTGTATGTCAAAGATTATTCTACTAAAATATACCCCGTGGTGATCAATATACTACACTATGAGAATTGATCTTTCTCCCCCCTGAGGAACGATCTTGCGCGCTGAACATCGTTTGAAAAAAGGAGTACCATCAGAGTAGCAAGCATACAGCTGGGAGGTGGAAGTATCCGATGCAAGGTGCACAGAGGTGGAGAGTCTACATGCCCATAACCCCCTAGGGGGATAGGAATCTGGTGAGTGGGGACCCAAAGGGGCACGAGCACAGAAGTCACTGGATTCATTTGATCACAAAAGTCACTTTTTATCTTCTTTTTTTGAGCAGTTTGGAACTTTATAAGACATCAATTGAACTTTATAAGTTGCACTGAGCACTTTTGTATTTGGAATATTATACTTTTATTGTTTGTGTTGTAATTTCCACAATGTTTACAACTTTGATGGCTGAGGACTATTGAGTATACATATAACTTATCATGGCCATCTCCACAGTTTACAAATATTCTTACATATTTTGTGTTTTTTTGTACTGTACACTTTATTTATGTATGAGGGTTTGGACTGTTGCTTGTAGGTTTTACCTGTAAAAACCTTTTTGCACTGTTTTGCACTTTATAGCACTTTTTTTTGCATTTGTGCACCTTATTAGTTTACAGTTTATATATTTTTCACATATTTGCTAAAGCTACGGTAGTAGTACTGAGATTAAGACCTGAAGTCTCCTTGCATATACAGTAGAATAGAACTGTGTATGAGGGAGTACATTTAAGTTTTTTCAATTTATAGGCAGGTACGTCACGTATACAGTGGTGTGAAAAAGTGTTTGCCCCCTTCCTCATTTCCTGTTTCTTTGCATGTTTGTCACACTTAAGTGTTTCGGAACATCAAACCAATTTAAACAATAGTCAAGGACAACACAAGTAAACACAAAATGCAATTTGTAAATGAAGGTGTTTATTATTAAAGGTGAAAAAAAATCCAAACCATCATGGCCCTGTGTGAAAAAGTGATTGCCCCTTAAACCTAATAACTGGTTGGGCCACCCTTAGCAGCAACAACTGCAACCAAGCGTTTGCGATAACGTGCAATGAGGCTTTTACAGCGTCCTGGAGGAATTTTGGCCCACTCATCTTTGCAGAATTGTCCTAATTCAGTTACATTAGAGGGTTTTCGAGCATGAACTGCCTTTTTAAGGTCATACCACAACATCTCAATAGGATTCAGGTCAGGACTTTGGCTAGGCCACTCCAAAGTCTTCATTTTGTTTTTCTTCAGCCATTCGGTGGTGGACTTGCTGGTGTGTTTAGGATCATTGTCCTGCTGCAGAACCCAAGTTCGTTTCAGCTTGAGTACACAAACAGATGGTCGGACATTCTCCTTCAGGATCTCTTGGTAGACAGCAGAATTCATAGTTCCTTTTATCACGGCAAGTCTTCCAGGTCCTGAAGCAGCAAAACAGCCCCAGACCATCACACTACCACCACCATATTTTACTGTTGGTATAATGTTCTTTTTATGAAATGCAGTGTTCCTTCTACGCCAGATATACTTGGACACACACCTTCCAAAGAGTTCCACTTTTGTCTCATCGGTCCACAGAATGTTGTCCCAAAAGTCTTGGGGATCATCAAGATGTGTTGTGGAGAAATTGAGACGAGCTTTGATGTTCTTTTTGCTCAGCAGTGGTTTTCTCCTTGGAACTCTGCCATGCAGGCCATTTTTGCCCAGTCTTTTCCTGATGGTGGAGGCATGAACGCTGACCTTAACTGAGGCAAATGAGGCCTGCAGTTCCTTGGACGTTGTTGTGGGGTCTTTTGTGACCTATTGGATGAGTCGTCGCTGCGCTCTTGGGGTAATTTTGGGCGGCCGGCCACTCCTGGGAAGGTTCACCACTGTTCCATGTCTTCGCCATTTGTGGATAATGGCTCTCACTGTGGTTCGCTGGATTCCCAAAGCTTTGGAAATGGCTTTATAACCCTTTCCAGACTGATAGATCTCAATTACTTTCTTTCTCAATTGTTCCTGAATTTCTTTGGGTCTCGGCATGATGTGTAGCCTTTAAGGATCTTCTGGTGGACCTTACTGTGTCAAGCAGCTCCTTTTTAAGTGATGCCTTGATTGTGAACAGGTGTGGCAATAATCAGGCCTGGGTGTGGCTAGAGAAATAGAACTCAGGTGTGGACAACCACAGTTATAGTATGTTTTAACAAGGGGGGCAATCACTTTTTCACACAGGGCCATGATGGCTTGGATTTTTTTTCACCTTTAATAATAAACACCTTAATTTACAAATTGCATTTTGTGTTTACTTGTGTTGTCCTTGACTATTGTTTAAATTGGTTTGATGTTCCGAAACACTTAAGTGTGACAAACATGCAAAGGAACAGGAAATGAGGAAGGGGGCAAACACTTTTTCACACCACTGTATGTATAGTTTTACTTTCTTCAATTTTATTTACCTGGTTTTCCCTTCCCCTTTGGGCTATTATCCTACTCATAATAATTAGTATACACACGGCTGACAATGTGGTGTGTACACTAATTGTCCCTATTGTCTATAATAAGTATATGTTAAATAGAATTTGGTAATTTTATAGAGAGAATAAGCAGTTTAGCACAGGTAGCGCCACTAGCCCTATATCAACATTACAAGTAGCTATAGAGCCACACACTCCTAACAGAGGCTGAGGAATTAAAGGGCGGCAGCAACCTAAACCCCCTTCCCTAAGCGCGACCATTTATATATATATCTTCAAGCTATCTACTAGAGCTGCACGATTCTGGCCAAAATGAGAATCACAATTTTTTTGGTTAGAATAAAAAGTTCACGATTCTCTCACGATTCTCGCAACGTAAAATCTTTCACATTATACAAAAATGGGCTAATTTTACTGGTGAGTTTTTTTTTAATTCATTAAAGTAATTTTTTCAAAAAAAAAAAAATTAATTTGAAAGACCGCTGCGCAAATACAATGTGACATAAAATATTGCAACAACCACCATTTTATTCTCTAGGGCAGCCTTTCTCAACCTTTTCAACACAGAGGAACCGTTGAAATAGTTCTCTGGTCTCAAGGAACCTCTGCTAAAAATTAGAAATCTACAACTCATGATACATTAGTGTGATGGTCAGTGGTAAGAATGGTCCTTACACTTGTGGTCATTGGGAAGAATTAACTCCTTACAGATAGCTAAAAAGATCAATGGTGTCAGTGGGAACTTATCTGAGAGGCAGAAATTGCTCAATGCTGAAGGAACCCCTAGAAACATCTGGAGGAACCCTGGTTGAGAATCACTGCTCTAGGGTGTCTACAAATATAAATAATTTTTGGGGGTTCCAAGTAATTTTCTAGCAAAAAAAAAATGATTTTGACTTAAAACCAACAAAAGTTTTAGTGTTTAACCACTTCAGCCCCAGACCAATTTGCAGCCAAAGGACCAAGCCCCTTTTTGCATTTCGGCAATGCATCGCTTTAATTGACAATTGCGCGGTTGTGCAATGTGGCTCCCACGTCAAAATTGGCATCCTTTTTTCCCCAAAAATAGAACTTTCTTTTGGTGGTATTCGATAACCTTTGCGGTTTTTATTTTTTGCGCTATAAAAAAATAGAGCGACAATTTTGAAAAAAATTCAATATTTTTTACTTTTTGCTATAATAAATATCCCCCAAAAATATATAAAAATACATGTTTTTCCTCAGTTTAGGCTGATACATATTCTTCTACATATTTTTGATTAAAAAAAACGCAATTAGCGATTATTGATTGGTTTGCATAAAAGTTATAGCGTTTACAAAATAGGGGATAGTTTTATAGCATTTTTATAATTTTTTTACTAGTAATGGAGGTGATCAGCAATTTTTATTGTGACTGCAACATTATGGCAGACACATCGGACATTTTTGACACTTTTTTGGGACCATTGTCATTTATACAGCAATCAGTGCTATTTAAATGCACTGATTCCTTCGTAAATGACACGGTCAGTGAAGGAGTTAACCACTAGGGGGTGAGGAGGGGTTATGTGTGACGTTATGTGTTTTTTTTTATTGTAGGGGAGCATGGCCTGGCATGTGATGTCACTGATCGTCTTTCCCTATAACAGGGAACAGACTATCGGTGACAGCCACAGTAGGAAGCACTGAGAGAAGTTTGTTTACACAGACCTCTCCTCGTTCTTCAGCTCTGTGACCCAAACGTGGGACACCAGCGGCGATCGGGTCCACGGGTCCCGCAGCCACGGTCACGGAGCTCAGGACCGGGCCGCGAGAACCCCGCCGGCGGCGTGCTTGCGACCCATGGCTGGGCACTTAAAGAGCCACGTACAGGTACATGATTGTGCCCAGCCATGCCATTCTGCCACCGTATATGTGCAGGAGGCGGTCCTTAAGCCGTTAGGTGGTAAAACTTTTTTCACTTACACACAAAGTCTATTCCATTGACAGATTGCTGCAATGTTTATACTTAAGTTCAACTGATAAAGAACATTCTGATTCTTGGCAATCTGCCCGGTTTTTCTCTTCCTTTCTTTTGAAGGCTGTGGCTTCAGAAGAGCAGAGAGAATTCTTTGCTTTACTATGTACACAGGAATCACCTTTAGTACCTATATTGGGGAACCCACAGTTCATATTAGGAACACAAAAAGAACCTTTTGACATACTGATTAAACGGGGGTTGTATCAGGCATCACATTTTTTGATATCTGACAGATGGCCAACAGTGCAGGTAGTGGTAGACAGAAATGGCCCCTTCCAATTCGATTTTTGGTCTTCAGCACAATTACCACATTATTTATGTACTAGGGTACCGCCAAGTCCTTTGGACCGAAATCTGTTACAATTCGAGAAATGTTGTATGGAGACTGAACCAATAAAGCATGCTGTCTCTAGAATGTATGCGTTATTGATTAAACCACCAGAGAACTTTCAGTTACCTTTCCTCCAGGAAATGGGAAATAGACCTGGGGAGGACCTTTTCCGAGTATCAAAAAAACAATATGAGGCTTGCGCGCTGAAGAAGATGACTGCTTAAGCCTAGAGCTCTCCACAGCCAGCCGTTAACAGCAAAAAACAGGCAGGTATTTTCCTCTAAAAACATACCTAAATACTCTGCAGTACTCCTGGGACAGTAGGGGTAATAATGTCTCACAAAAGAGGACAAGAAAGAGGACCAAAAAAGCTGTCATCATTTACATTTAAACAGAGCAGTGAGCTGACTAAAATCCAAGATGGCGCCTTCCGAGCTGTGAGGAAAAATAATAAAACTCACACAAACCTTTCTGATAGCCATTCACCTGAAATGGATGAGAAATTATCATCCTCATATTCTAATGGCTCCTCTCAACTATCCCCAACATCTCAGGGACCCGCAAAATCGCGGATGAAGCTGGATTTATCTTGTCAGGCAGCTGATACTGTGAACACAGCTCTGCATAGTGATAATGCTATGTCCTCATTACAGATATCTATAGCTGCTTTCCCAACATCAGGTCAGCCAGTACTAAATACCACAATGAAAGAAATGCTTGTGTCATTACAATCATCTATTATATCTAATCTATCCTCCATGATTCATAAATTCTCTCTTGATATGAAACATATGGATGGTAGACTGCAATACGTTGAAAACAAAATAGAGGAATGCACTGAAACAGTGAATGAGCTAGTGGATGCATGTACAGAACAAAAAGATGATTCCATGTGGGTCAAGATGAAATTGGCAGATCTCGAGGACCACTCACGTCGAAACAACATTAAAATGAGAGGAATACCAGAGTCAGTTCTACCTATGGACTTACGTAACTATGCAAATACACTATTTTCTACATTATTGCCAGAATTATCGCCGATTGAACTTACAATCAATCGTATTCATAGAATTCCCAAACCAAAACATCTAGAAGAATCAATTCCCAGAGATGTTATTCTGCAAATTCATTTTTATCAAGCTAAAGAGCAAATTCTCTCCAAAGCGAGGGAGCTAACTACTCTGCCACCACCATACTCAGATATACAATTATTCGCCGATCTCTCGCAATTTACACTACAAATGAGAAGACAGCTCAAAACTGTAACAAAGGAATTATCTAATCATAAGATCACATACAAATGGAGACATCCAGCCATTATCTTGACCACTTACCACGGGAAACATTTTGCAATATCTACCATTGAAGATGGCATGCAATTACTCCAAACATGGGGTATTATAGTTGATCTTCCACATAACACCCCTGCCTTGAAGGAAAAAAACAAATTTTTTCCACTTTGGACAAAAACGTGAACAAAATAGAATTAAATACAAATGAACTACTCCTGCCTGTTAAAGGCATTACTGACATATACGGTCTGGTTTGATGCTCAATACCTTACTACTTGAACTTCACCCCCTATCTTGGTCAGCATTCCTTTGAGTGGATTACTGCTGACTCTTGGAAAATATTTTTGTTTTTCCTAATCTTATTTTGTTTGTTCTTCTCTTTTTTTTTTATATTTTATTTTATTTTTTTAATTAATTAATTTTATTTCTTTCTTTCTTTTTTTTCCTCTTGCAATATATATTGCCAAATAACTTGTTTTTTCATAGGTTTGAAAAAAAAAAATATACATTGTTGTGTGCATGATTTAATAGTAAGTGTGAACTGATCATATAATAAATACTTAGATATTTAAAATTCTCAACAGATGGCACTACACACCGTACAGGATTGCCATCTTTTTTCCAGGCTCATCGCCACTTTGTTGGAGAAAGTGTGGTCAAACGGGTAATCTGTTCCATATGTTGTGGGAATGCCCGAGCCTAACCAGCTTGTGGAATAAAGTTTTCAACCTTATAGCATCTCTCACAGGCGTATTAATGCCCCCAAATCCTGCTCTAGCTATACTGCAGCTAGGTATAAAGAAATTTCCCCCAGGTGATAGACCAGTTATTACCCATATCTTGCTGGCAACTAGAAATCTAATCCTACAAAATTGGAAAGACACTTCGGCCATTAATATCTCTGATGTTTATACACTGGTTAATAGAAACCACGCTTTTGAATGCCTGTTAGCCATCAATAACCTAAAATGCCACAAGTTTGATACCATATGGCAAACTTGGTGCAAGAGCTTCAAACCTAGTTAACAGCATACTATCTTAACGGTCAACTTTGGCATAAGCATATTGTATTGACTTAAATTTATTGATAAGCATACAACTCTTCTATACTCTGATGTGTAAGGCATATTGTGTGTAAGAATACCTGTTTTCTTGATATTTCTTTTGTTTTAAAAAACTTTTTTCCATGTACTTTGATTCAATGCTTGTTAAAAAATTTGAAATCCAATAAAAATTTATTGATAAAAAAAACAAAAAAAAAACAATATGATACAGTCAATATTTGAGACAGCGAGCGATATGTACCAAAATACAGGAAACTAATTATAAAATCGTCTCACAATGGTACAGAACCCCAGATAAACTTCAAAAATGTTTCCCAAATATATCAGATAGTTGCTGGCGATGGGAGATAGAACAGAGGAACTGGCTACATGTTTTCTGGTCCTGCCCCAGAGTGAGGACATTTTGGAGGGAGGTCCTGGAGATAATCCAAAAATTACCTTTTCCTTTTGCATCTGTCGGAGATTCCAAGGAAAACATATAGGAATTCTATCCTGTGTCACTTGGTGAAAGCAGCCAAAGCATGCATCCCGCTTAAGTAGAAATGGGCACAACCCCCCTACAGTGAGTATGTGGCTTAAGAAAGTAGAGGAAGTAAACAGGATGGAAGATTTAGTCTGGACAACTAGGAAAAAAAAAGAGAAAATTATTGAAAAAAAACGTGGTCACTAGGGATGAGCCGAAGACCCCCCTGTTAGGTTCGCAGCAGAACATGCCAACAAATAATTTGTTCTAACACGCGAACACCTTTAAAGTCTATGGGACACGAACATGAAAAATCAAAAGTGCTAATTTTAAAGGCTTATATGCATGGTATTGTCATAAAAAGTGACAAAAAGTGGCAGTTTTTTCAGGAGCAGTGAAACAATAAAAGTGTAATATTCCTTTAAATTTCGTACCTGGGGGGTGTCTGTAGTATGCCTGTAAAGTGGCGCATGTTTCCCATGTTTAGAACAGTCCGAGAGCAAAATGACATAAAGGAAAAAAAATAGGGATGCACCGATACCGGTACCGATACTAGCCATTTTCGCGAGTATCGGTACTCGCGAAAATGCTCCGATAACAGAACCTGATACCGGAAGTGACGTCGCTTGGGAGCGGACAATCTCCCCTCCAGACAGTGCCTTCCCCACCTCCTCCTCCCCTCTGGACAGTGCCTTCCTCCTGTACCATGCCTGCAGTTCCTGACTGTCTCCTGTGCCATGCCTGCAGTCCCCGACTGTCTCCTCTACCATGCCTGCAGTCACTTCTGCCAGTTGTCTCCTCCTTCCCTCTATCAGCTGTCACCTCTGCCCCCACGTCTCCCAATAACCCTCCTATCCCCATCCTCCCCCCCCCCAGTGATCACAGCCTTTTCCATCTAAACTCTCCCACCCCACAATCCCCATTTCACCCCACCCTCAACTACCTTGCCCTCACTTACCCCTCCCCTCCCAATTTGCAATCACCCGGCTCCCAAACAACAACCCCCCCCCCTCTCCCAAACCACCCCTCTTCGTAGGTGATAGGTATCGGTAATTGGTATCAGCAAGTACATGATGGCAAGTATCGGTACTCGGTGCGTCCCTAAAAAAAAAGTAATTTAAAAGTAAAATGAATTGTCGATAGGGATGAGCTTTATGTTCAAATCGAACAGGAGTTCGACTTGAACATTGGCTGTTCGTCAGTTTGCCGAACAGCAAACAATTTTGGGTGTTTGCGGCAAATTCAAAAGTGCTAATTTTAAAGGCTTAAATGCATGTCATAAAAAGTGTTTGGGGACCTGGGTCCTGCCCCAGGGGCCATGTATCAATGCAAAAAAAAGTTTTAAAAATGGCCGTTTTTCCGGGAGCAGTGATTTTAATAATGCTTAAAGTGAAACAATAAAAGTGTAATATTCCTTTACATTTCGTACCTGGGGGTGTCTATAGTATTTCTGTAAAGGGGCGCATGTTTCCTGTGTTTAGAACTGTCTGACAGCAAAATGAAAATTTCTAAGGGAAAAAAAGTCATTTAAAACTACTCGCGGCTATTATAAATTGTTGGGTCTGACAATACACATAACATCTCATTGATAAAAAGGGCATGGAATTTCCCCACAGGGGAACCCCCGAACCAAAATTAAAAAAAAATGCATGAGGGTCCCCCTAAATTCCATACCAGGCCCTTCAGATCTGGTATGGATATTAGGGGGACCCCATGCCAAAATTAAAAAAAATGGCGTGGGAGTCCCCCTCAAAATCCATACCAGACCCTTATCCGAGCACGCAAACTGGCAGGCCACAGGAAAAGAGGGGGGATGAGAGAGCACCCCCCCTTCCTGAACCATACCAGGCCACATGCCCTCAACATTGGAAGAAGAAGAAATTAATAAAGAAGAAGATATTAATAAAGGACTAGTCTCTTGTGCTTTTTAACCCTTCTGACACTTTTTTGTGAAATGGTATGGGTACATTTGTACCCCATTACCAATTCACACAGGGGGGCTGGGATCTGGGGGTCCCCTTGTTAAAGGGGGCTTTCAGATTCCGATAAGCCCCCCGCCCACAGATCCCCACAACCACCGGGAAAGGGTTGTGGGGATGAGTCACTTCTCCTCATCAACATGGGGACAAGGTGGTTTGGGTTGGGCCGCTATCCCATAGCACCCTCCCAATGTTGAGGGCATGTGGCCTGGTACTGTTCAGGAGGGTGGGCACTCTCTCGTCCCCCCTATTTTCCTGCGGTCTGCCAGGTTGCGTGCTCGGATAAGGGTCTGGTATGGATATTTGGGGGGACCCTACGCCATTAAAAAAAATAAAAATTGGTGCGGGGTTCCCCTTAAAATCAGATCTTGTATGGATTTTGAGGGGGACCCCCACACCATTTTATTTATTTCAGCGCGGGGTTCCCTTTAATATCCATACCAGATCTGAACTTACGTTCGTCTTGAACATCGGGCTCATCCCTAGTGGTCATCATGGAATTGTTTTATTTCCTCGGAGGAAGGGAAAAAACTAATTGATATGAATTAAAGGGAAGGAGGGGTTTTCGGAAGGAGAGGAGAAAATTTGTTTTTGGTTCAATATGAGGGTGGGCTTTCGAAAAAAAAAATATTATTTATTTTTTGTAATGTTGTTGTTGTTGTTGTTTGGGGACGGGGTAAGGAAAGGAGGGGAAATGGACTATAAATAGAAACTTCAGTCAGAATATTAAGAGGTAGTTGTGATATCCTTGCCGGGTCTGGGGGAAGCGTCTCCCTCCTGACACGGCATGGAGTAACAACATGGAGGATGGAATTAAGAGAGGAAGTTTATCCTTCTTATTTTTCTATCCTCTTTGCTTCTTTTTTGGCTCCCTTATGTTCATATGGGTTCATTCTTTTATCCATCTTTATTGGATAGTATATTAGAAATAGACAGAAGTAGATGGAATGGAATGGAATGAGGTATTATTATGTTTTTAATTTTTCTTGTTGTCCGGCTGTATGTACGGAAATGAAATGTTATATACAGAAAGATTGTTCATTTTTTTTTCCTGCTATAAAAATAAAAATAAAGAAATGATAAAAAAAAGTGATCAAAGTGCTTACCAAGTAACTATAGACCTGTTATGCTGTGTACACACGATTGGACTATCCGGTGGACTTAGTCCGGCGGACAACCCGCCGGACTTTGCAGCGGAGGTCCGCCGGACTTTCCAAATAAGCGGACATGCCCACACATGACCATACATGACCCGACTTTTCCGGCGGACTAGGTCCGGCTGGACTTTTGAAATGAACGGACTTGCCCACACACAGAGTAAAGTCCGTTCATTTTGAATGTGACTCCAGGTAGACGGAACTAGAGAAGGAAGTCAATGTAGCCGCCTCCATTGGCGAGATTTACACCTTGCTAGCCCCGTCACCTGGTATGGATTTAAAGGGGAACCCCTACGCCGAAAAAACTGCATGGGGGTCCCCCAATGTCCATACCAGACCATTATCCAAGCACGCAGCCCGGCCGGTCAGGAAAGGGGGTGGGGATGACAGAGTGCCCCCCCTCCTGGGCCATACCATGCCGCGTGCCCTCAACATGTGGGGTCCTTTGGGAAAGGGGGAGCCGCACCCCAAAGCACCTTGTCCCCATGTTGATGAGGGCCTCTTCCCGACAACCCTGGACATTGGTTGTCGGGGTTTGGGGGCGGGGGGCTTATCGGAATTTGGGAGCCCCCAGATCCCGGCCCCCCACCCTATGTGAATGAGTATGGGGTACGATGTACCACTACCCATTCACCTGGGGGAAAAAAAGTGTACATAAAAAACACACAACACAGGTTTTTAAAGTACTTTATTAGTCAGCTCCGGGGGTCTTCTTCCGTCTTCGGGGGTCCTCTCGCCAGGCTCCTCCGCTATCTTCTGCTCTTTTACTAGCAGAGGAGCCCGGCAAAGATTCATCGCCGCCTCCATCCAGGGGTCTTCTTCTGACTTTGGGGGTCTTGTCCCACTCTTTGCATCTTCTTGCCGGGCCTCCACTTTCTTCTTCGAGCTCTTTTACTAACGTTGGCCTTCTTGGTCTTCTTTGTAAGTCCGCTGGATTTTTTGGAAGAAAAAGTCCGCCAGAGCCCACACATGGGTAAATTGTCCGCCGGACTCTGGTCTGCCGGACTAAGTGTAATGTCTGATTCATCCACTGGGGGCTCAGTCATCTCCACTATCCCTTCAGCCCATTGATGAGGTCTCAGCCACATCACCTGATACATCCTCTTGTTCCTATTTAAACAGCTGCCGCCAATGACTTATCATTCGTGCTAGGAAACTGATACCAGGCCTAGTGCACAAGCCACACGTTACTGCTTACTTCTCCAAGTTTGGGCCGGACAAAGCCCCACTTCATCCTCTTCGTTTGGGCTGGATATAGCTCACTTCCTCCTCTTCATTTGGGCCGGACAGAGCCCCACTCCATCCTCTTCGTTTTAGCCGATAAAGCCCCACTTCCTCCTCTACGGTTGGGCCGGACAGAGCCCCCTTCATCCTCTTCGTTTTGGGCCAGACAGAGCCCCCACTTACTACTCTTCATTTTGGGCCAATGAACGCTTCACCGTCATCTGTCCAGACCTACGGAGTGTCCCCATCAGCATAACGCAACTCACTGCAAGTATACCTGAACTGCATAAACTTTGTACTTCTGAACTGCTAATGCCTTGCTGACCCTCCTGATACCTAAGTTATGGCTGTATATTAGGGATGAGCTTCGAGTTCGACTCGAACATTGCCTGTTCGCCTATTCAGCGAACAGTGAACAATTTGGACTGTTCGCGGCAAATTCAAAAAGCCGGAACACCCTATACAAGTCTATGGGAGAAATCTAAAGTCCTAATTTTAAAGGCTAATATGCAAGTTACTGTCCTGAAAAGTGTTTGGGGACCCGGGTCCTGCCCCAGGGGACATGGATCAATGCAAAAAAAAGTTTTAAAAACGGACGTTTTTTCGGGAGCAGTGATTTTAATAATGATTAAAGTGAAACAATAAAAGTGTAATATTCCTTTAAATGTGGTACCTGGGGGGTGTCTATAGTATGCCTATGAAGGGGCGCATGTTTCCCGTGCTTAGAACTGTCCCTGCACAAAGTTTCATTTGTGCAGGAAAAAAAGTCTTTTAAAATCACTTGCGGCTATATTGTCGGCTCCTGTAATACGGAGAACACTCAATGAGTGCTCTCTGTATTAGCCAACAATTCATTCATTCATTGATTAAAAAAAAAAAAAAAAAAAAAGCGTGAGGGTTCCCCTAAATTCCATTACCAGGCCCTTCAGGTCTGGTATGGATATTAAAGGGAACCCCGTGTCAAATTAAAAAAAAAAATTGACGTGGGGGTCCCCCTAAATATCCATACCAGACCTGAAATATTAAGGGGAACCCCGCATCAAATTAAAAAAAAAAATTTGACGTGGGGGTCCCCCTAAAAATCCATACCAGACCCTTTATCCGAGCACGCAACCTGGCAGGCCGCAGGAAAAGAGGGGGGGGACGAGAGAGCGCCCCCCCTCTCTCCTGAACCGTACCAGGCCACATGCCCTCAACATTGGGAGGATGCTTTGGGGGTCTGTGACCCCTCAAAGCACCTTGTCCCCATGTTGATGTGGAGAAGGGCCTCATCCCCACAACCCTGAGCGGTGGTTGTGGGGGTCTGCGGGCGTGGGGCTTATCAGAATCTGGAAGCCCCCTTTAACAAGGGGACCCCCATATCTCAGCCCCCCCCTGTTTGAAATGGTAAGGGGGTACAAAAGTACCCCTACCATTTCACAAAGAAAGTGTAAAAAGGGTTAAATAAGACAAACACACTTTTGAAAAATTCCTTTATTAAAAAAAAAAAAAAAAAAGGATTCCAGCGGTGCTAATCCAGCGACGGATCTCTGGGGTCCAGCGATGGAAGATCATATCCAGCGACGGGAGATCTCTAAGTCCAGCGCTGTCCATGCATCCGTCATCTGTCTCCACTGCGGAGACACTGCGGGGATCCCAGGGCTGACGTTTCCAATATTAGGAGGGCAGGGCCACCCGTCACCTGACCCCGCCCCCTCTGACGCTGGTGAGGAAAGCTATGGGGTTCCCCAGTGACGCATGGGTGACCCCACCCCCTCTGATGTAACGCAGGTTTCCGTTACATCAGAGGGGGCGGGGTCACCCATATGTCATTAGGGAATCCCTGGCTCCCCTCACCAGCGTCAGAGGGGCGGGGTCAGGTGACGGGTGGCCCCGTCCTTCTAGTATAAGAAACATCAGCGCTGGGATCCCCACAGTGTTTCCGCAGTGGAGACAGAAGACGGATGCATGGACAGCGCTGGACTGAGAGATCCCCCGTCGCTGGATATGATCATCCATCGCTGGACCCCGGAGATCCGTCGCTGGATAGCAAGAGTGGATTAGCACCGCTGGAATCTTTTTTTTATTTTTTTTATTTTTAATAAAGGAATTTTTCAAAAGTCTGTTTGTCTTATTTAACCATTTTTACACTTTTTGTGAAATGGTAGGGGTACTTTTGTACCCCCTTACCATTTCAAACGGGGGGGGCCGGGATCTGGGGGTCCCCTTGTTAAAGGGGGCTTCCAGATTCTGATAAGCCCCTCGCCCGCAGACCCCCACAACCACCGCTCAGGGTTGTGGGGATGAGCCCCTTCTCCACATCAACATGGGGACAAGGTGCTTTGAGGGGTCACAGACCCCCAAAGCATCCTCCCAATGTTGAGGGCATGTGGCCTGGTATGGTTCAGGAGGGGGGGCGCTCTCTCGTCCCCCCTCTTTTCCTGCGGCCTGCCAGGTTGCGTGCTCGGATAAAGGGTCTGGTATGGATATTTAGGGGGACCCCCACATCAAATTATTTTTTTTTTTTTATTTGACACGGGGTTCCCCTTAATATCCATACCAGACCTGAAGGGTACTACAGAGAATACATTAACGCGTGCAAACTTTTGTTTGACATGAAGCCATGTACTTATGCTTCCGACAGAACCAAAGTCTACACTGACATTTCCAACCTTAGAGGTTAACCCCGAGCCTGGGCTAGCATGTTCATTGAGAAAGATGATCCAATTTTTAACTCATTTAGCGACTTCAGTGCCGTCATGGACCTACTATATGATGACACCAGCAAACAGATCTCTGCAGAGTCTGCCTTACGTGCCCTGTGACAGGGTAAACACCCTTACATCGCCCAATTCAAACATTGGGCCACGCAGTCTGAGTGGAACCAAGTCTCCCTAAAAAAATCTATTTAGGCTGGGATTATCAGAGTCCTTGGAGGATGAGTTAGCCCATACTACATTGCTCTCCACCTTGGATGCTCTCATCCTACTCAGTATATCCATTGATAGAAGAATGAGAGAACGTAAAGCAGAGAGACTCTCAACGGCCTCATAACTAGTTCCCTCAGGCCATACTTTGGACTCAGTTGTTCCCATGGATATAGGAGCAATTAGGGGTCCACTTCCCCAGCCGAGAGAATGAGGCATAGGTCCCTTCAGCTTTGTATGTATTGTGGCGCACCACATCAGATCGTGGAAGACTTCCCATACTCAAAAAAGACCGGGTAAGTCAGCTTACTTATGCAAGCTAATAAACCCCCTCTTACCAGACACTAATGATTTCAAAATTCTTCTTTCCCTACAGTGGGACCAAACCCAAATTACTCTTGAGGCTATGATTGACACCGGAGCGTGTGGGAATTTCATAGACTCATATAGTTATAACCAATAAAATTCCTGTATCCACTAAATGCAACCCTCTCTCCCTTAGACTTATTGACGGTACTACTTTAACCTCAGATCCCATTGCTTCACAAACGCAACCTCTACTTATGGTAACAGAAGCAACACACATAGAATATATCAGTCTAGATGTGATAGCTTCTCCCCATTTTCCTCTCATCCTAGGTCTTCCCTGGCTGCATGCTCACAAACCCACCTTACGTTGGGAAGACAGCACAGTGCTCCTTGACTCCCAATATTGCCAGAGAACCTGTTATAAAGAGATATCTTTATCACAGGCGCAGTCACTGTCCCTAGGCGTAGTCAGCCTGGTTCCCAAGCCTTACCAAGATTTTGCTGATGTCTTTAACAAAAAGAACTCAGAGCTTCTACCCCCTCATAGACCATATGACTGCCCAATTGAGTTACTACCAGGCAGCAAAATCCCTTTCGGACATATATATTCTTTATCACAGGCCGAATTGGCCCACCTAAAAGAATATATAGAAGAAAATTTGAAGAAAGGTTTCATAAGACCATCCACCTCACCCGCAGCTGCTGGCATGTTTTTGTCCGGAACAAGGATCAAAGTCTATGCCCCATCATCAACTATAGAGTATTAAACAAAATCACCGTAAAAAACAGATACCCTCTTCCTCTCATCCCTGAACTATTGAAACGTTTAAAAAAACGGCAAAATTATTCACCAAATTTGGTTATGAAGGGGGCGTATAATCTTGTCAGAATCTGGCACGGCAATGAATGGAAGACTGCCTTCAAGACCCGTTACAGCCTGTTTGAGTACCTAGTCATGCCTTTTGGCTTGTGCAAAGCACCTGCAACTTTTCAGTTCTTTGTGAACGACATCTTCAGGGACCTCCTAGCTGTTTGTTTAGTAGTATATCTTGATGACATACTTATATACTCTGACAACATCACAGACCGTCGCAAACATGTTCGATGGGTTCTCTCCAGATTGCGCACTCATAATTTATATATTAAATTAGAAAAGTGCATTTTTTAATCCAACACTTTTTGGGTTACATCATCTCTGAGAAAGGCATTCAGATGGAGCCTGGTAAGGTTGATTGTATCAAAAAATGGCCCAGACCCCTGAATAGGAAGGCACTCCAAAGATTCCTAGAATCCGCAAATTTTTATCGCAAATTCATAAAAAATGTTTCCTTAGTTGCAAAACCTTTACCTCAACTAACCAGTATCCACGCCAACTATATGTGGAACACACAAGCCCAGGAGGCCTTTGATAACCTGAAATGTCGGTTCACTACTGCACCCATCCTACGCTTACCAGACCCTAAACTACAATACATCTTAGAGGTAGATGCCTCCCACTTGGCTCTAGGGGCGATCCTATCCCAAAAGTCATCCATTGATGGACTTCTTCACCCTGTCGCCTACCATTCCCGATCCCTCACTCCTGCTGAGATCAATTATCCCATAGGTGAAAAGGAGTTGCTAGCCGTGAAAGACGCCTTGGAGACTTGGACACCTACTCGAGGCTACCTCTTTACCCTTTATAGTGTACTCAGACCATCAAAGCCTCCAATACATTCAGCGTAACAAGACACTCTCCTCCAGACAGATACGCTGGGCCCTCTTCTTTGATAAATTCCACTTCATCATCACCTACCAACCGGGATCCAAAAACGGAGAAGCGGATTCCCTTTCTCGCATAGATTAACACCAAACTACTGCCCGAACGCATTCCCAAATCAAACCACAGCAAAAAAATCTTATGCACCATCTTGTCCCTCAAAGAGGAGTTGCAACAGGCCTAACACTCAGACCTGCAGTTCGAGTCAGATGTAGAAGGGTTCCTCTACAAAGATAACCGGTTGTACATCCCGTCGACTCTACACCAGTGTGTTATTCAACTTACCCACGACGTTCCACTGGCTGGGCATCCCGGTATCACTAGCACCCTCGATCTCCTTCACCGTCACTTATTGTGGCCGAAAATGGAGGAGACAGTAAGGCAGTATGTATCCTCCTGTGAGACTTGTGCCCTCTGTAAACACAATTCTCGAACCCCTTTTGGTCTCCTCACAAGTCTCCCTATTCTTGAAAAACCATGGCAGGCCATTTCACTTGACTTCATTGTTGAATTACCTCGCTCAGGCAGGTACACCATTCTAGTTGCAGTTGATTACCGCACCAAAATGGCTCATTTCATGCCCCTCTCAAAACTACCAAACTCCAAAGAGACGGCAGAAATTTTGACACAGTATGTTTTCAAACTGCATGGAATCCCATTCAGAATTCGGTCCAATAGAGGAACACAATTCATCTCCAGATTCTGGAAGGCCTTTTGCCTAAAACTCCAAATTGACCATCAATTATCATCGGCCTACCACCCTCAAACTAATGGGCAAACGGAAAGAGAAGCACGGATTAAGAATGAAATGATATAAGGAGTGCTGGACATGACAGTGTGGATGAGGGACACAGAGGGTTAAGCTTTATGGGTGGAGTTCAGGAAAAGGTTTGCAGGAAACAAGTTCAGTGTAGGGGAGGGGTCACATAAAAGGGAGAGGTGTGGCTTTAAGGAATCATTCGGAGCCCAGTGTGACACAGAGGAGGCAGTTTTTCTTCGCTGCTCCTCTGCTATGGCGGACCTCGAGGGACTCTTCGCGCGGCTGAGACGGGCGGCGGAGGTGCACGGTGCGGACTGGCTGCGGGAACGTGTGGGTGACCTGGCGGACGGCGATGTGGATGGCGGCGGGACAGGTGAGGTTCCACTGCGCGCGCGGAGGTCTCGGCCTCCGGCGCGTTTTTCTCCTGGGCCTACTCCTCGGCCGCCTCGTGACTCCCGGAGCCCGGGGGTGGACCGATCGGTCCCCCCGGCAAAACGGCAGGTTATCGGCTCCCCCCGGTCCGGGCGGTCGTTGCGCCGCCGACCGGAGGGGGGCGGGGCTCCGCGGCCGCATGGAAATGGCGCCGGGACCGCACGGGCCCGGTGGAGGTGGGGGGGGGAGTGTGGATGGCTCTGGGTCGGCAGGCCAAGGGGGGGTGCACGTGGCGGTGGATCTGCGGCATGCTGGGTCTGGGGCCAGCATCCGCTCGGTGGGGGGGAGGGGGGCGCTCCGGGGGGGTCGCATGCTGGAGGGGGGGGGGAGGGAGGGTCGCAGAAGGCTGCCAAGGTGCCTGGCAGGGCTGGTTTTAAACGCCGGCATGCCGGGGGCTGCGGGGGGAGGAGGACATTGCCTGCAGTCCCGGATCGCAGGGACCGGATGGACCGCGCGGAGCACAGGGGGATGGCCGCGTCCCCGGTGCGCGCTGGAGAGGTCGGTTCGGAGAGCGAGCTGTCCCAGGAGGAGGAGGCGTCCTTTTCTGCACCCGGACCGGTACCGGTCGCCGAGGCCCCTGGGGGCCCGGGTAAGTTGCGGGAGTCTACATTGCTGGCGGATGCCTTGCGGGATCTGATGGGGGTGGCGCAGGGGGGGTGCGGTACCCACGGGATCCCGGGACGTATTGGGGGGGCTGCGGCAGGTTCAGCGCAGGGGGCGGGGCCTGTGGCCCCGGGGGGGCCGTCAGGTCAGTTGCAGGAGCTGTTGGGGGGGCTGCAGGCCCTGGTTGGTAAGTTTGCTGGGGGCTCCGGGTCGCCTCAGGTGGCCCCCTGGATGGGTACTGTGGGGGGGGCCGGGGGGGCGGAGGTCATTCCTGCGTGGGATGCACCGCCTGCTGCGGTGTCTGGGAGCATGGATGCGGGGGCTGTGGGCTCGGGGGTCCCCCCGGTGCCCGCGGACCCGGGGGCGCGGTCTGACCTGGTTAGGATCGCGGATGCTGCCCGGTGCGAAGTCTATGTTTGTTTCGAAGGCCCATTGGGGGCGCATTTGAAACAGGAGGTGCGGGACAAGATCGGCAAGGGTGAGTATGTGGAGATTTTCTCCTTGCTCCCCCTCGAGAAATTTAATTTGGACAGGGTTAAGCCGGACAGTTCCAAGAAGGACGACGAGGAAAAACGTAGGTATCGGCTGATCCCGCGCACATTTGCAAATTGGCTTCAGGCGTTCGCTATCTTGGCTAGCGTGATAGGGGAAAAGAACCCCGAGCATTGCTCGGCGTTATTTTGTTACCTGGACGCGATTGGGGAGGCTCACCGAGTGTATGGTGGGCTGGCTTGGCTGCGCTATGATGAGCAGTTTCGTCAGCGTAAGGCAGTGCGGGCTGACCTGCGGTGGGATCACAAGGACATAAGCCTCTGGATGAGGCTTATGTCTGCTCCGCGGGCGCCCACTCCGTTTCTTCAGGGGGGGGCCGGGAGTGCGGCTTCCTCGGGACTGCCGGCCGGAAAGAAGTGGGGGGTGTGCTGGCCCTTTAATGAAGGGGCTTGTAAATTCGGAGGCGCGTGCCGCTTCAAGCATGAGTGCTCCGGGTGTGGCGGCACCCACCCCCTGTCCCGCTGTTTCAAAAAAGGTCAGCGTGCCGGTGCCGCCGGTCACAAAAGGGATGACGCCGGTGAACCTGGGAAGGATGCTTCCTTTCCTAAATAGGTATCCGGATGGTGCGGCGGCGCGGGGGTTAATTCTGGGTTTTCGGGACGGTTTTAGGATTCCCTGTTCTTTGGGAGGGGTGCCGCCGTTGGCCAGGAATTTGCGATCGGCTTTAGATCACCCGGGGGTTGTGGATGACAAATTGGGTAAAGAGGTGGCGCTGGGCCGGATGGGTGGTCCTTTCGAAGTGCAGCCGTGGGGGGACCTGGTGGTCTCCCCGTTGGGTGTAGTTCCTAAGAAGGAGCCGGGGAAGTTTCGCTTGATTCATCACCTGTCTTTTCCGAAAGGGGGGTCGGTCAATGATTTCATTGACCCGGAGGCGTGTACGGTTTCCTATACGTCTTTTGACGCGGCGGTACGGTGGGTCAGGCGGTATGGTCGTGGGGCTCTCATGGCCAAGGCGGATGTGGAATCGGCGTTTCGCCTTCTGCCGGTCCACCCGGACAGCTTCCGGCTGTTGGGATGCCATTGGCGGGGCAAGTTTTATGTGGACTTGTGCCTGCCCATGGGTTGTTCCATTTCATGCGCCTATTTTGAAGCTTTTAGTTCATTTTTGGAATGGGTGGTGAGAGATGTTTCGGGCCTGGAGTCGGTCATCCACTATTTGGATGATTTTCTGTGCATGGGCCCGCCTGCCTCCAATGTGTGTGCGATTCTTCTGTCCACGTTGCAGCACATTGCGGGCAGGTTCGGGGTGCCGTTGGCGGGGGATAAGACGGAAGGCCCGGTGACGGAATTGAGTTTTTTGGGAATCGTGATTGATTCTATGGCAATGGAGTGTCGCTTGCCAGAGAATAAATTACGGGATCTGCAGGCGGAGTTGGCAGGCATGCAGGGCCGGCCGAAGGTTCAGCTTCGGGCCCTGCAGTCCCTGTTGGGCAAGCTGAATTTCGCTTGCCGGATCATCCCTATGGGCCGTGTGTTCTGCCGACGGCTGTCGGGGGCCACTGCCGGGGTAACCTCCCCTACCCACTTCGTGCGTTTGCGAAGGGAACACCGGGAGGACCTGCGGGCTTGGCATGAATTTTTGGAGTCGTATAATGGGCGGGCTATGTGGATGTCGGGGCCAGTGAGCAACTTCGATGTGGAGTTGGTTACTGACGCGGCTGGCTCAACGGGTTATGGGGCATTTTTCCGGGGTCGGTGGAGTGCGGAACCTTGGCCACGCTCATGGGAGGTTGCGGGGTTGTTGGGCAATTTGGTTTTGCTAGAATTGTTCCCGATAGTGGTGGCATTGGAGCTGTGGGGGGCGGAGTTTCGTAACTTGAAGTTGCGCATCAATTGCGATAACATGGGGGTGGTCCAGGTCCTCAATCGGATGACTGCTTCCTCCCCCCCGGTCATCCGGCTGCTGCGACACCTGGTCTTTCGCTGTTTGCGGCTCAATGTTTACGTTTATGCTGTGCACATACCTGGGGTGGAGAATTCTTTGGCTGACTCGCTCTCTCGTTTTCAGTGGGACAAGTTCCGGCAGCTGGCGCCGGGAGCGGAGGAGTCGGGAGTGCCGTGCCCCGGGTGGATGTGGGAACTTCCCTTGGAATCGCCGCAGGTTGGTTAAAAAGGTCGTTGAGTGAGGCTACATGGTCCGCTTATTCTAGAGTGTGGGCGGAATGGTGGGCGTTCCTGCAGGAGGTTGGAGTGGCTGGTCGGGGCTCCGACCGGCGCTGGGTGGTATTGTACTGGGTTGCCCGGAACATTGAGACGGGCCTGTCTCCCGCGTCTATTGAGCGGAAGCTGGCGGGGTTGGCCTTTTTGTTCAAGCTGTGGGGGGAGCCGGACGGGACGAAGGATTTTTGGGTGAGGCAAACGTTGAAGGGGTACAGGAGGGATTGGAAGGGTAGGGATGCGCGCCGGCCGGTGTCATTTGACAATTTGGTGGCAATTTGTTCTCGGCTGGTGGACGTTTGCTCGTCTGCTTACGAGACCGTTCTGTTTACGGCAGCGTTTTCGTTGGCGTTTTATGGGGCTTTTAGGATTGGGGAGTTGGTGTGTCGCTCAAAACGGGTGGCTGGGGGTCTGTTGGATCAGGATGTGCAGGTGGTTTCGGATCGGGTGAGTATACGGTTGCGTAGGTCTAAGACTGATCAACGGGGCAAGGGAGTGGCGATTACGCTGCTCGCCCTGCCGGGCTCGGTAGTGTGCCCGGTGGCGGCGGTAGGGCTTTCCGGGCGGTACGGCCTGTGGGGGCGGGCCCCTTTTTGGTGCACGAGGAGGGCTCTTTTCTATCCCGTTTTCAGTTTGTGTCGGTCTTTCGGCAATGCCTGAGGGCGGTGGGTTTGGATGAGCGGGACTACGCGCCCCACTCTTTTCGGATTGGGGCGGCCACGGAAGCGGCTCGATGTGGGCTGGAGGAGGCGGTGGTTCGCCGGATTGGTAGATGGGAGTCCCGGAGGTTCCGGTCCTATGTCCGGCCGCAGTTGCTACTGGGGTAAGGAGGGTGCGGCTGGGGGTTGTTTGCTGTGGGATTTATGGGGGGGAGGACTGTGCTTGTAACATTCCTTTGGTTGTTGTGTTACTTCTCTTGTTTTCATTCCAGATGGAGGTTCTCAACGCCTCGTTTGGATCCTGGGGCATTCGTACGTCTGCTGGGGGGCCAGGAGAGGTGATTCTCTACCAGCAGGCAGGCAATTAGGTATCCCCAGGGAGGTAGCTAGGGTGATGTGGTTGGGTTTCCCGGGCATGAGGTGGGAGCGTGTCATGAGGGAGGTGGAGCGTTTCGCTTTGAGGGATAGGCCCCCGGATGTGCTGGTTGTTCATGCGGGGGGCAATGACCTGGGAGTTCGGAAAGTGAAGGACATTTTGGCGGATATCAAGGCTGATGTGTTGCGCATGCGAGTCCTTTTCCCGGGCACCATTTTGGTGTGGTCGGACATTGTGGCCAGAACGGTGTGGCGGGGGGCCAGGTCTTTAGCCAGCCTTGAGAAAACCAGGATTAGGGTTAATAAGGTTGTTGGGCGGTTTGTAGTGCAGAACGGGGGCATTGTGGTAAGACACAGGGAATTGGAGGTGAATGTAAAGCTTTATCTTAGGCGGGATGGCGTTCATCTATCGGATGTGGGGATTGACCTCTGGTCCTTTGGCTTACAGGAGGGCATACAGAAAGCTCTTCGGGTGTGGGGCGGCCCTCAAGGTTGAGGGGGTCACCCTTTCGGGCTGTGGCGGTGTGTTTTCTGGTGGTTTCTGACGGTAGACAGGTACTCAGAAGGGATCTGAGGGTGTGGGGGGCTCATCTAACGATCGGCCCCTCTGGGTATTCCTGAACGTTGGAGGGAATACGGTTATGTTCACTGGCGGAAGTTGTCTCCGACCGGTCACAGGTGGAGGCCTTTGGGAAGTTGGTCAGGTGTACCGCAGTGATTGGGTATTGGCTTAAGTGTGGTCACCGTCAGAGATCACCAGAATGGGCAGTTAATGTTAATTAAAATGTGGTTTAATGTTAATAAAGTTATTTATATTTATATATTTATATATATTTATATATTTTCATATCTACAAGTTATTGGAGTAATTTTGAGTTATGTTTAATAAAGGCTGTTGTGGCCAGTTTACTCCAACCTATGGTGTGGTCTCGTTTCTAATAGGTAAGGAATAGTATAAGGGGAACATTCAGACTACACTAGTCAAGAGAAGCACGGATTAAGAATGAAATGATATAAGGAGTGCTGGACATGACAGTGTGGATGAGGGACACAGAGGGTTAAGCTTTATGGGTGGAGTTCAGGAAAAGGTTTGCAGGAAACAAGTTCAGTGTAGGGGAGGGGTCACATAAAAGGGAGAGGTGTGGCTTTAAGGAATCATTCGGAGCCCAGTGTGACACAGAGGAGGCAGTTTTTCCCACCCTCCCGCCCTATTGTTATGTGTTTGTTTTGTTGCTGGTCTTTTTCTTCTTTTGCAGATTTCATCGGTTGTCACGGCAGCTGAAAGTTTTTCGTGTTGGCGGTGTGTTTTCTGGTGGTTTCTGACGGTAGACAGGTACTCAGAAGGGATCTGAGGGTGTGGGGGGCTCATCTAACGATCGGCCCCTCTGGGTATTCCTGAACATTGGAGGGAATACGGTTATGTTCACTGGCGGAAGTTGTCTCCGACCGGTCACAGGTGGAGGCCTTTGGGAAGTTGGTCAGGTGTACCGCAGTGATTGGGTATTGGCTTAAGTGTGGTCACCGTCAGAGATCACCAGAATGGGCAGTTAATGTTAATTAAAATGTGGTTTAATGTTAATAAAGTTATTTATATATTTATATATATTTATATATTTTCATATCTACAAGTTATTGGAGTAATTTTGAGTTATGTTTAATAAAGGCTGTTGTGGCCAGTTTACTCCAACCTATGGTGTGGTCTCGTTTCTAATAGGTAAGGAATAGTATAAGGGGAACATTCAGACTACACTAGTCAAGGGTAAACCGCTGTCTAGAACAATATATTCGTTGCTATTGTACTTATCTACAAAACAATTGGCATGAGTTACTCCCCCTCGTGGAGTTTGCATATAACAACCACACCAGGTCTACCACAGGGTTTTCACCTTTTTATGCAAACTACGGGTTTCATCCTTCCTTCATCCCTCAGCAGATACCTACCAACAAACCTGCAGCTGAAGAATTTATCAGCCAACATCATTAGAGCCCAAAACAGACAAAAGGCTTACTACGATCTCCACAGAAGAGCTCCACCTTCATACAAATTCTGTGATTTAGTATGGCTTTCCACCAAACACCTTAACCTAAAGACGCCATCATGCAAATTTAGTGGTTTATACATTGGTCCCTTTCCCATCATCTCAGTTATCAACCAGGCTGCAGTGAAGCTAAAATTACCATTGACCCTACGGATTGATCTGACCTTCCATGTCTGTGCATATAATATGGATTGCGCTAACTACCACCACAACTATTTAGTGTCATATATCACTTCCACAATATTTTGTACAAAACCACATAAAGTGCCATGCCTTAATTAAGTTCCTCACTTTGCTCTCATCCCCCTATATAAAATGCAATTAATATAGACAATGTGGATAAAAAAATCCAAGCATAAAAAATATGTATCTAATATATAAATAAAAAGATAGAAAAAAGAAAAACGATTTCAGTGCCACATGAATGTCCTAAGTGAGTGATCACTCCAGTGTCACTAAATTCCTCCTATTTAAAGTGCTTCTTCTAGTCACCAATCGAGTGACTTCACCACCACCTGCCAAAATGGCCACTCACCAGATTGAGTCTGTGCATGCGCCTTTGGTTCATTTAGGATAACCACTCATGTTATGGGTTTCACCAACTGCCTTTCCGAGCAGTATATGGGGGCCTCTTGCACGAATTATTTCTCATAAAGGTATATGAATAGCCATCATAGTGTAGTATATAGTAAAAAGTTTATTTAAAATGTAAAAAAACTAAAATTCAAACTCACATGTGTCTGTGCCTATGCCAGCACCAAGGATGTCCAGCCGCATGTTTGGGGATAGTGTTCAGATCTGCCTCGCTAATGCTCCAATCCCCTACCAGTAGCGGTGTGTCCCACAGTCTGCGAGTGCGTTCCAAGCCTCGTTTTCCCGTGGTGCCAGCAGTGACAAAAACTGAGTTCCCAGCAGCCTCTATGCGTTTCGCAAAATGTATTGCGTCATCAGGAAAGGAACGACCTTCCACTTCTCCCTGATAAAACCATACCATCCCAACACTTTCTCCGGCAGAATTCCAGTCCCTTTACCACTTATCAAAGTTGATGGCCAGGAAGAATACGAGATTGATCAGATCCTAGACTCCCGAATACATAGAAACCATTTACAATATTTGATTCATTGGAAAAGCTACGGTCCACAGCAGGGCTGGACTGGGACAAAAATGTGGCCCTGGACTTCATCATGACCGGCCCACTTCTCCATCAGCACTTCCCCTTACATCAGAGTGTCCTCCCTCTCCTCCCCCTCCCATGTGTACTCACAGTTTTGAAGGTAGCTTCTCGTTCCCCTCTCTAGTCATTGATAAGTGACAAGTGATAAGAGGAAAGAGGATGCAACGTCTGTCAGCTGTCTATCTCCCCTGCAGGCTGGAGTGAGCAGAAAGCCTAATGCTCTCTCCAGCAAGTGACGGCGGCTGCTCCTCCTAACAGGAGTGAAATTGCGATCACTCACTGTGAGAGAGGAGTGGCTCCAGGACTGCACCTGACTGGCCCACTGGGCCATCGGCCCACCGGGAAACTCCCTGTAGTCCCAATGGCCAGTACATGCCTGGTCCACAGGAGGACTCCTGGGAACCCGCCTCCGAGGTTCATGCCCCACAGCTTGTACGCCTTTTTCATACTCATAATCCTGACAGACCTACTCCTCGGCCCCCAGGAGGGGTCCCTCAGCGGGGGGGGGGGGGGGGTCCTGTAATGTCTTATTCATCCACTGGGGGCTCAGTCATCTCCACTATCCCCTCAGCCCATTGATGAGGTCTCAGCCACATCACCTGATACTTCCTCTTGTTCCTATTTAAACAGATGCCGCCAATGACTTATCATTCATGCTAGGAACCTGATACCAGGCCTAGTGCACCAGCCACACATTATTGCTTACTTCTCCAAGTTTGGGCTGGACAGAGCCCCACTTCATCCTCTTAGTTTGGGCCGGACAGAGCCCCCACTTACTACTCTTCGTTTTGGGCCAATGAACGCTTCACCACCATCTGTCCAGACCTACGGAGTGTCCCCATCAGCATAACGCAACTCACTGCAAGTATACCTGAACTGCATAAACCTTGTACTTCTGAACTGCTAATGCCTTGCTGACCCTCCTCTTACCTAAAGTTATGGCTGTATATAAACTCTCTAAATAAACCCCAACTAATCCTTCAACATACTTTCGTTCCTTTATCTGTAATTTGTCATAAGGTGTAACCACTTAACTACATAGTATGTTTTTTAAGTCCGAAGCTGTGATCCTCTACAAAAACGCTACTAGCTCACTGCCTGAGACATTACACTAAGTCCGTCGGATAGTCCGATCGTGTGTACACGGCATTAGTCTAACCTAAAGGTTTAAACTCGGACTTTGACCTGCATGTATTTTTATAGATCATAAAAATTAGGTTTATTGTATATAGATCATCATCTGAATGCATTGTTTTTGATTTTTATATATATATATATATATATATATATATATGTCTGTATGTGTGTATGTCTGTATGTGTGTATGTCTGTATGTGTGTATGTCTGTATGTGTGTATGTCTGTATGTGTGTATGTCTGTATGTGTGTATGTCTGTATGTCTGTATGTGTGTATGTCTGTATGTGTGTATGTCTGTATGTGTGTATGTCTGTATGTGTGTATGTGTGTATGTCTGTATGTGTGTATGTGTGTATGTGTGTATGTGTGTATGTGTGTATGTGTGTATATATATTTTTTTTTTTTTCTGGACATTTGTTAATGGATTTGTAGGTTTTAATATTAGGATAAATGGAACTTTTTCTATGTGATTGGAGCGTAATTACATCTCATTGAGTCGTCTCTCTGAAGTTTAGAATGAAAATAATTATGATAATTTGTATTGATTAATTGGTTAATTGATGGCTACTAGATTTCTGGTGTGAAATGTAACAATATAAAATGAAGTGAGCATAATGTCAGTATACATCTTGTTCCCATCTGAAGAAGGGCATAATCTTTGTAGCCCGAAACTGTTAATTGGAACGACATGAAAAGTATGTAATTTATTACATGTAAAATTAATAAAATTTTAAGTGCAGCAATCCCTGGACTTTTTCTTTATCTATGGCCTTTGGGAACGCTTGATTGCTGGCACTAGGACGTATACAGTGTGCTGTCTACCACACCTGTGAAGATATACTGTATATAGATAGAGATTATATATATATATATATATATATATATATATATATATATATATATATATATATATTATATAATCTATATACTTGATTCTGGGGGGGCATGCCACCTGCGGGCCACTTCTGCTGTGATTTCTCACAGCAGAAGCTGATATGTGGGTGCCAGGGAAAAAAATCCATCCCATGCCTTAGAAAAAGCAGCACATACAATACACAAAAACCCTAGCTAGGCACACAGATAACCCTTTGATTGCCCTAAATGTTTAACTTCCCAGCCAGTGTCATTAGTTCAGTGTGAGTGCATATTTTATTTATTTTTTTACCACTGATCACTGTATTAGTATTACTGGTTCCTGCAAAGTGTCAAAAGTCTCAGTTACTGTCCGTTTGTCCATATTTGCAGTCTCGCTGTAAGTTGCTGATCACTGCCATTACTAGTATTAAAAAAAAATAATAATAATAAATCTGTAGCACTAACCCCCTAAGGAGCTGCTGATAATTGATTGGGCCTGCACTCTGCCTGTCAACTCCAAAGAATGGCTGGATCCCCTTGGCACAACTGTATGGCAATGTTAGTGTAAAACCCAATGGTAAAGAAAGACACAGCAATAACACATTGTACTGTATATTTACCCTCGCCTTTGTCTCTGTCACTCCACCAGCTGTAGTAAGATTTAGTCTCACACAAGTTGTAAATTAGAAAATAGGTATAGATCGGCATTCCTATGCAAGTTCGTTATGCCACATCCTATATAAAAGCTACAAAGAGAAAAGACCCCTACTGGCGGACTTTGGAGGCATGTACAACAATAAAGTAAAGTAAAGACAATTTTTATTTATACAAAGAAATATATAATGGCATAAAAAAGATATATGTCATAAAGCGATTTAAAAAACAAACACTGTCCGTGATACAATACAGCTAATGAATTTGTCACCCATACAGAGTAAGGTAGACTGAGGTTCTCGTTACCCTACGCGTTTCTGGGGTATTGTAATCTCCTTCATTAGGGGTAGGTATAGTACATAAAGCGTAATTCTAGTGGAGAACTCAAATAACAGGACATTAGGGTGTGATAATAACATACAGGCAATATGAATTCGTCCAATATAGTACTTACATATCAAGGTACAAAGTTGTAAGCATGCAGCATGTTAATGGTTAAAAACACCTGAACCGAGCAAGTATAATACGTGGCTTTCCAGTGTTCAAGGCTCACTTGTGTAGATGTATATACACCAAGTTGTATTTGCTCCCAAAAAAATAAGGGGGTCCAAACGATCCCCCTCCCCCACCGGAGGGGGTAGCGCTGGACAGAGCCGGGGGATACACTGAGGCGAAAGTGGCAAAAGATCGTAAGAAATTAAGAAAAGGGGAGGTAATAGATATAGACAGTGTGGTGTTTTAAAAAAGACACAATCTAGTAATCTGTGGAACTGGATACAAAACGGGACTGGTTAATATTAACATGAAAGTACCTGTGGTAGTGCCCCCAATGGGAAAAACAAATGGATATAACAACCAAGTCTCTGAGATGTATTCGTAGCTGTAAAGATAATAATACAATTCATTTTAAGGGGGAAGGAAAAAAGGAAAGTATTTAAAAAAAAAAAAAATGAATAATAAGCTGAGATAATGAAGAGCGTGTCAAAAAAAATAAATAAATAAATAAATAAAAAAAAAAAAAAAACACCACACATAGGAATGAAGAAAAGAGGCATATCCAGGCACAAAGCTGCACCATATGGCGGTGGACCACCATAGGTGCATAGCAGTAGATGGATAAGCTAAGGGCAATTACCTGGAGAAAACGGAGACAAAAGAACCACCAGACCGCCCGCTCATCGTACCGCAGCAATCAGCCGTGGAGTACCGGCGGACATTGAGTCCGGTGTTTAAAAAGCCTGCCGCTGGTGCAAAGCTGATTGCAGCAGCTGATGGAGGGGGAGGGGAAAGGGATCGGATGCCGTCACGCCCCTTCGAGCGGTGTGAGTACGGCCCCGTCCCCAGCATGTCAGAAACACCAGTGCCGGAACGGGGCCCCGCCCACTCCACCCACCGACACGACAAGCTTCCCCAGCGGACAGCGCGTATCCACTGGTTTTGCAAGATGGAGGGCAGTCGGCGCTGAATGCGCCAGCTGCAACCTCCATAGGCGCCACTGTGGGTAAGAAACCCCCCCCCTCCCCCCCGGCGGCTTTGTGTGCCGGGCGATCCCATGGCGCTGATCCAAGCAAGGGGGGACAGGAGAGCAGAACCTGGAAAATTTTATAGTTATTTGCATATGTAAAATGCACTAGAAGGTGTGAATCATATAAGGGGGATACCGGCGACAAGGCACCAGAGCCACCATATATGATTGAATAAAACAATATAGGGAAAGTTCCTAAACCAATGATATTATTGACAGGCGCCCCGGAGACTACCAATTTGCAGCGTGATAAAATACATGCAAAAAGTAGCATTATACACTAATACAGAAGATTACAACGTCCATGATTATGTCATAACATTGGAAAACATACATTATGATATACGGCCACATAAACCGAGCATACAGGTACAAAATGTATAATTAGCAATCTTATTATAATAGTGATGTGCATAATTCAAAATTGAAGGAGCAAGAACTACAAAAAAGAAACCATACATAGTAACGTAATAATAAACTTTCGAAAAAAAAATATATTTTTCCATGTTTTCTGATGAAAAGCCTTCAAGAAATGGTTTAAACCAGAGGCTATCATTTAGGCCTGCTGGGTGGGTAGCCTTTAATTTATGTATCCACCAGGATTCCAATTGGAGGAGGGCCTTATTCCAGTCTCTCTCCATGCCAGGTGGTCTCCTCAGTCCATTCCAGTCCAAACAACACTGATAGTCCCACACCTGGCTTGCCTTGCTCCCGTCTCGCAGACCTGCACACGAGGCTCTGCCTGCTCTGCTTGGCTCCCTTGCACCATGACATCACACAACATGCTCAGGCACCACCTCCACCAGACCTGCCCCCCGCCGGTACCACCCAAACACACTGTAGCAGGCACTTGGATGGTCTCAGCTGGCTCTGGACCTGTTCTGCGCATGCGTAGTTCCCAATCAAGTGTCAGAGACATTTTTATTCTTTTTTACTGGCAACCTTTCTCTCTTACTGGCATTTACTGGCAGGAAAAAAGTGCCCCAGAGCCCAAAAATTCTGCGACGTGGAAATACAGGAAGACCCAGCTTTTTTCCTTTTGCATTTGTCAGAGATTCCGGGGAAAACATATAGGAATTCTATCCTGTGTCACTTGGTGAATGCAGCCAAAGCATGCATCCCGCTTAAGTGGAAATGGACACAACCCCCCTACAGTGAGTATGTGGCTTAAGAAAGTAGAGGAAGTAAACAGGATGGAAGATTTAGTATGGACAACTAGGAAAAAAAAAGAAATTTATTTAAAGACATGGTCACCATGGAATGGTTTTATTTCTTCAGAGGGAGGGAAAAAAGAAATTTGTATACATTTTTTGTAATGTTGTTGTTGTTGTTGTTGTTGTTATGTATCGTTTTGTTTGGGGAGGGGGGTAAGGAAAGGAGGGGAAATGGACTATAAATAGAAACTAAAGTCAGAATATTGAGAGGTAGTTGTGATATCCTGGAGGGTTCTGGGGGAAGCGTCTCCCTCCTGACACGGCATGGAGTAACAACATGGAGGATAGAATTAAAGGGGTTGTAAAGGTAAATGTCTTTTCACCTTAATGCATTCTATGCATTAAGGTGAAAAAACATCTGACAGTGCCTGCGCCCCCAGCCCCCCGTTTTACTTACCTCACCCCTCGAAAGTCCCGCACTCGTCCCCCGACGTCCTTTCCACCGTTCAGCCTGGCCGCTGATTGGCTGGAGTGGATGGAAAGCAGCGCAGCCATTGGCTCACGCTGCTGTCAATCACATCCACTGACGTGGAGCGCCAGGGGGCGGGGCCGTGTGATACAGCAAGCAGCTATAGCCGCCAGCTGTATCACGGGAGCGCGCCCGCAGATGCTTCTCACCATGCGAGGGAGCTCGCATGAACGTGAGAAGCATCTGAGGGAGGAAGCCGAGACAGCCGCCGAGGGACCCCAGAAGAGCAGGTTCGGGGCTACTCTGTGTAAAACGAGCTGCACAGTGGAGGTAAGTATAACATGTTTGTTATTTTAAAAAAAAATAAAAAATTCTCTTTACAATCCCTTTAAGAGAGGAAGTTTATCCTTCTTATTTTTCTATCGTCTTTGCTTCTTTTTTGGCTCCTTTATGTTCATATGGGTTCATTATTTTATCCATCGTTATTGGATAGTATATTAGAAATAGACAGGAGTAGATGGAATGGAATGAGGTGTTATGTTTTCATTTTTCTTGTTGTCCGGCTGTATGTACAGAAATGAAATGTTATATACAGAAGGATTGTTTATTTTTATTTTTATAGCAGGAGAAAAAAAATGAAGAAAGCTGTCTAAGGACCACCACGGCTATGGAATGCTCTACCAACCAACATCCGCTTGGAAGAAAACCACCAGGTCTTCAGGAAAAAACTCAAGACCTTCCTCTTCTAAGAAGCTTGACAACAAAGCTCATCACAGCGCCTTGAGGCGCTTCAGTTCGCGTTGTGCGCTATACAAATTATTCATTCATTAAAAAAGGGATCAAAGTCTTTACCAAGTAACTATAGACCTGTTAGCCCCTGTACACACGGTCGGAGATTTCCACAACCAAATCCGTCGGATTTTGCCCGTCGGATCTTGTCCGAAACTGTTGCATACACACGGTCGGACAAAGTTGGCGAAAAATCCGATCTTTCAGAACGTGATGACGTAATTTCGTTACGATGGGACTACATTCAGGCTAGTAGCCAATAGCTTTGATGTAGGAATTTGATCTGAGCATGCGTGGCACTTGGTCCGATCAAAGTTCTCTACACATGATCGGAGTATGTCCGATCTAACCAGTTGGTCGGGAAATATTTCCAACATATTGGAAAATTGGGTCCGACGGATATTCCGATGGAATCAGTCCGATGCATACCACACACAGTCGGATTATCCGATGACACGGTCCGATAGGACACATTCCGACGGATTCTCCGACCGTGTGTACAAGGGCTTAGTCTAACCTAAAAGGTTTAAACTCAGACTTTGACCTGCATTTATCATAGATCATTAAAATTAGGTTTGTTGCATATGGATCATGATTTGAATGCATTATTTTTGATTTTATATATACAGTAGACTGCCTTCTAGTAGATAAATTGCACTGCATTGGTTCATCTGTCAATGGACAATTTGCTGCAACATGTCCCAGTTCTTGGCAACGAAAACACCTTACGTTTTCGCAGTTTGGTTTGCTGACAGGCAGTGGCTTCCCTTGTTTGGGACACCAATCTTCAGTCCTGGCACCAAAATTCCTCCCCGCTATATTTACCACCCACTTCCCCTGGAACAGTCTTACCGGTTGCCTGGGGATACCGTGGCTTTGGGTGGAAAGTCTGTGCAGTTGTAGGGGTGGTGACCAGGTTTTCTGCAGCAAAGTACCTTTCAACGAGTTCCACCAGGTTGTCCGCTGATTTGGGGTCTCCTTGACTCACCCACTTCTGCAGGGGAATTGGTAGTGACCTCAGGAACCGGTCCATGACCACACGCTCCACTATTTGTGACCCAGACAGGGACTCCGGCTGTAGCCATTTCCTCACCAGGTGAATTGGGTCGAACATCTGCGATCTTGGGGGCTTCTCTCCTTGAAAGAACCAGCTGTGGACCCGCTGTGCTCGAACTGCCAAAGTGACACCAAGTCGCGCCAGGATTTCCCGTTTGACCTTCTCATAGTCTCCCACTTCTGCTGATTCCAAATCATAGTAGGCCTTCTGCGATTCTCCAGAAAGCAAGGGAGCAATCAGTCCTGCCCACTGGGTTTTAGGCCAACCTTCCCTCTCAGCGGTGCGCTCAAACGTTAGCAGAAAGGCCTCTGGATCATCATCTGTAGTCATCTTAGAAAGAAAGCGACCCACGTGGATGGCTGAGGGCTTGTCTCCAACATCAACTTTAGCAGGTGGCCACTGTGCTAGCGTCTCCACAACCTCAGTCAAGGTTTTCCTATCCGCTTTGGCCTCAGTGGCTAGCTGTTCAAACAGCCTCTGCGATTGCTCTTGTGCGATAGCATTACCTTGCTGTAGTGCAGCATTAATTGCAGCGTTTGTTTGCTCCTGTACAGCATAAATCTGTTGGAACAGCACCTTGGTTTGCTCCTGTGCAATAGCATTAGCTTGCTGTTGTGCAGCATTGGCTTTCTGTTGTACAGCATTGGCTTGCTGTAGTGCAGCGTTTGTTTTCTGCTGTGCAGCGTTTGCTTGCTGTTGTGCAGCATTGAGTGCAGCATTTTTTTTCTGCTGTGCAGCGTTTGCTTGCTGTTGTGCAGCATTGGATATCATCAATTGTTTTAGGATTTCCTCCATGTTTCTCTAGTACTCTAGGTACTGGCCTTTTAAGTAGTAACTTACTACAGCTGGTCGCAGCCTCCACCATATGTAACCTGGGGGACAGGTAGCAGGTACAAACCTCCCTGGGATGAGCAGTTTCTCAGGCACAGATACCAAATCCAGGGATGTAGTGACAAACAGTGCTGTGTTTATTTTGGTGTTATATACAAGTCCATATATAGGTGCTGTACAGTGTTCCAGATAGGGATGAGCTTCGAGTTCAAGTCGAACTCATCTTCGACTCGAACATTGCCTGTTCGCCTGTTCAGCGAACAGTGAACAATTTGGGCTGTTCGCAGCAAATTCGAAAAGCCGGAACACCCTATACAAGTCTATGGGAGAAATCTAAAGTGCTAATTTTAAAGGGTAATATGCAGGTTACTGTCCTAAAAAGTGTTTGGGGACCCGGGTCCTGCCCCAGGGGACATGGATCAATGCAAAAAAAAAGTTTTAAAAACGGCCGTTTTTTCAGGAGCAGTGATTTTAATAATGATTAAAGTGAAACAATAAAAGTGTAATATTCCTAAATTTCGTAGCTGGGGGGTGTCTGTAGTATGCCTGTGAAGGGGCGCATGTTTCTGGTGCTTAGAACTTTCCCTGCAGCACCGCTGGAATCTTTTTTTTTTTTTTTTTTTTTTAATAAAGGAATTTTTCAAAAGTGTGTTTGTCTTATTTAACCATTTTTTACACTTTCTTTGTGAAATGGTAGGGGTACTTTTGTAGCCCCTTACCATTTCAAACAGGGGGGGGGGGGCGGGATCTGGGGGTCCCCTTGTTAAAGGGGGCTTCCAGATTCTGATAAGCCCCCCCGCCCGCAGACCCTCACAACCACCGTGCAGGGTTGTGAGGATGAGGCCCTTGTCCTCATCAACATGGGGACAAGGTGCTTTGAGGGGTCACAGACCCCAAAAGCATCCTCCCAATGTTGAGGGTATGTGGCCTGGTAAGGCTCAGGAGGGAGGGGGGGGGCGCTCTCTCGTCCCCCCCTCTTTTCCTGCGGCCTGCCAGGTTGCGTGCTCGGATAAAGGGTCTGGTATGGATTTTTAGGGGGACCCCACGTCAATTCAATTTTTTTTTTAATTTGATGCGGGGTTCCCCTTAATATCCATATCAGACCTGAAGGGCCTGGTATGGATTTTTAGGGGGACCCCACGTCAATTCAATTTTTTTTTTTAATTTGATGCGGGGTTCCCCTTAATATCCATATCAGACCTGAAGGGTCTGGTATGGATTTTTAGGGGAACCCCCACGCTTTTTTTTTTTTTATCAATGAATGAATTGTCGGCTAATCAGAGAACACTCATTGAGTGTTCTCTGTATTACGGGAGCCGACAATTTAGCCGCAAGTGATTTTAAAAGACTTTTTTTCCTGCACAAATGACACTTTGTGCAGGGACAGTTCTAAGCACCAGAAACATGCGCCCCTTCACAGGCATACTATAGACACCCCCCCCCCCCCCCCCCAGGTACCACATTTAAAGGATTATTACACTTTTATTGTTTCACTTTAATCATTATTAAAATCACTGCTCCTGAAAAAACGGCCGTTTTTAAAACTTTTTTTTGCATTGATCCATGTCCCCTGGGGCAGGACCCAGGTCCCCAAACACTTTTTAGGACAGTAACTTGCATATTACCCTTTAAAATTAGCACTTTAGATTGTGAAACGTTCGAGTCCCATAGACTTTAATAGGGTTCTAAAGTTCACACGAAGTTTAGGTCTGTTAGCAGGTTCTGGTGCGAACCGAACGGGGGTGTTCGGCTCATCCCTAGTTCCTGAAAACAAACAAATGAAAAAAATAGCAAAACACAAATCCTAGCCATGTCTCGGCACTAACTATACCATATGCAGGCCCTCACTACCAGACTGAACTAGCCTACCGCTTGTCAGTCTCTACATAAGCTGCTTAACAGCTTTTACTAACCTTTTCCTCTTCACAAACCAACATGGTCTGTATGTCCCAAGCAGAGAGCAAAAGCTGTCTGCTCAGGTGAGCTTAAATTAGCCTGGGGAAGAGGACCAAGACCCGAACTGGATCATGGATCAGAGATTTCGGAATGTGTACGAGAGGAGCCTGGGAGACTTATAAACCCCGAACAGGACTTTTCCTGTCTCTCACTGGGACACTTTTCTACATAATATGTAGCAGAGCGTATATATATATATATATATATATATATATATATATATATATATATATAATGTAGCGCCGGGCTTCTGAAGAGCACGCGCTATGTGTTTTTCAAAGTTAAATCTTTACCCAAGCTACAGTTTGTTTTGGGTCTATTTGTCTAAATTTGACTTCTGTGTCAGTCTGACTGGGCTGTGAGATGTTCAGCCTGGCCACAGGGGGCACTGTCTCTTGTGGCAGGCATGGAACTATGGTCTGGTCAGGTGCTTAGGTTACTCTCTTTCGGAGCTAGGTCAGTGGCAGTGGCCCACTCGCTGTGCCCTCTGGTGGTTTGGGGTTCCGGTCCAGTATGATGTGCTGACTACTTGGTCCTGGTCCTCCTGACCAGCCCCAAGGAAGGCTATGGCCTGGGATGCGGATTCAACCAACTCTGATGCCTTGGGGCTGGCTAGCCCGAGGCAGGGAAACGAAAGGAGGATTCTGAGGTGGTTGGGTGCCGTCTCCGGTTCGGGAGAGACCCATTGTACTTCAAGCATTCCAGGGGAGGACTCTTTAGAAGAACACCACGTGTGAGTTTGGTTTTCTTAACAAGAGCCTGGAAGGGCTGAAGTAACCGAGAGAATCCAGTCTTGTGGATATTGCCAAGCTGGCTGAAAGATCCAGGTATCCTACAAGTGTTTTACAGCTTGGTTTCCTTACGTGTTCTGCAACAACGTCTGTGACAAAGACTTTGTTTCTGAGTAAGCACCTTGTTGGCTGCTAGGCCTTGTGAGAGAGGGACTGTCCAACCTGAGTGTTTTTCCAGCTGCAAATGGCTATTCTCTGGATGCAGTCAAAGTAAGCAAGTTCTTTAACATTTATAGACTTTGACATTGAGATTACCTGAACCTTCTTCCCAACCCTCTGATCCCAAGTTGAAAGACTGTTCAATGGTTCGAGTTTTTGCTAATAAAATCCATTCAAGTAGATCTATTGTCAGTCACAATTTACTGGGTCATCTACCACGGGACATCCCCTAGATGTGTCACAAGGAGAACAGAAGGTACCGGTAAGCCCAAAAATAACCAGCAGCTCCTTTGGAAGTTAGTGCTACATGTGGGGGCTCGTAGTCCGGGATTTTACCGTTACCTCGCAAAAAGGAATGATACATGTGGTAAAACAAGGACAGAGGGTTGTGCTTTGTAACTGCGCCATTGGCGCCATCTTTACTTGGACTTTCACTGAGGTGCGTAAACGGGGGAGAAGCCCTTGCCTGTGAAGTTCCGTAACTTGAGCATCCCAGTGGGAGGAGTCTGAGTTGTTTTTTCCTGCACGAGGCACCGCATGAGAGTGTGCTGCGGAAAGAGGAAAGACTGGTCGATACTTTCTTGGAGTTTGGAGAAAGTTTTACTGGAAAATGTACCGTGTCCCAGGAATGCAGCCTGTGCCAGGACCCAGGATGCCTCTCGGATGGGGTCCCGCAGGAATACGTTGCCTGGTACTGTACTTACAGACACGGGCAATCGCCTGCTGCCACAGGACCGTTTTATTTTGTACACGACTGGAGACATTGAGAGCCTGGGTATGCTGTGCGGGAAGTGCAACGGCCTGGTTGCCAACCCTTGGCCATTCTCCAGGTGCAAAAGGTGTGGAGAGTACATGTTCAAAGTGGAGCAGTCAGTCACACCACCGAGGGCCTACCACGTGGACTGGACCACGGGCGTGACAACTGAGGACTCGATCATCTTCGCCCCTTCGGTAAAGCCTTCCACAGCGGTGACACCTGTCGTTGCTGACATCCCAGAGAGAGATGCCGCTACATCTGCTACTGAAACTGCTGAGGAGACCACTTTGGAGCAGATGGACACTGCTTCTACCACCGCAACGGAAATCACTATGCCTCCTTTGGAGAATGTGAGGCACACAAACTCTTCCCGGAGTCAACATAAAGTTCCGTCGACGAGTCCGGCTGGATCCAATCGGCAGAAGAAGGTTACTTCAGTAAAGAGTCTGACTGTGAGTACACCTTTAGTTAACTATTTACCGGCAGAGGAATCCTGAGATTCAGAGTTAGAGTCTCTGTCGGATATGGAAGATGATGACATTTTGGGGACATTGTCAGAGTAGTTGTTGTGGGCTGGAGAGGATGATGTAGTCGCCACTTGTACAGATGTTTCGGACTGGCTATCTCTAACCTCAGGGGATGGAATGCTGAGTGTGGAAAATCCCATCACGGTAAATGTGACTCTCCCTAAACCCGTGAACCTACCCACACTTAAAAGGGACTCTGCCTGGGGAAGTAAGTGCCCGTGAATTACCGAGACTTGCAAGGTCACAGAGACTCCTTCACAAGAGAGTGGCTAATGAGTATGGGTTGGAATTCCCCTATGTTCCAAGGGATATTATGACTGTCATTGAAGAAAACCATGAGGCCTGGTACAAGGACGACGTTTGGAGCTATTTAAAAGTACCAAAGCCGCTCCGGAAAAAGGCTTTTTCACCGGAGCTTTATGAACAGTTTGTCGGATGTCTACAGCATTGGAGCTACGGTCGGCACATCTATGAGGACAAAGTGGTGATCTGTAGACCGGATAAAGACGGTGCTGTGTACTTTATCACTACCATGGATGCACAGGGGAAAGACTTGACTTTGCCTGATCCCCGCTTTTACTGGTGAACTGTTCCCGAGTCAAGACTTTAAAATTTGCAAGAAGGGTCTTTGCCTCTTTGAAAACTTTCTTCAAGCTACTGAATTTTGGGGTGGATAGTCAGAGTCAGCCACACAGGGAATGGAACATCCACCGTATCAAGAATACTTAAGCTGATTTAGGTTAAAGACTGCACTTCAGCGATGCATACAATTAGGTGGCATGAGTCAGCGCAATTAGTACTGTTTTACAGAGAGAGAAAAAAAACGGTTTTAGAAATTTAAGAGGTTTTACAGGTTAGAGAAGAAGAGTCCACGGAGATTGGTGGAATACTAAGTTTCTAACAGTTAGGTGTAAAATATTGTACATATGTTCTTTTTCTTTTCCAGGATTCACCAGAGAGCATCTATCAAACCGCCGGAGAATGGGTGGGTTAGATAGACAGGCTTGGGTGGTAACTGTAATATAATGCTGTGTTGTTGCAGTGTGTACAGTGTAAGTTTTACTATCGCTTTCCTTCCCTTTTTTCCCTTTCCCATCCCAATTCAGGTGCTCTAATTTTTTTTTTTTGATAGGACCAGTAGTTAGTTCTGGGTTTCTTTTTCCTGTCTTTCCCAGACGATGGGGACATAAGCGGGGGGAGTGTGTAGCGGCGGGCTCCTGAAGAGCACGCGCTATGTGTTTTTCAAAGTTAAAACTTTACCCAAGCTACAGTTTGGTTTGGGTCTATTTGTCTAAATTTGACTTCTGTGTCAGTCTGACTGGGCTGTGAGATGTTCAGCCGAACCACAGGGGGCACTGTCTCTTGTGGCAGACGTGGAACTATGGTTTGGTCAGGCACTGAGGTTACTCTCTTTCGGAGCCTGGTCAGTGGGAGTGGCCCTTTCACTGTGCCCTCTGGGAGAGGGTATTTAAGATATGGACGTCACGTGGTTCGGGGTTCCAGTCCAGTATGATGTGCTGACTACTTGGTCCTGGTCCTCCTGAGCAGCCCCCAGGAAAGCTATGGCCTGGGGTGCGGATCCAACTGACTTTGATGCCTTGGGGCTGGCTAACCCGAGGCAGGGAAACTAAAGGAGGATTCTGAGGTGGTTGGGTGCCGTCTCCGGTTTGGGAGAGACCCATTGTACTTCAAGCATTCCAGGGGAGGACTCTTTAAGCCCCATACACACTATCCGATTTTCTGCTGAATTTTTCCTTCAGATTTACCAAAACCATGTAGTAGAAGGGCCTGCCTGATTGCATACACATTGAAACTCCTAAGGTTTGACCTCATATTATATGGTTTTGGTAAATCTGAAGGAAAAACTCAGCAGAAAATCTGATAGTGTGTACGGGGCTTCCGAAGAACACCACGTGTGAGTTTGGTTTTCTCAACAAGAGCCTGGAAGGGCTGAAGTAACCGAGAGAATCCGGTCTTGTGGATATAGCCAAGCTGGCTGAAAGATCCAGGTATCTTACAAGTGTTCTACAGCTTAGTTTCCCTACGTGTTCTGCAACAACGTCTGTGACAAAGACTTTGTTCCTGAGTAAGCACCTTGTTGGCTGCTAGGCCTTGTGAGAGAGGGACTGTCCAACCTCAGTGTTCGTCCAGCTGCGAATGGCTATTCTCTGGATGCAGTCAAAGTAAGCAAGTTCTTTAACGTTTATAGACTTTGGCATTTAGATTACCTGAACCTTCTTCCCAACCCTCTGATCCCAAGTTGAAAGACTGTTCAATGGTTCGAGTTTTTGCTAATAAAATCCATTCAAGTGGATCTATTGTCAGTCTCAAGTTACTGGGTCATCTACCACGGAACATCCCCTAGATGTGTCACAAAGAGAACGGAAGGTAACCAGCAGGTTCTTTCAGGGGTTAGTGCTACATATATATATTTTCTTTTTTTTCTGGACATTTTTTAATGGATTTGGGTGTTATAATGCTAGGATAAATGGAACTTTTTCTATGTGATTGGAGAGTGATTACATCTCGTTGAGTCATCTCTCTGAAGTTTAGGATGAAAATAATTATAATTTCTGGTGTGAAATTTATGGTGTGAAATATAAAATTAAGTCAGTATAATGTCAGTATTCCGTTTTCTCATCGGAAGAAGGACATAAGTTTTGTAGCCCAGAACTGTTAATTGGAATGACATGAAAAGTGTGTAATTTATTACATGTGAAATTCATAAATTTTGAATACAGCAATCCCTGGACTTTTTCTTTATCTATGGCTTTTGGGAACGCTGTCTACCACACCTATATATATATATATATATATATATATATATATATATATATATATATATATATATATATATATATATATATATATATATATCTCACCAGGTTCCCCGCCCAACCCCTACCCTGCCCCACCCCTAAACCTGCCCTCATAAATTATCTCATGAAACTACACAATATTTTATGCAATTAAGTTATAAAAATATTAACAACTTTATCCATGCCCATCAATGCATCAATGTGCCCACTTTGCAACCTGTGTCCCCCATGTGCAGGCTGTGTCCACCATGTGCAGCCTCTGTTCCATGTGCAGCCTGTGTCCACCATGTGCAGCCTGTGTGCCATGTGCAGCCTGTGTGCCATGTGCAGCCTGTGTGCCATGTGCAGCCTGTGTGCCATATGCAGCCAACCTGTGGAGGGGAAGAGAGGAGAGCCACCGACTGGATGACCAGAGCAGGGAGCATCACAGCTTTTGTTTCAATAACTTTTATACATGTCACCCATCCTAGGATTGGACGGGTGATCTGTCTGTCAAAGTCCCGGAAAAAGAGGAGTGGCTTATGTGACGGCGCACAGCGGGGGAACACACAGCTATTGAAATGAAAGCTGCAATGTTCCCTGCTCTGATCTTCAAGCCATCGGCTCTCCTCTCTTCCCCTCTGTGATCGCCGTGCTCGCCCCCCCCCCCCCGCCCTCCGGCTCCCAGGTAGCCCTTCTCGCCAACCTTCAAAATTCACTTGCAAAATGGGAGTGTAATTTTTGAGGGCTGTATATATATATATATAAATATATGATTTTCTTGCATACAATACAAATTTAAACTCGTGAATGAACAAAAAGTCACAGAAAAGGACCCCAGATCTCTTATAAAGAGGACCTGTCATACTTGTTTCTATTAGAAGGGATGTTTACATTCCTTGCAACAGGAATAAAAGTGATACAAAATTTAAGGGACAGTGTAAAAATAAAAAGTAAAATAAATAAGATTTTTTTTAAAAACTGGCATATCTTTTCATGCTCGCGCGCAGAAGAGAACGCAGAAGTAAGTTGCTCCCACATATGTAAACGGTGTGCAAACCACACGGGAGGTATCACCACAATCATTAGAGTGAGAGCAATAATTCTAGCACTCGTCCTCCTCTGTAACTCTAAAATGGTAACCCGTAAACAATGTTAAAGTGTCCCCTATAGAGATTTTTAAGTACCAAGTATTAATGCTTTACAGTTTTACATTGAATAAGCGCACTAATATTTTGTATATTTATTATTTATGAGTGTGAGGTCACATTGAATGGTAGCAGCTGTTCTTTGTTCACTTTATTAATATCTCACAGTATAAGGTATATTTGCATAGCAGCGTACAAGTTCTTTTCTATATAACAAGTACCGTAGTTTGTCCCCATTCCACGAGCGTGCACAATTTTAAAGCATGACATGTTAGGTATCTATTTATTCGGCATGACATCATCTTTCACATTATACAAAAAAAAAATTGAGCTAACATTACTGATTTGTTTATTTTATATTCAAAAAAGTGTATTTTTTCACAAAAAAATTGTGTTTGAAAGACATAAAACGTTGCAATGATAGTCATTTTATTCTCTAGGGTCTCTGATAAAAAAAAAATTATATATATATATATATATATATATATATATATATATTTATTTATTTATTTAATGTTTGTAGGTTCTAAGTAATTTTCTAGCAAAAAATACAAATTTAAACTTGTGAACAAAACGTTCCAGAAAAGGCCTGGTCTAGGTCAGATTGAATACAGAATTCCCTCTAGTGACTAGTCTGCAAATCTTAATACCGGTATTTATTGTAATAACAACTATAGGAAAGCACAAGCATGTGAATATGTAAGAATTTTACAAGGTCAAAATTTCTGTTTAAGGTTAAACATTCCCGAACAACTATGGAACATCCTTCTGGAGAGAAAAGGCAATTAAATGCATTGTCAGGAGGGGGGAGTACTGTGATACATGGAAGTGTTACACTCATACAGAACATGTAATGGATGAACAAGATATTTAATGCCAGTTTGACTTTGAACTTTCAGTCCTAGCAATATATATTTATTGTTCCCCTGAATTCATCCTCCAATGGCCGTTCCTGTTTTCACAAGCAGGCGTCCGAAGATGTTTAGTGATCCTTAGTAAACTGGTGGAGGATAAGGATGGCGGCGAGTGTGGAAAAGAGCAGGAAAATGACTCCCCCGTTGCTCGGAGCAGTAATGCTGTTTCCTCCATTGCTTGTAGTGCCGCTTCCCACATTGCATCTATTGCTGTTTCCAGCCTTGGGTGTAGTGCCGCTTCCCCCATTGCTTGTAGTGCCGCTTCCCCCATTGCTTGTAGCGCTGTTTCCCCCATTGCTCAGAGTAGTAGTTCTGGGATTGATGATGGCGCTTTTAGTAAAGGTATTTACAAAAGTCATATAATTCATAGTAGAGGAAAGGTTTTGAGCATCATACAGGGATTTAGTAGCGCAGCCTCGATTAAATGTATTATAATAATTGGTAGTTCCTGCAGGAAGAGAAAGTTAACAGAAGTGACATTTAACTCCTGACTTTCATTAAAATAGATGTAACCCTAAGATGAATGACATCGGTTTTGTTGAAGCTTATCCTATACAATTGACTTTAAAATGTTTTTTACTTCTTTATTTGAACATTTGTTATATCTGTGTTGCTGATCTCTTGCAGTCTCGCTGCAACCACTTCCCATCTCTATACACTCCAATGATGGCTGCATGGTATTTCTCCGGGTGGGTTTGTTGATGGTGACAGCAATGCACCATGCCTAAAGTATGTCTATATACCCAGCCAGGGGCATATCTGACATGAGGCAAACACGGGGCTTGCCTTGGGTGGCATTTTTAAAGGGAGCGGCACCGCCCCCAAGGTGACCACGCTATAGCCAAATGACAAATACAGCGCAGTTGCCCAGTTCTGGGAGGGCGTCCAACAGTGGTGGCTGGTGCTCAATTTCATTGTAGGGAGGGGGGGGAGGCAGCAATTAAATCTTACCCTGTCGTTCCCCCCCGCCCACCCCCCTTCTCTTGATCTGTCAATTGCCCGAACGATTGCCGCTGCAGTCACCCGTCGCCCATCAGCCCCACACTTACTATGTCACACAGGTGGGTGGGCTCAGGGTTCAGGGCTCTGCAGCCCAAGCCCACGCTTTTTGAAGCCAATTAGAGCCTCAGGCTCCAATCATGCGGTTATAAAAAAAAAAAAATATTTGAAATCCATGTGTCCATTATCCTGCATTTAGATTAGGGGCCGGGCACATGGATTGGGGGGTCGGTCCATTGATGCCCTCTCAGAACCGTGCCCACCCACGGCTTTGGACACACTGCGCTGATCACATGTCAGGGAAAAAGGTCTAATCACAGTAGCTCTTTACCACATGATCAGTTGTGTCCAATCACAGCTGATCACGATCTAAACACAGTTGCTGGAGATTTTCAGCATTCATTTCCCCAGTGTAGCCTATCAGTGCCACCTCATTCTCTGCTCTGCTGACCCCGTCCAATGTCTCACTGACTCTATCCTCTGCTCCATTGACCACATATGTGGCACTTGGACGAACCAAGTCTCAGAGTCTGATGAGAAATCATAGTTGCATAGTTAGTAAGGTTGAATAAAGACACCAGTCCATCCAGTTCAACCTGAGTGAGTGTCTACAATTGTCCCTATCCCTGTACATTGCACACTCACATCGGTCCCTACCCTCAAGGAGCCCACAATCTAAGGTCCCCATTCATATACTAGGGCCAATTTTTGGACAGAAGCCAATTAACCTACCTGCATGTCTTTGGAGTGTGGGAGGAAACCGGAGTACCCGGAGGAAACCCACACAGGCACAGGGAGAACATGCAAACTCCAGGCAGGTAGTGTCGTGGTTGGGATTCAAACCAGCGACTCTTTTTACTGCTAGGCGAGAGTGCTAACCACTACACCTCTGTGCTGAATCCACAGCTGTTCTTTGTGAATGGCTGCAGCTTCCACTACAGACCCTGAGGCAAGAACGGTATACTCAAGCTGGGGTTAGACATATTTAGATGGGGGGCACTCGATTTTAGTCTTGCCTAAGGTAGCACAAAACCAAAATACACCACTGCACCCAGTTCCATAAAGACATGATTTGATGGGTTTGGTGTGAACTCATGTGTCCTGCACAGAGCCCTGACCTCATCACTATTGAACAGCTTTGGGATGAGTTGGAACATTGATAGCGAGCCAGGTCTTCTCATCCAACATCTGTACCTGACCCCACAAATTCTCTTTTGCCTGAATGGGCACAAATTCCCACTGGCACACTCCAAAATTGTGTGGAAAATCTCCCTAGAAGGAATAGAGGCTGTAACAGCTAGAGATGAGCCGAATATACACTATATTGTCAAATGTATTGGCACCTCTGCCTTTACACACATATGAACTTTAATGGCATCCTAGTTTTTGTCTGTAGGGTTCAATATTGAGTTGGCCCACTCTTTGCAGCTATAACAGCTTCAACTCTTCTGGGAAGGCCGTCCACAAGGTTTAGGAGTGTGTCTATGGGAATGGTTGATCATTCTTCCAGAAGCAAATTTGTGAGGTCAGGCACAGACGTTAGACGAGAAGGCCTGGCTCACAATCTCCACTCTAATTCATCTCAAAGGTGTTTTTTTGGGTTGAGGTCAGGACTCTGTGCAGGCCAGTCAAGTTTCTCCACCCCAAACTTGCTCATCCATGTCTTTATGGACCTTGCTTTATGCACTGATGCGCAGCCATGTGGAAACAGGTTGCTGATGCCCTAAGAGTTCCTTTCAGTGGAAATAAGGGGCCAAGCCCCACCCCTGAAAAACAACCCCACACCATAATCCCCCCTCCACCAAATGATTTGGACCAGTGCACAAAGCAATGTCCATGAAGACATGGATGAGCCACTTTGGGGCGAAGGAACTTGACTGGCCTGCACAGTCAGGGCTTGAGTCCTGCGGGAACGCATGGGAACGGCGTTCCCGTACTATTCCCACAGCGGGAACGCCGTTCCCATTAGCTGCCTGAGGGCTGAGGCTATGCAGCGCGTAGTTTTCCGCCGCTCCTCAGCCGCCGATTGACTGGTTGCTAGGCAGGGGCCGCTCCGCATCTAGCAACCGGTCACATGACTTCGACCGTGCACGTGGGCACGCACTGGCACGAGTCAGTGGGCAGGCTGACACACGCTGCGCGCCTGCTTGGATACGGAGTTCCGGACTGTCCCCCCCCCCTCCTCCCCTCTACCCAGTGCCAGTCAGTCCTGGCCTCCTGGGGCCACACGCTGCACTTTTCCAGTTTACTTCTCCCCGGAGAACAGAAGGGAAGAGAATACCAGGTTAGTCACTAGTGTGTAAGTTGCACTCTGCAATACCCTGCCAATACTCATCAATACTCTGCAATACCCTGCCAATACTCATCAATACTCTGCAATACCCTATCGGTATCAATACTCTGCAATACTCTGCGAATACTCTGCAATACCCTATCAATACTCTGCAATACCCTATCAATACTCTGCAATACCCTATCAATACTCTGCAATACTCTGCGAATACTCTGCAATACCCTGCCAATACTCTGCAATACCCTATCAATACTCTGCAATACCCTGCCAATACTCTGCAATACCCTATCAATACTCTGCAATACCCTATCAATACTCTGCAATACCCTATCAATACTCTGCAATACCCTATCAATACTCTTCAATACCCTGCCAATACTCTGCAATACCCTGCCAATACTCTGCAATACCCTATCAATACTCTGCAATACCCTGCCAATACTCATCAATACTATGCAATACCCTGCCAATACTCATCAATACTCTGCAATACCCTATCAGTATCAATACTCTGCAATACTCTGCGAATACTCTGCAATACCCTATCAATACTCTGCAATACCCTGCCAATACTCTGCAATACCCTGCCAATACTCTGCAATACCCTATCAATACTCTGCAATACCCTGCCAATACTCTGCAATACCCTATCAATACTCTGCAATACCCTATCAATACTCTGCAATACCCTATCAATACTCTTCAATACCCTGCCAATACTCTGCAATACCCTGCCAATACTCTGCAATACCCTGCCAATACTCTGCAATACCCTGCCAATACTCATCAATACTCTGCAATACCCTGCCAATACTCATCAATACTCTGCAATACCCTATCAGTATCAATACTCTGCAATACCCTATCAGTATCAATACTCTGCAATACTCTGCAATACCCTATCAATACTCTGCTATACCCTGCCAATACTCTGCAATACCCTGCCAATACCCTGCCAATACTCTGCAATACCCTGCCAATACTCTGCAATACCCTGCCAATACTCTGCAATACCCTATCAGTATCAATACTCTGCAATACCCTATCAGTATCAATACTCTGCAATACCCTGCCAATACTCTGCAATACCCTATCAGTATCAATACTCTGCAATACCCTGCCAATACTCTGCAATACCCTATCAATACTCTGCAATACCCTATCAATACTCTGCAATACCCTATCAATACTCTGCAATACCCTGCCAATACTCTGCAATACCCTGCCAATACTCTGCAATACCCTGCCAATACTCTGCACTACCCTATCAATACTCTGCAATACCCTGCCAATGCTCTGCAATACATACCCTGCCAATACTCTGCAATACCCTATCAATACTCTGCAATACATACCCTGCCAATACTCTGCAATACCCTATCAATACTCTGCAATACCCTGCCAATACTCTGCAATACATACCCTATCAATACTCTGCAATACTCTGCAATAAATACCCTATCAATACTCTGCAATACCCTGCCAATACTCTGCAATACATACCCTGCCAATACTCTGCAATACCCTGCCAATACTCTGCAATACCCTATCAATACTCTGCAATACCCTGCCAATACATACCCTGCCAATACTCTGCAATACCCTGCCAATAGTCTGAAATACCCTGCCAATAGTCTGAAATACCCTGCCAATAGTCTGAAATACCCTGCCAATACTCTGCAATACCCTATCAATACTCTACAATACATACCCTATCAATACTCTGCAATACCCTGCCAATACTCTGCAATACATACCCTGCCAATACTCTGCAATACCCTATCAATACTCTGCAATACCCTGCCAATACATACCCTGCCAATACTCTACAATACTCTGCCAATACTCTACAATACATACCCTGCCAATACTCTGCAATAACCTGCCAATACTCTGCAATAACCTATCAATACTCTGCAATACTGTGCCAATACTCTGCAATACCCTGCCGATGCTCTGCAATACTCTGCCAATACATACCCTGCCAATACTCTGCAATACCCTGCCAATACTCTGCAATACTCTGCCAATACTCTTCAATACATACCCTGCCAATACTCTGCAATACCCTGCCAATACACTGCAATACCCTATCAATACTCTGCAATACCCTGCCAATACTCTTCAATACTCTGCCAATACTTATTCCTGTTTGTGGGATATTTTCTAATGGGCTGTGTAACAGAATTTGGAACAGGGTGTATTTGTGGTAGAAATTCCCTGCGAGGGAAGGATCATCACCCATTGTGTTGATTGTTTTGTTTGATACGTTATTTTGTTTTTGTAAACTGGCACTTTACAATAAATGTTGTACTGTATTTTCTGTGAAGTATATATGCATATGTGCGTACCTTTTTTTTTTTTTTTGGTGGGGGGATGGATCTTGGGTGGGAGTTCCCACACTTTTTTTCCCAGGACTTGACCCCTGTGCACAGTCCTGACCTCAACCCGATAGAACACCTTTGGGATGAATTAGACTGCAAGCCAGGCCTTCTCGTCTAACATCAGCGCCTGACCAAACATTCCCATAGACAAAAACTTCTAAACCTTGTGGACGGCCTTCCCAGAAGAGTTAAAGCTGTTATAGCTGCAAAGGGTGGGCCAACTGAATATTGAACCCTACGGACTAAGACTGGGATGCCATTAAAGTTCATGTGCGTGTAAAGGCAGGTGTCCCAATACTTTTGGTAATAAAGTGTATATTATTTGTTCTGCCTAGGAAACGCTCAACGGCCAAGTCCTCCTCTGGTCCTGTGTAAGTTTGAAGTTAATTCTGGTTGGAGCTTACACAAGGTTCAGGACTCTCTGCCCACCTCTATGTGACAGCACTGGGCCAATCACCAAACACCAACACTGTCACATGGGAAGGTAGGGGCTGAGTGATGTCTGAGGTCAAAATACTAGGATAAGACACATTTGCATCATGAAACTGCAATATGTAAGGTGTTATTGAATGTGTATGAAATTACCATATGTGGTTGTCCATGCATAGTCCACACACTGGGTCTCTTCTCCGGTGCAGTTTATGTAGGTGTTAGCCTCACAGGAGCTGTGGCCCGAATAGTCACATGATTTGCATTGTACACCATTTGCATTTGATACTCCAGTCGTAGATGTCGCTGTTGAAATATACAAACATACACATATAAATAAGGTGCACTATAGGATTACTCGCCACAATGAGTTAATGGAGGAGCACTGTTGTTATTCTAGAATGGGACTACAGAACACCTCTACATTGCCTCTTCTCTGTGACATAGAGGGAGATTTTTTGTAGTGCTCATATATAGGGTCGCCGATAAGGGGCGCCACCGGTCCTCCTGTAGGGGGCCTGGGCACACAGGGGGCCCCAGACAGCAGGAGAATCGGTGGAGCAGAGAATCAAACAATGACAGAACAATGCCCTGTGTGGCTCTCTGCAGCATCTGAAAGATGGTTTCTCCCCCTCTCCCTCCCGCCGCCTTTCAGCTGATGGGTGAGAGACACACATGGAATGAATTTAGGGGGGTGCTGGGGAGGGCTGTGCCAGACTTTAGCTCTGCCCCCCATGGCTCCTTTGGATGTTGTGTCTGGCTGACGCCCACTGAATGCCTTCCCCCAACCATCCCAGCCTGCACTTAGGACCAGGACAAGGAGATGGGAGGCTGGAGAACTGAGAGAAGAAGAGGCAGAGAATAAACAGCCAGGAGGAGATGAGCTGTGTTCTCTCCTCATATCAGAAGAGCGCTCATCTATACAGTACATGAGACAGGATCTCCTAGATTGCATTGGACTGTACCATACCGCCCAACTTTTGAACTTTTGAATAAGAGACACTTGAGGTAAGGGACGACTTGCGGCACGCGTATCGGCAAAATGTGTGTGGCCAAACTCTTGCCAGTGTGAGGGGCGTAAGTGGAGTGGTTAAACAAAACCTGTCTGTAGGAAGATGTGTGTGATGCCTGGTACAGTACCTTCCATGCCAGCAGTGGGCAGTGCCCTTTCTTGTAGCTGGGTGAGGACAGGAGGTTACGGGGGTGCTCTGCTCCTTCCAGAGGATCTGTTTGCTGTGAGATACAGCTGTCCCTGGCTGCCTACACCTCCCACCCATTCTCTGGCTCCGGTCAGCCTGTTCTCCAGTCCTGGGAGGTCCTCAGAGCTCTTCTCCCTCCAAGGCCATTCATTCCTCGCTGCCCTTGCTGCTCACCTTGCTTGCACCATTCTTGAGCTGGGTGTGGTCATCCTGTCCGCACCTGTTGGCATTCACTGTCCCGCTCCCTGTACCAGTTGCCACTGCACTCTCCCTACTAGCCCAGTGCCCAATGTGGTCGGTACACCTCTGGGTTTGCAGAGTCCCAGCACAGGGAGGTGGAGCCGCCGGCAACGACATTCCTGATTTATCACAGGCTTATGAAGATGCCTGCTCTGGCAGGAAGAAGTGAGCAGCGCCGGCTGAAAAGAATCCCTGCTGGTGCCTGAGCCAGCGCATCCCTGTCAGGGAAGTCAATGGAGCCAAGTGCCATGACTACGTGACTTGTCCCGGCATTGGGCTCCACTCTGGGATGTTGCTTTGGTTCGCCGGGATGCCGGGACTTACATCACATCTCAGGACGGTCTTGGCGAATCCAGGATGGTTGAAAGATATGCTGTACACACACTCCTCACCCTATCTTTATTTTCTGCAGCCCTTGGAGGAGACAGGGGCGGTGTGTGTGTACAGTCCAATGCTATCTAAGAGCGATCCTGTCTCATGTAATGTATAGATGAGCACTCTTCTGACATGAGGCAAGAGCACAACACAGCGCATCTCCTCCTGGCTTTGCACTGGCTTCCCCCTGTAAGTAGGGGGAGGGGGATGGGTGAATATCTGTGCTAGGAAGTGTAATGGAGATTTGGGGAAAGGGGATATGTGCTAGAAGCAAGAATTAGGGGGATGTTTGTGCTAGGAGCAGGGTTGGGGGGGGGGGGGTTTAAGCCAGAAGGGGGAATGTTTGTGCTAGGAGGGGGGTGGGGGATTTGAGTAGGGAGGAAGGAAGGGGGGATATGCTAGAAGGGAGGATTTGTGGGAATTTGTCCTAGAAGGGGATTGGAGAAAGAAGATTTGTGTTAGGAGAGGAGATGGGGGGATTTTGTACCCAGGAGGGTGTGAGGGAATATGGGCTAATAGGAGGGATTTGTGCTGACATGGGGGATTTGGAAAAGATTTGTACTAGGATAGAAAGTTTGCAAAGAAAGAAGATATGTGCTCCACCATTTTCCAAAATTCAAATTTTTGTATAGAATACATTTGGAATAAAATAGAAAAGAATAGAATAGAATAGAAAAGGATAATTAGATAGATAGATAGATAGAGATCTCTATCTATCTATCTATAGATAGATAACATCTTCCAAAATTCGAATTTCGTATAGAATAATTCGAACTCAAATAGAAAAGATTAGAATAGAAAATAATAGAAAAACAATAGAACAGAATAGAAAATTATATATATATATATATATATATATATATATATATATATATATATATATATATATATATACACATACACACATACATCTTCCAAAATTCAAATTTCCTATAAAATGAATTTGAATAGAAAAGATTATAATAGAGTAAAAAAGAATAGACTAGAAAAATAATAGAACAATTCTGTTCCCTTGTTTTTCTATGTATTCTTTTCTATTAATTTCTATTCTATTCTAAACGTTTCTATTCAAATTTTAATTAATTCTATCTGAAATTCGAATTTCGGGAACATCGCTTCTGAAATTGAAATTTCGTATAGAATGAATTTGAATAGAAAATAATGGAAAAGAATAGACTAGAAAAACAATAGAATATAACTGAATAGAGGGGCGTGTCCGGAAGCCGAGCTGAACGGACGCACGGAGTAGGAGCTCTCCTCCAGCCCGACGCTACAGAGGCTCAAATCGGGGGTCCCACCTGTTAAAAATATGGGGAGATCACGGGCTACGCGCTCCTCTTCAGCCCGGGGCACTCCTCAGCCTCCGTCGGGCTCTGCCTCGGCCTTCAAGACTTACTTTCAGCCGCCCGAGGCCTTGCCGGGCGGCGGAGGCAAGATGGCTCCGGACGGCGCGGATCCTCACCTCCGGGTCCCCACAGCGCCTCGCCCTCCGCCCCATAATCTCCAGGCGGACCGTGCTCGGCAGCCGGATACTCCACACCGCCCTCCGGGCTCTTTTCTGGACTGCCTGGAAGCCCCAGCCGAGCCTGCCCAGGACCTCCGCCACGGACTAGGCCGTAGCAGCAAGATGGCGCCGGCCGGCCCCACAGTTCCACTGCAGGTACGCCAGCCCTCCCCTCTGCCTGAGGGCACACAGCCCCAGCTTTTTCCCGGGTCTCTCCCACGGGACTCCCCACAGAGCAGGCAGCTAACTGGAGTGGATTACCAGGGCTGCCCATCTCCCACCCCCTCTCCTATGTTCTGGGGGGAGCAGGCCACTGATCCACCGCCTCCCATGCCGCATACCCAATGCTCGGAGGCCTTCCCTCGCCTCCTCCGCACCGCTTCTCTCCCAAGTACGGCCGCCAGTGCCTGCCTCTCCCCTACGTCCTCGGACCCCATGGAGGACTCTCAGACCCGCTCGGACCCTGTACACAGTAGGGATGATGGGGCACCCTCCGCAGCTATTGCCTGCCTCTCCTAAAGCAGAGGCTCCCCCGCTCTCGGGACCCCAGTGCATCCAAAGACCGCACAGCCGCTTTTCCCTCCTATGCTCAGGTGGCCCGGGCCTCTGGCCACCCTCAAGGAACAGCCCAGCTGGACCCCCTCACCTTGCTCTCCCCATGCTACCTCCTGGGCAGACCCATGGAAACCACAGCCATTGTGGTCCCCCTCCCCTACCCGGGGACTTCCACGAGGAGAGCCACCCCTCCACTCTCTACCTTCTCCGCCTCTCCTTCAACAGCAAGAGACCATTCACCCCTACTGGCAAGCGTATCTGCAAACCATACCGACGAAGGATGACTTTAAACAGCTTGTAGCGGAGGTGCAAGCTACTTGCCGCGCTGAAATCCAGACCCTGCACACTGGCCTTAAACACCTAGCTGACCGTGTGGAGATGGCGGAGGAGGATATCCAAGAGACTAAGTTGGCGGTCCACCGCGCTCAGGTGGAGACCTCTGACCACTGCCTCTTGCTACGACATATGCAACGCCAAGTGGAAGATCTCGATAACAGAGGCCGTAGAAACAACATCTGCATCCGCGGCCTGCCTGAGACGGAGGGCGCTGAGGACCTTCAGACCTCGCTGCAAACATTATTCAACGAGATGTTAGGGGAAGACCCAGACAAGCACATAGAAATGGACAGGACCCATCGGGCCCTGAGACCCAAAGGTCCAGCCTCAAAACCGAGGGACGTTATCTGCAGAATCCACTCCTTCCCACTTAAGGAAGATATCATGCGCAAATCCAGCTCCATCCGCGACCTGGCCTTTGACAACTCTCCAGTCCAGCTTTACCCGGATCTATCCTGGATCACGCTTCAAAAACGCAGGCTGTTGCAGCCTCTTCTCCGGGCCCTCCAAGACAAGAATGTCCTCTACAGATGGGGCTTCCCCTTTAGCCTGACTGCAAGACACAGAGGAAAGTCTGTGACTTTACGCTACCCGGAAGACCTGGTCCCCTTCTGCGACACTCTGGACATTCCTGTCCCTCAACTGCCCGACTGGGACCTGGTTGCCTCTCCCCCCCCAATGCCAGTGATCTGGCAGAAATTTCCCTCGGCCAAGCGGCACAGAGGCCCAAATCCCCACCACAGATCTCCCAAACGCAAATGAAGTAAACGCCCAGCCCAATGGACGTCTCCCCTCTGCAGATTTTCTTTTTCCTTCCCCCTCATCCCCTGTTTTTGGGGATCCGTTTCCCTCCCCCCCCCCCCGATTGCCGGAGCTACATTTTCTCCTCGTTTTTCTTACCCTGGGCTGGCCTAGGTCGAGTCCAAAGACGGATCGACTCCCGGGTTACTGCCCCCTGTGGTTTTCCACCTGTTGGTTTCTTTCGTGGAGTGGACTGTTGGTGCCTCCCTAACCCGAATTTTTGGACTTTTTGGTTGGAGAGTCGTTAAGGAACCGTACAGATCCAGTGTCCCTATAGGACCTCTGGATCTGTCTTTTGTTAATGTTTAATTTTACTTTGTACTCTGTTATTGTTTCTATTCTTTCCCTTCTCTCTAGGTTTTCCCTTCTTCTCGCTCATCCAGCGACGTCCTGCCAGTGGTTCTCCCGGTCGCCGGCCCTCCTCCAGTGGTCGCCGCTCCTCCCGAGGCACGTAGGCCTCCAACAAACTAAGCTAAGTATGCCTTATACACAACCCCTACTTGATCATGGCTAAGATCCTGTCCCTTAATGTACATGGCCTGAACTTTACCAAAAAGAGGCATCTAGCGCTCAGGGAGTTCCGACAGGCGGGGGCAGATATAGTGATGGTCCAGGAAACACACTTTAACCGGGGAGATTCCTTCTCATTTGCCTCCAGACATTTCCCTCAGATCTATCAGGCTTTCAACCCACGTAAGAGAGCGGGAGTGGCCATTCTTTTCCAGCAGGGGGCCCCTTTTATTTGCACCTCCGTACACTTAGACCCACGGGGCCACTACATTATTCTCCATGGTCTGTGGCGCACACAGGCTCTGACCCTGTGCGTCCTCTATGCCCCCAATGTCCATCAACATCAATTCCTGTCTAGGGTGCTTTCCTGCCTGTTTAGGACCCCCCCCCCCCGGGCTCCTGGTGATAGGGGGGGACTTCAACCTCACTCAGTCCGTACTCTATGATCACCTTGCGGTGGACTCCCGGGCGCCTCAGGCTAGAGCCCTAAGAGACTCTAAGCTTTTCCGCCAAATCACCAGGAGACGGGGCCTTTTTGATGCTTGGCGAGCTCTGCACCCACAGGACCGCCAGTACACCTTTTACTCTGCTCCCCACAGCACACACTCACGTATTGATCATTTTTTTGTCAACAACACTACACTGAGGGCTGTCCAATCTGCACATATACTGCCCATCTCTTGGTCCGATCATGCCCCCATAACTCTAACCCTAGAATTGGACCTCTCCCTTCATAAGCCCTGTACCTGGAGGCTGAATAATTATCTCCTGCAGCATGCTCCGGCAGAGGCAGAGCTGGAGACTTCACTCCGGCACTACTTTGTTGAGAACGATACCCCAGACGTCACGCACGCTACCCTGTGGGCTGCTCACAAGGCAGTCATCTAAGGTCGCTGTATTGCCCTATCCTCTGCCCTGAAGTGGGATGCACAGGCCGCCAGGCTACTGGCTGAAAAACGGCTTAAGACCCTTGAAGCCCATCTTCTGGGATCCCCCTCTATCTCCACCCTCAAGCAAATTGTCCAGACTCGGCAGACACTCCGGGACCTGGCGTTGGGATCTGTAGAAAAGGCACTAATCCGCCTGTGCCAACTCTACTACGACAAGGGAAACAAAGCGCAGTCGCTGTTGGCCCGGAAACTGGCGGACCGCACACTGACCTCTGCACCGGCCCAAATTAAAAACGGAGGGGGGATCTTTTGACCCACCCCCAAGCGATAGTGGACGCGTTCGCTGACTTTTAAACAGATCTGTACAATAGGCCGGACATTCCCCACAACCCCCCGACCTCGGGCCTGTCTAATCGTATAACCCAGTACTTAGAAAATATAGTACTGCCCCGAATGCAAGACAAGGACCTCCGGGAACTGAATGCCTCTATCACTGAGGAGGAACTCCTAGCGACTGTAAAGGCTATTCCGACCCATAAGTCTTCGGGACCAGACGGGCTCCCCTATGAGTATTACAAGGCATTTTTACCTATCCTGAGCCCACATATGACCAAACTATTCAACTCCTTTCTCCAACAGTTCCCGGTCCCGACCGACATGCTAGGCTCCTTCATTTCCCTTATCCCCAAACCAGACAAAGATCCGACATCCTGCGCCAGTTACCGGCCTATAGCCCTACTGAACGCGGACCTTAACATTTTCACGAAGCTCCTAGCAAATCGGTTAAATGCGATCCTCCCTTCCCTAATACATAAGGATCAAGTGGGCTTTGTCCCTCTGAGACAAGCAGGGGACAACACCAGGAAGATCATTGATCTCATTGATGTGCCAAATAGGGACAACCTAGCATCCCTGGTCCTTAATTTAGACGCCGAGAAGGCGTTTGACCGCCTAAGCTGGCCCTTCATGGAGGCTACGTTACACCGTATGGGCTTTCGGGGCCCATTTCTGCACGCGGTGCAGCACCTCTACACTACTCCCTCCTCTCTGGTTAAGACCCTTCACCACGTCCTCAACCTTCTCTATTGCTAATGGCACCCGCCAGGGTTGTCCGCTGTCTCCTCTCCTTTTTGCACTGTACGTAGAGCCTCTGGCGGCTGCCATTAGAAGCACTCCGACATTCGGGGATTCCGGTCAGGGGCAGGGAATTTAAGATATCACTTTTTGCAGATGACGTTATCCTTACCCTGACTCAGCCCAAGATCTCACTACACAACCTCCACTCTGAGCCGGACCGCTACGGGGTGCTTTCGGGCTACAAAATTAACGTGTCCAAATCGGTGGATCTCCCACTAAACATGGCAATGGATGAGACGACCCACCTGCGCTCCATATTCCCATATAAATGGGAAAGCTCTTCCCTTAAATACTTGGGGGTTTTTCTTACGCCATCGTTCCATACCTTATATCAGGCTAATTTCCCCCCCCCCTTATCGGGCAATTAGGGAACTAATCCACAAATGAAAGGTGCACCACATATAGCTCCTGGGACGAATCACGTCTATTAAAATGGTGATCCTCCCCAAGCTCCTGTATTTGTTTCATACACTGCCGATCCCGGTCCCATACGCACATCTACGCACACTTCAGAAGGACCTGTTGAAATTTGTATGGAATTACAAAAAATACCGGGTCCCGAGCTCTGTCATGACGGCCTTATGCTCAGACGGCGGCCTGGCGTTCCCCGATTTGGTTCGTTATTATCAGGCCTCTCAGCTACGGGCCATAGTCTCCTGGTTTCCGCAGAGGTCTTATAACAAGTGGTCGGAGATTTAAAAAAAACGGGCTAGCTCCGGTACACCCGAACAGCTTCCTATGGGGCGAGAGTGTCGAGATAGATTTGGGTCGGCTACTAGGGCCGATGGCCCAGCTCCACCTGCTCTGGCGGAAGCTTTCCCGCGAACGCAGTCTCCACTCGGAGTTCTCTCTAATGACCTCCTTTCTCTGCAACCCGAAGTTGCCGACCAGCCTGACCCATCAGATGTCCTGGCCCTGGGCTTCGCGTAACCTGTTTCATCTAGGGCATCTGGTGGACCCTAGAACAAGAAAGCTGTTGACCTTCTCGGAGCTCCAGGCCAAGCACGACCTCCCCCGACAGACGTTTTACAGCTACTTACAAATCAGACACTTCGTACAGGCCATGGCCCCCCACCTACAGTTTTACCCACCCTCCCCATTCGAGCAGATAATTCTGGAAGGAAGGAATCGCAGAGGGCTGATTTCCGACATTTATCGCATCCTCAACACACACCACTTTCAAACGAGGGGTAAACATTCCTACATGAAACGCTGGGAGAGGGAACTAGGCGAGGAGCTCCCCCTTGAGGCTTGGCAGGGGGTGTGGCGTCAGGCGGCCAAGTCCTCTCTGTGTACACTGTACAAAGATAACTCCTACAAAATCCTCTTTCTGGTATCAGACCCCAGACATACTCCACAAAATATACCCCTCCACCTCTGACCGCTGTTGGCGATGTCTGCAGGAGCAGGGGGTCCCTGTTCCACATTTACTGGGCCTGCCCTCTGATTGCCCCATACTGGCTCATGACCCGAAGGCTGCTCCAGCGTTAATTTGACGTGTCGGTACCCCACTCCCCTAAATTTTTCTTACTAGGCCTGTCCCAACCCGCACTGGCCAAGCCGGGTCGGAAGCTCCTTAGGCATGTCCTGACGGCAGCTCGTTGCCTAATAGCCCTTAACTGGAAAAATTCATTGCCCCCGTCTACGGAGGCCTTATACTCCAGGATTAAGGATGTTGAACTCATGGAGAGAATGACTGCCAGGGTGAGAGATAGGCTTGAGGAGTACGACCTGGTCTGGGGGAGATGGCAGCTGCTGGAGGATTGATGGCGAATCAGTACGGGTACGGTGATGTAGACCACTGGCGTTCTATTTCTTTTTCCTTATTTCTCTCTCTTCTTCTCTATTTTACTCTCTTTGTTTATATTGCTGATGGTCCTTGCTCTGTTTTGAATCTGGCATATAAGCTAGGCAGCAGACCTTGGGTGGCCTTTTGGTTGCTAGCACGGATAGCTGACTTACGGTGTCTTCCGTCCGGCTGCGCATCCTTCGGTCGGATTGCCTAATATTGCTGCACCTCCCTATACTGTGTTATTTATTTATTTTATTTATTTCAGGTACTTATATAGCGCCGTCAATTTACGCAGCGCTTTTACATATACATTGTACATTCACATCAGTCCCTACCCTCAAGGAGCTTACAATCTAAGGTCCCTAACTCACATTCATACATACTAGGGACAATTTAGACAGGATCCAATTAACCTACCAGCATGTCTTTGGAGTGTGGGAGGAAACCAGAGTACCCGGAGGAAACCCACGCAGGCACAGGGAGAACATGCAAACTCCAGGCAGGTAGTGTCGTGGTTGGGATTCGAACCAGCGACCCTTCTTACTGCTAGGTGAACGTGCTACCCATTACACCACTGTGCCGCCCGTTATTCTGCACTGTCTATTTGTACTGGGCCCCTCATATTTTGGGAGCCATATTGCTGTTGCTCTATGCCTGTACTATTATTTCTGTCATGCGACCACGAAAAATTAATAAACTGTTATTTGAAAAAAAGAATATAACTGAATAAAATGTAATATATATATATATTATATTTTATTCTATTCTGTTCTATTGTTTTTCTGGTCTATTCTTTTTTACTCTATTCTAATCTTTTCTATTTAAATTCATTTTTTTCCAAAATTCGAATTTCAGTAATATTTTTTTTTTCTATTCTGTTCTATTGTTTTTCTATTATTTTGAAATCCAATTCTATACGATCATTCTATACGAAATCCAAATTTATATTTTATATTCTGTTCTGTTCTATTGTTTTTCTAGTCTATTATTTTGTATTATTTTCTATTCTAATCTTTTCTATTCAAATTGGAATTCATTCTATAGGAAATGCGAATTTCAGAAGCCATCTTCCAAAATTCGAATTTTGTACAGAATGAATTTGAATAGAAAAGACTATTATATTACTAGCATATAAAAACAATAATATATATATATATATATATATATATATATATATATATATATATATATATATATATATATAAATATATATATATATATATATATATTTATATTATCTATCATATAGAAAAATAAAATTTGAATAGAAAAGATTAGAATAGAATATAAAATAATAGGAAAGAATAGCATAGAAAAACAATAGAACAGAATGGAAAAAAATATAATATATATTATATTTTATTCTATTCTGTTCTATTGTCTTTCTAGTCTATTCTTTTCCATTATTTTCTATTGTATTGTATTTTTTTTACAAAATAGTTTTCCATTTTTTTCAAATTCGATTAAAATTTGATTCAAATTTGTTTTCGAATTCAATGCGAATTTGTTTTCAAATTCGATTCAAATTTGTTTTCAAATTCGATTCAAATTTGTTTTCAAATTCATTCGGTTTTTTTCGGATTTGTTTAAATTCATTACTTTTGTAATTCGGAAATTCGGATGCATACGAATAATGAAAAATTTGTCAGAATTTCAATTCAGAAAGAAACAAAATGCACATGTCTATTACAAATGTACCCCTACCATTTCACAAAAGATGTGTGAAAATGGTAAAAAAAAGACAATGCATGCCTTGAGACAATTCCTTTATTAAAAAAATAAATAAATAAAACTGTCCCACAAAGTCTTCGGCCCATCCCTATTGATGGAGGGATGGAGACAGGAGATGAAGGAGGGATGGAGACAGGAGATGAAGGAGGGATGGAGAAAGGAGGTGATGGAGACAGCAAATGAAGGAGAGAGTGATGGAGACAGGAGATGATGGAGGGAGGGATGGAGACAGGAGGTGATGGAGGGAGGGATGGAGAAAGGAGGTAAAGGAGGGAGGGATGGAGACAGGAGGTGAAGGAGGGATGGAGACAGGAGGTGAAGGAGGGATGGAGACAGGAGGTGAAGGAGGGATGGAGACAGGAGCTGAAGGAGGGATGGAGACAGGAGCTGAAGGAGGGATGGAGACAGGGGGTGATGGAGGGATGGAGACAGGGGGTGATGGAGGGATGGAGACAGGAGGTGATGGAGGGATGGAGACAGAAGATGTTGGAGGGATGGCGACAGGAGATGAAGGAGGGACAGCAACAGGAGATGAAGGAGGGAGGGATGGAGACAGGAGGTGATGGAGGGATGGGGAGAGGAGGTGAAGGTGGGATGGAGACAGGAGATAATGGTGATGGAGGATGGAGACAAGAGATGATGTCGATGAAGGAGGGATAAGGACAGGTGGTGAAGGAGGGATGGAGACAGGAGGTAAAAGAGGGATGGAAACAGGAGGGGAAGGAGGGATGGAGACAGGAGATGGTGGAGACAGAAGGTGATGGAGGGATGGAGACAGGAGATGAAGGAGGGAGGGATGGAGACAGGAGATGAAGAAGGGAGGGATGGAGACAGGAGATGAAGAAGGGAGGGATGGAGACAGGAGATGAAGAAGGGAGGGATGGAGACAGGAGATGAAGAAGGGAGGGATGGAGACAGGAGATGAAGAAGGGAGGGATGGAGACAGGAGGTGATGGAGGGATGGAGACAGGAGGTGATGGAGGGATGGAGACAGGAGGTGATGGAGACAGGAGGTGATGGAGACAGGAGGTGATGGAGGTATGGAGAAAGGAGATGATGTAGATGAAGGAGGGATAAGGACAGGTGGTGAAGGAGGGAAGGAGACAGGAGGTGAAGGAGGGATAGAGGCAGGAGATGAAGGAGGTATGGAGACAGGAGATGAATGAGACAAGAGGTGAAGGAGGGATGGAGGGATGGAGAGAGGAGGTGAAGGAGGGATAGAAACAGGAGATGGTGGAAACATGAGGTGAAGGAGGGATGGAGACAGGAGATTAAGGAGACAGGAGGTGATATAAATGGAGGGATAAGGACAGGTGGTGAAGGAGGGATGGAGACAGGAAGAGAGGTGGAGACAGGAGAAGGAGGGGTGGAGACAGGAGATGAAGGAAGGATGGAGAAAGGAGATGAAGGAGGGATGGAGAAAGGAGGTGAAGGAGGGATGGAGAAAGGAGGTGAAGGAGGGATGGAGACAGGAGGTGAAGGAGGGATGGAGACAGGAGGTGAAGGAGGGATGGAGACAGGAGGTGAAGGAGGGATGGAGAAAGGAGGTAAAGGAGGGATGGAGAAAGGAGGTAAAGGAGGGATGGAGACAGGAGGTAAAGGAGGGATGAAGACAGGAGCTGAAGGAAGGATGGAGACAGGAGATGAAGGAAGGATGGAGACAGGAGATGAAGGAAGGATGGAGACAGGAGATGAAGGAAGGATGGAGAAAGGAGATGAAGGAGGGATGGAGAAAGGAGATGAAGGAGGGATGGAGACAGGAGGTGAAGGAGGGATGGAGACAGGAGGTGAAGGAGGGATGGAGACAGGAGGTGAAGGAGGGATGGAGACAGGAGGTGAAGGAGGGATGGAGACAGGAGGTGAAGGAGGGATGGAGACAGGAGGTATGGTGACAGGAGGTGATGGAGCGATGGAGACAGGAGGTGAAGGAGGGATGGAGACAGGAGGTGAAGGAGGGATGGAGACAGGAGGTGAAGGAGGGATGGAGACAGGAGGTGAAGGAGGGATGGAGACAGGAGGTAATGGAGGGATGGAGACAGGAGGTGAAGGAGGGATGGAGACAGGAGGTGAAGGAGGGATGGAGACAGGAGGTAATGGAGGGATGGAGACAGGAGGTAAAGGAGGGGATGGAGACAGGAGGTAAAGGAGGGATGGAGACAGGAGCTGATGGAGGGATGGAGACAGGAGCTGAAGGAAGGATGGAGACAGGAGATGAAGGAAGGATGGAGACAGGAGATGAAGAAAGGATGGAGAAAGGAGATGAAGGAGGGATGGAGAAAGGAGGTGAAGGAGGGATGGAGACAGGAGGTGAAGGAGGGATGGAGACAGGAGGTGAAGGAGGGATGGAGACAGGAGGTGAAGGAGGGATGGAGACAGGAGGGATGGTGACAGGAGGTGATGGAGCGATGGAGACAGGAGGTGAAGGAGGGATGGAGACAGGAGGTGAAGGAGGGATGGAGACAGGAGGTGAAGGAGGGATGGAGACAGGAGGTGAAGGAGGGATGGAGACAGGAGGTGAAGGAGGGATGGAGACAGGAGGTGAAGGAGGGATGGAGACAGGAGGTGAAGGAGGGATGGAGACAGGAGGTGAAGGAGGGATGGAGACAGGAGGTGAAGGAGGGATGGAGACAGGAGGTGAAGGAGGGATGGAGACAGGAGGTAAAGGAGGGATGGAGACAGGAGGTAAAGGAGGGATGGAGACAGGAGGTAAAGGAGGGATGGAGACAGGAGCTGATGGAGGGATGGAGACAGGAGCTGAAGGAAGGATGGAGACAGGAGATGAAGGAAGGATGGAGACAGGAGATGAAGGAAGGATGGAGAAAGGAGGTGAAGGAGGGATGGAGAAAGGAGGTGAAGGAGGGATGGAGAAAGGAGGTGAAGGAGGGATGGAGACAGGAGGTGAAGGAGGGATGGAGACAGGAGGTGAAGGAGGGATGGAGACAGGAGGTGAAGGAGGGAGGGATGGAGACAGGAGTTAAAGGAGGGATGGAGACAGGAGTTAATGGAGGGATGGAGACAGGAGGTAAAGGAGGGATGGAGACAGGAGGTAAAGGAGGGATGGAGACAGGAGCTTATGGAGGGTTGGAGACAGGAGCTGAAGGAAGGATGGAGACAGGAGATGAAGGAAGGATAGAGAAAGGAGATGAAGGAGGGATGGAGAAAGGAGGTGAAGGAGGGATGGAGACAGGAGGTGAAGGAAGGATGGAGACAGGAGGTGAAGGAGGGATGGAGACAGGAGGTGAAGGAGGGATGGAGACAGGAGGGATGGTGACAGGAGGTGAAGGAGGGATGGAGACAGGAGGTGAAGGAGGGATGGAGACAGGAGGTGAAGGAGGGATGGAGACAGGAGGGATGGTGACAGGAGGTGAAGGAGGGATGGAGACAGGAGGTGAAGGAGGGATGGAGACAGGAGGTGAAGGAGGGATGGAGACAGGAGGTGAAGGAGGGATGGAGACAGGAGGTGAAGGAGGGATGGAGACAGGAGGTAATGGAGGGATGGAGACAGGAGGTAAAGGAGGGATGGAGACAGGAGCTGATGGAGACAGGAGCTGAAGGAGGGATAGAGACAGGAGCTGAAGGAAGGATGGAGACAGGAGCTGAAGGAAGGATGGAGACAGGAGATGAAGGAAGGATGGAGACAGGAGATGAAGGAGGGATGGAGACAGGAGATGAAGGAGGGATGGAGACAGGAGGTGAAGGAGGGGTGGAGACAGGAGGTGAAGGAGGGATGGAGACAGGAGGTGAAGGAGGGATGGAGACAGGAGGTGAAGGAGGGATGGAGACAGGAGGGATGGTGACAGGAGGTGATGGAGCGATGGAGACAGGAGGTGAAGGAGGGATGGAGACAGGAGGTGAAGGAGGGATGGAGACAGGAGGTGAAGGAGGGATGGAGACAGGAGGTGAAGGAGGGATGAAGACAGGAGGTGAAGGAGGGATGGAGACAGGAGAAGGAGGGGTGGAGACAGGAGAAGGAGGGGTGGAGACAGGAGGTGATAGAGAGATGGAGACAGGAGATGAAGGAGGGATAAGGAAAGGAGGTGAAGGACGGAGGGATGGAGACAGGAGGTGAAGGAGGAATGGAGACAGGAGGTGAAGGAGGAATGGAGACAGGAGGTAAAGGAGGAATGGAGACAGGAGGTAAAGGAGGAATGGAGACAGGAGGTAAAGGAGGGATGGAGACAGGAGGTAAAGGAGGGAGGGATGGAGACAGGAGATGAAGGAGGGATGGAGACAGGAGATGAAGGAGGGATGGAGACAGGAGATGAAGGAGGGATGGAGACAGGAGAAGAAGGAGGGATGGAGACAGGAGAAGGAGGGATGGAGACAGGAGAAGAAGGAGGGATGGAGACAGGAGATGAAGTAGATGAAGGAGGGATAAGGACAGGAGGTGAAGGATGGAAGGATGGAGACAGGAGATGAAGGAGGGATGGAAACAGGAGATGAAGGAGGGATGGAGACAGGAGATGAAGGATGGATGGAGACAGGAGATGAAGGATGGATGGAGACAGGAGATGAAGGATGGATGGAGACAGGAGATGAAGGATGGATGGAGACAGGAGATGAAGGATGGATGGAGACAGGAGATGAAGGATGGATGGAGACAGGAGATGTAATGTAGGACAATTATCAATCCAACAAACATATCGATCTATTAAAAACGGCGCTTACCCACAGCCACCCAAGTCATGAAGTGCTCGGGATCAGCAAACAGATGGAATAGTGTGCACCCTATCGGCCGAACAGACGGCCCCCAGGCCTATTGGAAGACACAGATGGGGGTAAGTCAGTGCTAAAAAATGGATAAATGAAAAAGATTATAAATGGTGATTGATTGGAAGAATGTATCTGCTAGCCTAAAAAATATATATAATAGGGTAATTATAATAGTAACAATAACCTCATTTTAATGAGGAAAAGGGGCATAAGCCTCAATTAAGTCAAATTTGTTATAGTGTCAGAAAAGACAATCATTACTCATAGGCATTGCATATGGACATAATAAAATTATTAGCTATAAATGAAAAAAGTTCCAGAAAAAAACCTATAACGATTTATCAGACAAGAAAGTATGTAATGATGGCTATGTATCTTTAATAATGGGTAGCAGGTGAGACGTGATGTTAAGCCTCCCTATCAAACCAACTGTGCACTTTCTAAAAGCAGATAGTAACCAGAGGAGTAAACAGCCTGGTAAGTTGAAAAAAGCCAGGCTCTATTGCCCACAGAGTGATTCCTTTTCCTGGGGACAAATACAGAATTAAAGCTGGTTTCAGGAGTTTTAAAATAAATAAAGAAAAATGAAAGGTATCAGTCTACAGTGAAATATATAAGTTACCAGAGAGCAGTGCAGAGCAAAACTCCGTCGTGGCAGCCGATGGTATGTTTGAGCATACTGAAGAGATCCTATAATAAAGTGAAGGAAAAAGATAGAACTACTCTTCTCTTTTCCAATAAAACGTCAAAAACTGTAGATACTGTATGCATTGTTACTCAATATTCAAATCAACACAAAAAATTCCGGGCCATTGTTCAAAAATTCTGGCCTCTATTACAAGCAGATCCCAATGTACATCATTTTATAAGTGACTCGCCGGGAATCACATTTAAGAGACCTAGGTCTCTCAAAGATTGCTTAGTAAGAAGTCACTTCATTGACAATTCATTATCTATTAGACTTAGGCCGCGTACACACGCGCGGACTGTTTGCCCAACCTTGTTCGTCAAACAGTTTCGGCAAACAGTCCGCTCAAAATTTGCATGAGCGGACTTGCCCACACACGAGCGGACTGTTTCAACGAACTGTTTGCCAAACAGTCCGCTCAACTTTTGAAATGAACGGACTCGCCCACGTAAGGCGGAGGCAAATCCGCCCATTTCGAGCGCGTGTACAGGTAGGCGGGGCCCGCGAAGGAGACGTCGCGGGCTCCGCCGCCTGGAATGGGCTTAAAGTCGGCGTGGGGGTTCCCCCAAAGTCCACACCAGACCCTTGTCCGAGCACGCTACCCGGCCGGCCAGGAAAGGGGGGCGAGCGAGCGCGCCCCCCCTCCTGAGCCGTACCAGGCCGCGTGCCCTCAACATGGGGGGTGCCTTGGGGAAGGGGGGGCCGCGCGGCCCCCCCACCCCAAAGCACCTTGTCCCCATGTTGATGAGGACAAGGGCCTCTTCCCGACAACCCTGGCCGTTGGTTGTCGGGGTCTGCGGGCGGGGGGCTTATCGGAATCCGGGAGCCCCCTTTAAGAAGGGGGCCCCCGGATACCGGCCCCCCACCCTATGTGAATGAGTATGGGGTACAATGTACCCCTACCCATTCACCTGTGAAATAAAGTACAAAAAAAAACACAACACAGGGGAAAAAATATTTTATTGCACAGCTCCGGGGGTCTTCCGTCTTCGGGGGTCTTCTCGCCGGACTCCTCCGCTATGTGTGTGTAGCTCTTTTACTAGCGGAGGAGTCCGGCTTTCTTCCTCCCCGCCGCCGGCCTCTTCTCCCGACTTCGGGGGTCTTGTCCCCCTCTTCGGTTCTTCTGCCGGGCCACCGTGCCTTCTTGTAGCTCTTTTACAGGCGGTGGCCCGGTCTTCTGTCGCCGCTGTCGTCGCCGCCGCCGCCGCCTTCCGTTCTTGTTCTTCTTCTTGTTCTTCTGCTTCTTCTCCTGGAGATGTTGACTCGACGAGCTCTCCGGCCGGAATGCCAGAGCCGCGCTGTGCGGTCACTTATATAGTGACAATGGGGCGGTGTCACATGGTATATGTCACATGGGTTGGTCACATGGTGACCCCGCCCCCTTACGATGTCATAGTCCCCATGTGACATCAACCCATGTGACCAACCCATGTGACATATACCATGTGACACCGCCCCATTGTCACTATATAAGTGACCGCACAGCGCGGCTCTGGCATTCCGGCCGGAGAGCTCGTCGAGTCAACATCTCCAGGAGAAGAAGCAGAAGAACAAGAAGAAGAACAAGAACGGAAGGCGGCGGCGGCGGCGACGACAGCGGCGACAGAAGACCGGGCCACCGCCTGTAAAAGAGCTACAAGAAGGCGCGGTGGCCCGGCAGAAGAACCGAAGAGGGGGACAAGACCCCCGAAGTCGGGAGAAGAGGCCGGCGGCGGGGAGGAAGAAAGCCGGACTCCTCCGCTAGTAAAAGAGCTACACACACATAGCGGAGGAGTCCGGCGAGAAGACCCCCGAAGACGGAAGACCCCCGGAGCTGTGCAATAAAATATTTTTTCCCCTGTGTTGTGTTTTTTTTTGTACTTTGTTTCACAGGTGAATGGGTAGGGGTACATTGTACCCCATACTCATTCACATAGGGTGGGGGGCCGGTATCCGGGGGCCCCCTTCTTAAAGGGGGCTCCCGGATTCCGATAAGCCCCCCGCCCGCAGACCCCGACAACCAACGGCCAGGGTTGTCGGGAAGAGGCCCTTGTCCTCATCAACATGGGGACAAGGTGCTTTGGGGTGGGGGGGCCGCGCGGCCCCCCTTCCCCAAGGCACCCCCCATGTTGAGGGCACGCGGCCTGGTACGGCTAAGAAGGGGGGGCGCGCTCGCTCGCCCCCCTTTCCTGGCCGGCCGGGTAGCGTGCTCGGACAAGGGTCTGGTGTGGACTTTGGGGGAACCCCCACGCCGATTTTTTTCGGCGTTGGGGTTCCCCTTTAAGCCCATTCCAGGCGGCGGAGCCCGCGACGTCTCCTTCGCGGGCCCCGCCTACCTGTACACGCGCTCGAAATGGGCGGACTTTCCGAGCGGGAACAGTCCGCTCATTTCGAAAGTACAGCGGACAGGCCCACACACGGGCGGACTGTTCGCTCAAACACAGTTTCAGCGGACAGTTTTTCGGAATTTCCAAAAGACTTTGTCCGTCCAACTGTCCGCTGAAACTGTCCGCTGAAAGCCCACACACGAGCGGACTGTCCGCCCAAACACTGTTCAGCGGACAAGGTTGGGCGAACAGTCCGCCCGTGTGTACGCGGCCTAAGGGCGCGTACACACGGGCGGACTGTTCGCCCAACTTTGTCCGCTGAACAGTGTTTCAGCGGACAGTCCGCTCGTGTGTGGGCTTTCAGCGGACAGTCTGACGAACAAAGTTTTTCGGAAATTCCGTAAAACTGTCCGCTGAAACTTTGTTTGAGCGGACAGTCCGCCCATGTGTAGGCTTGTTCGTCAAACTAAGTTGCGCGCATGCTCAGAAAGGATTTACACGCCGAAAGTTATAATGCAGTGTATAGGACGTCGTATTTTTCGTCCCGTCGTACGTGCCGTACACGTCATCGCGCACGGTTTCAGCAAACTGTTCGTTCGTCGTGTGTGGCCATGTCCGTCCATGCTAATTTTGAGCGGACTGTTTGCCGAAACTGTTTGACGGACAAAGTTGGGCGAACAGTCCGCCCGTGTGTACGCGGCCCTACACAATTAGGCACATTTTCATGTGGTAACTGTGAAATGTGCCCATACATTAATAACTCTGGTAAGGTTAAAATTACCTAATGGTAATTGGTTCTTCACGAAATTTCGTGTCACGTGCTCTACTCCGGGCATTGTATACTTAGCGCAATGCCGCTGCGGAGGCTTCTATATAGGGAAGACTAAACGATTATTTTCAATTCGTATTAAAGATCACACCAAACCCATTTTAAACAAAAAAATAGTCACGGCCATCAGTAGACACATCGGAAATTGATCATTCTTTCGATCCAAATTGGATTCGCTTCACTGCCCTGGCACACATAACTCTGAATTCACGGGGTGGTTCTGTAGACAAACTCCTCCTACAAATTGAAGCTAAGTGGATTTTTATCCTAAAAGCAACCCAATACCCGGGTTTTTTATGAAAATATTAGCTACAGATCATTCTTATAACCTCGTCTGAGCATTTATTTTCCTGGGTCATTGGCCTCTGCAATCCCCACCGCTGTTCTTCCCATCATTGGTGGTTCGGGAGGGGGTGGGATGAGTGGGGGGGGGGGGGGGAGAGGGAAGAGAGAAGAGAATTTATTATTTGTTTTTTGTTGTTTTTTTTTTGTTTTTTTTCCCTTTTTAATTAATTTTTTTTTTTTTTCTCATTCTTAGTTTATTTTCTAATTGAATATTATGTTTATCTGTGTTTAACATAAATACATTATTGTATAATTATCATGTCCTTATGGTTACACTGCATTATGATTTATGTTCATGTCGGTCCCAAATATGTTCGATCAGTGCTCGCCGATCATGGATTCCTTGCATGGGATCTCTGCAGGTTTCCCTGATCTGTGTTCACACTATGGCGTCCCACCGCTTATTTTTGAGAATCCTCCCTTTACCTATTCTGCACCATTCAGGCTTGACTCATGATCCCCTGGCCTCTACTTTTGTTTTGGAGGGCATACGGACACCCAAGGGAGCCCTCTGGTGTTCATAACCCCGGGGGCTCCCGTTTTGGTCAGGCCTCCGATGTGTTCCCTTCACCGGGACTAATGCCTACATGCCTTCCGGCCCCTCTGCATTCGTCTCGTCTCTCCGCCGCGGCGGAGATCCGACACGATTATCCCACTGCTGCTGCCCTTCGGCAGCGATGGGCGGTCCATCACTTTCGTCAGCCCAGCGGCATTATGGGAACTGTAGTCTGGGCTCGGGGCGCGGTGGGCTTTACACATGCGCAGTGCCTCTCCCATAGTGTCCGCATCGAGCCGGTGACGTCAGACGCCGGCTCGATGGATGGGGGATTTATAAGCAGTGCAATCCCCTTCTTTGTCAGTATGCTCAAACATACCATCTGCTGCCACGACGGAGTTGTGCTCTGCACTGCTCTCTGGTAACTTATATATTTCACTGTAGACTGATACCTTTCATTTTTCTTTATTTATTTTAAAACTCCTGAAACCAGCTTTAATTCTGTATTTGTCCCCAGGAAAAGGAATCACTCTGTGGGCAATAGAGCCTGGCTTTTTTCAACTTACCAGGCTGTTTACTCCTCTGGTTACTATCTGCTTTTAGAAAGTGCACAGTTGGTTTGATAGGGAGGCTTAACATCACGTCTCACCTGCTACCCATTATTAAAGATACATAGCCATCATTACATACTTTCTTGTCTGATAAATCGTTATAGGTTTTTTTCTGGAACTTTTTTCATTTATAGCTAATAATTTTATTATGTCCATATGCAATGCCTATGAGTAATGATTGTCTTTTCTGACACTATAACAAATTTGACTTAATTGAGGCTTATGCCCCTTTTCCTCATTAAAATGAGGTTATTGTTACTATTATAATTACCCTATTATATATATTTTTTAGGCTAGCAGATACATTCTTCCAATCAATCACCATTTATAATCTTTTTCATTTATCCATTTTTTAGCACTGACTTACCCCCATCTGTGTCTTCCAATAGGCCTGGGGGCCGTCTGTTCGGCCGATAGGGTGCACACTATTCCATCTGTTTGCTGATCCCGAGCACTTCATGACTTGGGTGGCTGTGGGTAAGCGCCGTTTTTAATAGATCGATATGTTTGTTGGATTGATATCTACATAGCTTTTCATTTGAGCAATTAAAAATACCTTTTAATAGGTTTTTTGTTGTTTTTGTTTTTTTGCATGGTCTAAACTCCCCCTTTTTTCTTTTTTCTTGAAAATTAAATTTGTTGTCAGTTGCACGTTTCCCTTGAAGAAGCACATTGCGAAACATGTCGGGAACAAGTGCGATTATCCTGCCAACACCTACTACCGGGATCCCTTCAGCTCAGTAATCATGTGTATACAATTGTTTGCATAATTCTGTACTTCAATGTCCTTTTAATGTATATGTAATAAAATAACATGAATTTTTAGTATATTTTGTGTATACCATTGTTATATTTTGCACCGCTAAAAAAATTCCCCTCCTCTATTCCCTTACTCTCTATAAAGCTCCGTACACACGAGAGAACTTATGTCCGACAGACTTCCGAAGGAGTTCTGCCGGAGTTCCGACAGAGTTCTGACGGACTTTTCGACTGAGCGGACTTGGCCACACACAATCACACTAAACTCCGACGGATTCGAACGTGATGACGTACGACTGGACTTGAATAAGGAAGTTCATAGCCAGTAGCCAATAGCTGCCCTCGCGTCGGTTTTAGTCCGTCGGAATAGCATACACACGAGCGAATTTTTCGGAGGGACCGGGTCCGGCAGAGTTCCGTCTGAAAAATTTGAAGCATGTTCCATATTCTAAAGTCCGTCAGACTTTGGCGAATCAAAAGTCCGTTGCAGCCCACACACGATCGAATAGTCTGACGGAATCAGTCCGTCAGACTTTGGATGTCCAAAAGTCCGCTCGTGTGTACGCGGCATAACATATTTATTGGGGGATGAGGTGCCTAACCCGATTAGGTGTCACTGGGGTATTGGACTAAATCATGTCCATTTGCATATTGTATTTGTTTGTAGCTGAAGTATTGCAATTTGCACTGAAAACTTTAATGCTGTAACTTTTAGAAAATGGCAGTAAAAACTTTGCTCTGCCAGTAAATTTTCAGTTTCGTGTCTGTGAATTTCAGTCTGGTAGGTTGGCAACACTGATCTGGGGGTCCCCTTGTTAAAGGGGGCTTCCAGGTTCTGATAAGCCCCCCGCCAGCATTCCCCCACAACCACCAGGCAAGGGTTGTGGGGATGAGGCCCTTGTCCCCATCAACATGGGGACAAGGTGCTTTGGGGTCAGAAAAACAACCCCCACACCATAATCCCCCCTCCACCAAATGATTTGGACCAGTGCACAAAGCAAGGTCCATAAAGACATGGCCAAGCGAGTTTGGGGTGGAGGAACTTGACTGGCCTGCACAGAGTCCTGACCTCAACCTGATAGAAAACCTTTGGAATCAATTAGAAAGGAGACTGTGAGCCAGGCCTTCTCATCCACATCAGTGCCTGACCTCACAAATGTGCTTCTGGAAGAATGGTCAAATATTCCCATAGACACACTCCTAAACCTTGTGGAGAGCCTTCCCAGAAAAGATGAAGCTGTTTTAAGCTGCAAAGGCCAACTCAATATTGAACCCTACGCACTAAGGCTGGGATGCCATTAAAGTTCATGTGCATGTAAAGGCAGGCGTCCTGATACTTTTGACAATATAGTGTATATTCGGCTCATCTCTAGCTGTTACAGCCTCCACTCCTTCTAGGAAGATTTTCCACACAATTTTGGAGTGTGCCAGTGGGAATTTGTGCCCATTTAGGCAAAAGAGAATTTGTGAGGTCCGGTACAGATGTTGGATGAGAAGACCTGGCTCGCTATCAATGTTCCAACTCATCCCAAAGCTTTTCAATAGTGATATATATACAGTATATATATACAGTGGTGTGAAAACGTGTTTCCCCCCTTCCTCATTTCCTGTTCCTTTGCATGTTTGTCACACTTAAGTGTTTCGGAACATCAAACCAATTTAAACAATAGTCCACGACAACACAAGTAAACACAAAATGCAATTTGTAAATGAAGGTGTTTATTATTAAAGGTGAAAAAAAATCCAAACCATCATGGCCCTGTGTGAAAAAGTGATTGCCCCCTAAACCTAATAACTGGTTGGGCCACCCTTAGCAGCAACAACTGCAACCAAGCGTTTGCGATAACGTGCAATGAGGCTTTTACAGCGTCCTGGAGGAATTTTGGCCCACTCATCTTTGCAGAATTGTCCTAATTCAGTTACATTAGAGGGTTTTCGAGCATGAACGGCCTTTTTAAGGTCATACCACAACATCTCAATAGGATTCAGGTCAGGACTTTGGCTAGGCCACTCCAAAGTCTTCATTTTGTTTTTCTTCAGCCATTCGGTGGTGGACTTGCTGGTGTGTTTAGGATCATTGTCCTGCTGCAGAACCCAAGTTCGTTTCAGCTTGAGTACACGAACAGATGGTCGGACATTCTCCTTCAGGATCTCTTGGTAGACAGCAGAATTCATAGTTCCTTTTATCACGGCAAGTCTTCCAGGTCCTGAAGCAGCAAAACAGCCCCAGACCATCACACTACCACCACCATATTTTACTGTTGGTATAATGTTCTTTTTATGAAATGCAGTGTTCCTTCTACGCCAGATATACTTGGACACACACCTTCCAAAGAGTTCCACTTTTGTCTCATCGGTCCACAGAATGTTGTCCCAAAAGTCTTGGGGATCATCAAGATGTGTTGTGGAGAAATTGAGACGAGCTTTGATGTTCTTTTTGCTCAGCAGTGGTTTTCTCCTTGGAACTCTGCCATGCAGGCCATTTTTGCCCAGTCTTTTCCTGATGGTGGAGGCATGAACGCTGACCTTAACTGAGGCAAGTGAGGCCTGCAGTTCCTTGGGCGTTGTTGTGGGGTGTTTTGTGACCTCTTGGATGAGTCGTCGCTGCGCTCTTGGGGTAATTTTGGGCGGCCGGCCACTCCTGGGAAGGTTCACCACTGTTCCATGTCTTCGCCATTTGTGGATAATGGCTCTCACTGTGGTTTGCTGGATTCCCAAAGCTTTGGAAATGGCTTTATAACCCTTTCCAGACTGATAGATCTCAATTACTTTCTTTCTCAATTGTTCCTGAACTTCTTTGGGTCTCGGCATGATGTGTAGCTTTTAAGGATCTTCTGGTGGACCTTACTGTGTCAAGCAGCTCCTATTTAAGTGATGCCTTGATTGTGAACAGGTGTGGCAATAATCAGGCCTGGGTGTGGCTAGAGAAATTGAACTCAGGTGTGGACAACCACAGTTATAGTATGTTTTAACAAGGGGGGCAATCACTTTTTCACACATGGCCATGATGGTTTGGATTTTTTTTCACCTTAAGGCCGGGTTCACACCGCTGCGATGCGGGAACGCCGCAAATCCGCGGCGTTTTCCCGCATCGCATTACTCCCGCCGGCAGTTCACACTGCTCTATGCGGACGGCTGGGAGTGTCAATGATATGTTAATGACACCCCCAGATCCGTCCGCATATCGCAGTGCGATCTGCCGACTTGCACAGGAATCGGATCGCATGGTGTGAACCCCCATGCGATCCGATTCTGTTGCGGACCAAAAAAAGGGTCCCGTGCGAGTTTGCTGCGGGAGCGATACGAATTCAGCCATACTATCTGTATGGCTGAACTCGCATCACTACGGAGATCGGATGTGATTTGCGGTGCGAATCACATCCGGATCTCCCCCCGCAGCAGTGTGAACCCAGCCTTAATAATAAACACCTTCATTTACAAATTGCATTTTGTGTTTACTTGTGTTGTCCTTGACTATTGTTTAAATTGGTTTGATGTTCCGAAACACTTAAGTGTGACAAACATGCAAAGGAACAGGAAATGAGGAAGGGGGCAAACACTTTTTCACACCACTGTGCGCACACACACACACACACACACACACACACACACACACACACACACACACACACACACACACACGGGGATCTACAAGCTATCATTGTGGATTCAGCCAGTACCCAGAACTCAAGTGATTGATAAGGCAATATCCAATGAAAAAATCCTTGTTCTGTACCATGACAGTAGGAAGGGTAGATTTACTTACGATCTGATATTGATGGGGTACAGCCATCTCCATCACAGCAAATTATACCCACAAAGTACTTGGTATTTTTTGTAGTTACGGAACCAGCGATGTTACATTTGTTTACAGGAGCCCAAGATCGGAAGACTTGGTATGACTTCGCTCCATCTGAAAAATGTATAAAAGTTCTGTAAAAACATTGACAGAAACAGCACAAGCCTTATGTTCTTCCAAAGTTGCTTAAAGTAGTATTAAAAGTTTGGCTTAAAAAAAAAAAAAAAAACATGTTATACTTACCTGCTCTGTGCAGTGGTTTTGCATGGAGCAGCCCAGATCCTCCTCTTTTTCTCAAGCCCCCCGCTGGAGCTCCTGGCTCCTCCCCCCTGACCAGTGCCCGCAGGAGTCCTGCTGGGCGCTCACTCTCAAGCCTTGCTCTGTGCGTCATAGGACCCGTAGAGCCGAGGCTCGGCCCTGCTACCCGCTCTCTCGTCATTGGCTCACTGGCTGTGATTGACAGCAGTGGCAGCCAATGTCTGCCACTGCTGTCTCAGCCAATGAGCAGAGGGAGTCCCGGCACAGCCGAGGCTCTCGTGCACATCAAGAGGGAATTCATGTAAGTAGTAGAGGGGCTGCTGCACACAGAAGTTTTTTTTGTTTTTTTTTTAACCTTCAAGCATAGAATGTATGAAGGTAAAAAACCTTCAGCCTCTACAATCACTTTAAAGTGGGGCCTATAGTGGACCTCGTATCAGATATACTGTATGTTTTATGTTAAGTGCATGCATACCTAATAATGTGTAGGTGTAACATTTCCAGATACAGAGATCACAGTCTACTCCCCCCCCAACAAGGCTTTCATCAACTTTTCTCTAAATAAGGATGGCACCATCTTTATTTAGGCATCATCCAGGGCCAGCATCTACATCCTGGACTCCCACCGCCACTAAACGGCCATTTTTTACTGAGAAGCCAATCAGTGCCCCTGCTTGTACGTTGGCAGTTCCCGCAATGCACATTAAAGTGTAACTAAAACCAGGACCCTGCATTTACTATATCTGGTCTCCCACAAAGTGGCGTCTGGTGGTCACCCACGCCTCCCGCCACCCCCCCAGTTGGTCGGCCCCGCACTTACCCCAACTAGGTTGCAGGCAGCGCTCTTCTGGGCATCGGGTGATGGCTTCCCCTGCGTTTCCTCCTCCCGTGCATCACGCCGTGCGTCTCCTCCCTCCTCCTCCTCCTAGGTGGCCAATCAAATTGCCTTTCCATTCAGCCAATCAGGTGACGGGTCTCAGGCCAGGAGAGGAATGAGGAAGACAATAGCGTATATTCATTCGCTATTGTTACACAAATGGGTGTACGCAGGGCGCAGTGCCCTGTCCACCCTTTTTTCAAGGCTATTAGAGCCTCAGGCTCTAATCACGTGCTTCAAAAAAAAAAAACATTGGAATACATGCGTCCGGCACCCACATGTAGATTTTGGGGCTGGACGCATGGATGGGGGGCGGCACCCATGTGCCCTGCATTACAGGCCGCCACTGCTCCCATAGTACACAGAACTTGGACATGCAATTATTTTAGTAAATATAAACTGCTAAACACCTTTTCTCATCAGTAGTATATAGCAGTCTTGTGACTTCTATCAGTGCCTGGTTAAAGCTTGTAGGAGGAGTTTTCATTCTACTCTGACTTTCCTATGAGACTGCAGGACCCCTGACCCTCTGTTTGGACAGTGCTGATTGGCCCTGTGACGATCTCATGTACTCTCCCAAGAAAAAAAAAAAAACTCTGAAGCAATACACACCAAACTAAGCATGTGCAGAGCACCCCCAAGGCTCTGTACTATCAGGAGATGGATTGGGGAGTGTGGAAGAAGGGGAGGATCAGAGAAGACAGGATCAAATAACCTTTTTGCACACTGCAGAGGATTAACCCCTTGGGTTCCACAAGCATGCTTTACTGCATATACAGACTGATTTCACTGTTGTGAGTTCAGTGACGCTTTAAGGCACCGGACACCCCCTTGCTGGATGTCACAGCCAGGGGGAGGTCCCAGCGAGGGAGATGAACTGCAACAGCCACCGGGCCCTCTCTGGGCCTTGGCCGGCAGCCTCAGACCAGTGCTTCACACCACTGGGCTGTAAGGGCAAAATGGCGCAGTACGCAGGGACACACCATCAGTGGCCAGTGCACAAGACACACAAGAGGAACAACCGGGGGCGGAGCCAACATTGGGAGGCGGGGCCAGCAGAGCCAGATCCACATGATGTCCAGACCGGTGTCCCCAGCGGTGAGCTATCAGGAGGTCCAGGAGCCATCAGGTGAACGATCAGAAGGGGAGCTGTCTGGGTCAGAAGTGGAGGATGCCCAGGAGAGTCAGGCAACAGTGGATTCCAGAGTGATGGCAGTGGGTACGCCCTCCCCTGGTCAGCCCGGTAAGTCACCATGTCTGTCCTCTATATATAAGCCTAACACTATGCAGGGGTAGTCAGGAGTAATGATTGCAGGGGGTTCAAGGGCCATAAAATGGGTGACACGGCCCCTTGTGGCCACAATGGGGGCCGCCCAGGCGGTAGATTCGTATCCATCCCCGCGGGGTCTGACACGTGTCTGCAAGCTTTACTGGAGGGATTGCAGGGCTTTGTACAACAGTTTGTGGTAGGGACTGGGGGGGCAGGCACAACAGGCGGCAGCATGAGTGCCGCTGAGTGGTGGGTCTCCCTTGGCTGCAAGGGGCCCCTGGGTCAGTCACCTACCCTTTATCAGTTATTGCGGAGCCTCATAGGGCCGCGGGTTTGACTTTGTCCATGGCTCCTGGGCTGCTAATGGCTCTGGAGGAGGAAAAAGCTGGTACATCGCAGGAAAGTGGGGGTAGGACAGATGTTGTTCGCATTGCAGATGAAGCAAAATGCGAGGTATACGTCTGTTTTGAGGGCCCTCTAGGTTCTCACCTGAAGCCGGATGTCAGAGATAGGGATGAGCTTCGTGTTCGAGTCGAACGTACGTTCGACTCGAACATTGGCTGTTCGTGCGTTCGGCGAATTCCGAACGTTTTGGCCGTCCGCGTCAAAATTCGAGTGACGCGCGCGCGGACCACAATGCACTGCATTGGCGCAGTGCATTGCTGCCCGATGATTGGCTAAGCATGCACTGTGACCCCGCATGCTTGGCCAATCGCAGCGCCGGCAGCGAGGAGAGCCATGATTGGCCACAGGCATCCTGCCTGTGGCCAATCATAGCTCAGGCTGTGTAGTGCACGCCCCACACTATATAAGGCCGCCTTTAAGGCGGCCTCCTGTAGTGTGTTACTTTGCATCTGAAGCAGTGGGTGTTCTGTGTACCTTCAACACAGTACACACTGATCGTTTTTGGCTGATTTCCTATCTTGCTGCTGTGTAGTGGTTGTTGTCTGTGCCCTGACTGCAGTATACACCACTATATTCACCTCACCTATATAGCTAGTGATCTAGCTTTAACCACTTAACAACTGCCCATTGCCGATTAACGGCTTTAGGGCGGTTGTTTAACTCAGAGAGGCCGTTAATTAACGGCCTCCCAGAATTCTGCTCTCGCGTGCCCCGAGGTGTGCGCACTCGAGATCATCCGTGACCGCCGGGTCCATAGGACCCGGCGCATAACGGTAAACGGCCGCTCATAGCGGCCGTTTACCACGTGATTGCTCCGTCAAATGACGGAGTGATCACTTGGAAACAAACCGGCGTCATGTTATGACGCCGGTTCCTCCCTCCCCTTTCTGTACCGATCGGTACAGCGGAGGGGAAAGAGATCGGTGTCAGCAGCGATGTGGGCTGCATCTGCAGTGCCCACATCGCTGCTCACCGAATTTAACCCCTCAATACCAGTGCATACTCTGCAGTACCCCGCCATTACTCTGCAGTACCCCGCCATTACTCTGCAGTACCCCGCCATTACTCTGCAGTACCCCGCCATTACTCTGCAGTACCCCGCCATTACTCTGCAGTACCCCGCCATTACTCTGCAGTACCCCGCCATTACTCTGCAGTACCCTGCCATTACTCTGCAGTACCCTGCCATTACTCTGCAGTGCAGTACCCTGCCATTACTCTGCAGTGCAGTACCCTGCCATTACTCTGCAGTGCAGTACCCCGCCATTACTCTGCAGTACCCCGCCATTACTCTGCAGTGCAGTACCCTGCCATTACTCTGCAGTGCAGTACCCTGCCATTACTCTGCAGTGCAGTACCCTGCCATTACTCTGCAGTGCAGTACCCTGCCATTACTCTGCAGTGCAGTACCCTGCCATTACTCTGCAGTGCAGTACCCTGCCATTACTCTGCAGTGCAGTACCCCGCCATTACTCTGCAGTGCAGTACCCCGCCATTACTCTGCAGTGCAGTACCCCGCCATTACTCTGCAGTGCAGTACCCCGCCATTACTCTGCAGTGCAGTACCCCGCCATTACTCTGCAGTGCAGTACCCCGCCATTACTCTGCAGTGCAGTACCCCGCCATTACTCTGCAGTGCAGTACCCCGCCATTACTCTGCAGTGCAGTACCCCGCCATTACTCTGCAGTGCAGTACCCCGCCATTACTCTGCAGTGCAGTACCCCGCCATTACTCTGCAGTGCAGTACCCCGCCATTACTCTGCAGTGCAGTACCCCGCCATTACTCTGCAGTGCAGTACCCTGCTATTACTCTGTAGTACCCCGCCAATACCCCGCCAATACTCTGTAATACCCTGCCATAAATTGCCATACCCAGCCATACTCAGAGATACCCAGCCATACTCGGTGATACCCTGAAATACCCAGCCATAGACGCCCCCCACCCCTCACCGCCCTCCGGTGCTTCTACCAACTCGCCAGTACGATCAAAGCCAGAATCTTTTTTTTATTTTTTATTTCAGGCTTCCCAGCCTAGAGGTGAGATGTGGGGTCATATTGACCCCCCAGATTTCACTGTAAAGAGGACCTGTCACCCCATATTCCTATTACAAGGGATGTTTACATTTCTTGTAATAGGAATAAAAGTGATCAAAAATATATTTTTGGGAAAAAAAATGTCAAACTAAAATAAATAAAGTAAAATGAACAATAAAAAAATAAAATAAAAATTAAAGCGCCCATGTCCCCATGTGCTCGCATGTGCCACACATGTAAGGTATCGCCGAGAATGTTAGAGCGAGAGCAATAATTCTAGTCCTAGACCTCCTCTGCAACTCAAAACATGTAACCAGTAAAAAAATATTTAAAGCGTCGCCTATGGGGATTTTTTAAGTAGCGACGTTTGGCGCCATTCCACGGGCATGTGCAATTTTGAAGAGTGACATGTTTGATATCTATTTACTCAGCATAACTTCATCTTTCACTTTATGCAAACATTGGGCTAACAAGTGGTTAATAATAGAGCTTGCAGTCAGTAGTGTTAGGAGATAGTGCGTGCTGTCTGCGTGCTCTGTACCCAGTACATACCGCTATAATATAGGGCAGGCCCCTACTTTCAAACATCCAACTTACAAACATCTCCTACTTGCAAACGCAAGGAGACAGCAGCAAGTGAGATGAAAAAAGATGGACGACAAAACAAATTATACAGGGGTGATAACCCTTCCCTATGTTTTCCAAAAAGCTTAAAGATAGTTTTTTTGACTGGAGCTACACTTTAAAAATGTACCGGTTGAAAATGACAAACAGATTCAACTTAACACAACAAACCTACACAGTCCCTGTCTTGTTTGCACCGCCTGTATACTGCTGTTCTGAGTATATAGGGCCTGGGGGCCACACGCATTTCCTTTTTTTAATATGGGTACGGGGTTCCCCTTAATATGCGTACAAGACCCAAATAGGCTGGTAATGGGCAGGGAGGGCTACCCATGCCATGTTTCTCAATGATTTTCAACCATATTGCAGGAACCAGATATAACATTAAAACCGCAAGTAGTTTTAAATGGTGTTATTTCCGTTTAATGTCATTTTGTGCAGGGACTGTTCTAAACACGGGAAACACGTGGCACTTCACAGGCATACTACAGACACCCCCCAGGCACCATATTTAAAGGAATATTTCACTTTTTTTTTTCACTTTAATCATCATTAAAATCAGTGCTCCCACCAAAACGGTAGTTTTTAAAACTTTTTTTTGCAGTGACCCATGTCCCCTGAGGCAGGAGGCAGGTCGCCAAACCCTTTTTAGGACAGTATCTTGCATATTAGCCGTTAAAATTAGCACTTTCCAATTCGAACGTTCGAGTCCCATAGACTTCAATGGGGTTCTAACGTTCGTACCGAACGCGGGGGTCGTTCGCAAGTTCTGGTGCGAACCGAACCGGGGGGTGTTCGGCTCATCCCTAGTCAGAGATAATATAGTGAAGGGTGAGTATGTGGAGATATTTTTGCTATTGCCCCTGGAAAAGTTTAATTTGGACAGGGTTAAACAAGACGATGGCAAGAAGGAGGATGAGGAGGAAAAACTGAGATACTGTTTGATCCCGCGCATGTTCATAAATTGGCTGCAGGCGTTTGCCATTATGGAAAGTGTGATAGGCGAAAAGAACCCTGAACACTGTTTGGCACTTTTCTGTTACATGGAGGTGGTGGGGGAAGCTTACAGAGTCTACTGAGGTTTGGCCTGGCTGTGGTATGACGAACAGTTCAGACAGCGCAGGCCGTCCGTCCCTAAAATAGGATCACAAGGACATTAGATTCTGGATGAAGTTGATGTCGTCAGCGAGGGACCCAAATCATTTTTTTCCAGGAGGGTTCGGGGGGTTCTACGTCCCCAGAACAGCCGGCCTCCAAAAAATGGAATGTCTGCTGGCAGTACAATGAGGGAACCTGCAAGTTCAGGGGAGCATGTCGTTTTAAACACAAGTGCTCTGTCTCCGGGGGATCCCATCCCATCTCAGGCTTTTTCAAAAAAGGCAAGGGACATGGCGGGGATTTTAGCAACAAAAGGGACGAAACCGGTGTGGGTGGAAAGGATGCAAATTTTTCTAAATAGGTTTCCAGATTGGGAGGCCGCTAGGCTGTTGAGGGAGGGATTTCCCGAGGGTTTCTATATCCCTTGCTCTTTACACGCCATCCTGCCGGTAGCTAAGAATTTGCGTTCGGCTTTGCTCCATTCCGGGGTAGTGGGAAAAAAATTGGGTAATGGTGCTAGGCTGCATGGCGGGCCTTTCAGTGATCGGCCTATGGAAGAGTTGGTGATTTCCCCTTTGGGAGTGGTGCCCAAAAAGGAGCTGAACAAGTTAAAGCGGAGGTCCACCCTAAAGTGGACCTTCCGCTCATTGGAATCCCCCCCCCTCCGGCGCCACAATTGGCACCTTTCAGGGGGGAGGGGGGTGCAGGTACCTGTACATTACAGGTATCTGCACCCACTTCCGGCGTAGATTCTGCAGAAGGTACGCCCCTTTCCGCAGAATCCACGCCCCTTTCCTTTCCGAAAGTCCCCCCGCTGCCTGCTGGGAAACACACGGATCCCAGAGACAGCGGGGACCATCCTTATTGCGCAGCGCGACTCGCGCATGTGCAGTAGGGAACCGGGAAATGAAGCCGAAAGGCTCCACTTCCTGATTCCCTTAGCCAAGATGGCGGCGGCAGCACCCGAGAGACGATCGAGAGATCGGCTTCGGGTGCCGACATCGCGGGCGCGCTGGGCGGGTAAGTGTCACTATTTTAAAAGTCAGCAGCTGCAGTATTCGTAGCTGCTGGCTTTTAAAAAAAAAAAAAAACGGCGGAACTCCCGGCGGACTCCCGCTTTAAGGCTTATACACCACCTGTCTTTTCCGAAAGGGGATCGGTCAACAATGCGGTTGACCCTGACTCATGCACAGTTTCGTACACATCCTTTGATGCGGCAGTGAGCTGGGTTTGTCACTGTAGTAAGGGGGCACTGATGGCAAAAGCTGATATCGAACCGGCTTTCCACTTGCTCCCGATTCATCTGCACAGCTTATGTACAAAGAGAAGAGCGCGCATGGCTGCCCTAGTGTAATACTGCTTAATGGCAAAAATTCAGATTCAAGTTAAAAGGGTTACACTCACAAACATGGATCAGAGGGTCACATGTACAGCAAAACAAATGTCTCCTCTCCTGGCCTGAATGAATGGATAGCCTCCCAAAAACGAGTGATATGGATGGAAGATGTATCAGAGTGAACTCTGTTTCCTTATCGTGTCATGGTGTGTTTGTTGTATATAGGGATGAGCTTCGTGTTCGAGTCGAACATACGTTCGACTCGAACATCGGCTGTTCGCCCGTTCAGCGAATTCCGAACGTTATGGGCCGTTTGCGCCAAATTCGTGTGGCGCTCACAGCCCACAATGCACTGCGCCATCGCAGTGCATTGCTGGCTCATGATTGGCCAAGCATGCACTGTGACCCCGCATGCTTGGCCAATCACAGCGTCGGGAGCGAGGAGAGCCATGATTGGCGACAGGCAGGATGCCTGTGGCCAATCATAGCTCAGGCTGTGTAGTACACGCCCCACACTATATAAGGCCGCCAGTGCGGTGGCCTTGTGTAGTGTGTTGGCGTCTGTAGGAGTTAGTGGGTGTTCTGTGTACCTTCAACACAGTATACACCGATCGTTATCGGCCGATTTTGCGTTCTTGTTCTAGTGGTTGTTGTCTGCGTGCCCTGACCGCAGTATACACCGCTATATCCACCTATATAGCTAGCTATATTTCTCTTTTTTAATAGAGCTTGCAGTCAGTTGTAGGAGATTGTGCGTGCTGTCTACGTGCCCTGAACCCAGTATACACCGCTATATCCACCTATATAGCTAACTATTTTGCTCTTTTTAAATAGAGCTTGCAGTCAGTTGTAGGAGATTGTGCGTTCTGTCTGCGTGCTCTGAACCCAGTATACACCGCTATATCCACCTATATAGCTAGCTATCTTGCTCTTTTTAAATAGAGCTTGCAGTCAGTTGTAGGAGATTGTGCGTGCTGTCTGCGTGCTCTGAACCCAGTATACAGCGCTATATCCACCTATATAGCTAACTATCTTGCTCTTTTTAAATAGAGCTTGCAGTCAGTTGTAGGAGATTGTGCGTGCTGTCTACGTGCTCTGAACCCAGTATACACCGCTATATCCACCTATATAGCAAACTATCTTGCTCTTTTTAAATAGAGCCCTGAACCCAGTATACAGGGCTATATCCACCTATATAGCTAGCTATCTTGCTCTTTTTAAATAGAGCTTGCAGTCAGTTGTAGGAGATTGTGCGTGCTGTCTGCGTGCCCTGACCGCAGTATACACCGTTATATCCACCTACATAGCTCTTCTCTAATTGAGCCATCTGCAAGAGTTAGTGGGTGTTGTGTGTGCCTCCAGCACAATATACACTACCCAATTGCTGGTTTTCCCATCTCCCTTTAGGCCATTACCATGTCTGGAAGGCCAGCAAGGAGAGGCAGACAGGCGCGAGCCGATAAAAGAGGGCAAGCAAGCTCTGTGTCTAGAGACAACAGTGCTGGTCATGGACGCGGGACATCGTCATCATCAGCACGTGGCCATGGGACATACTTGTCCTTCTTTTCGGCAGCTGGACATGTTGAGCCGCAACATGCCAACGACTTGGTAGAGTGGATGACCAAGCCCTCTTCATCCTCCTCATCCTCTCTCACCCAGGCTCAGGGTACTAGCAAAGCAGCTGCCAATGCATCGTCTTCCCTCCTCTCAATGTCATCATCAGTGACTCCTTCCCTAGACCCACCACGTCCTCCTGAGGAGTCTCCTGAACTCTTTGAGCACAGTGTTGGGTTCATACTCCAGGAGGATGCCCAGTGTTTTGTAGGCTCTGATGATGATACTCAGCTAGAGGAAGGCAGTAGCATGAATGCAGAGAGAGGGGATGCTCAAGAAGGACAGCAATCTGGCAGTCATGTTCCACAAGCTGCAGCATACTGCCAGGTTTGCTCCAGCGATGAAGAGGGAGGAGATGATGAGGGCACTGACTCCACGTGGGTACCTGGTAGGAGAGTGGAGGAGGAGGAGCCACATCTCCAACGAGGCAGGATGCCCTCGGGGGGCCAGCTTAGGGGCAGCACACCGACTGAATCACACCGCAGAGCTCCGCCTGTGCAGGGCACTGCCTCTGCGCGTTATTCTAAAAGTTCTTTGGTGTGGGACTTTTTTGAGACGAGTGCATCAGATCGCACCGCTGCTATTTGCAACATATCTCTCAAGCGTATCTCGCGTGGCCAAAACATCAGCCGCTTGGGCACCACATGCTTGACCAGACATATGTTGACCTGCCATGCAGCTCGTTGGCAAGCGTACCTCAAAGACCCATACCAAAGAGCAAAGCGGACCTCTCCTTGCTCCTCATCAGCTGGGATCTCCAACCCCACTAGACCTTCAGTCATCTCTGAAACCTGCTCTGAGAGGAATGAAGGTGTAGAATTAGGTGTGTCACAGCCAAGTGCTTCCGGGCACTCTGCTAGCGGTACACCCACATCCGATTATAGCAGGCAAATGTCCCTGCCCCAGCTGCTGGACCGGCGAAAGAAGTTCACTCCCAGCCATCCACATGCCCAGCGGTTGAATGCTAGCTTGGCTAAATTGCTAGCACTTCAACTGCTTTCTTTTCAGTTGGTAGACTCGGCCCCCTTCCGTGAGTTTGTACAATGTGCGGTTCCTCAGTGGCAGGTCCCCAAACGCCACTTTTTCTCACGGAAGGCGATTCCAGCTCTCTACCGGCATGTGGAAGGCAATGTCCTTGCCTCGCTGGACAGGGCGGTCAGTTTTAAGGTGCATATTACCGCTGACTCATGGTCCAGCAGGCATTTGACAGGGACGTTACCTGTCTTTCATGGCCCATTGAGTCACTCTTCTGGCAGCTGGCAAGGATGCAGGACAAGGTGCAGTAGTGTTAGAGGTTGTTCCGCCACCACGCCTCCAAAATGCTACTATTGGTTGTGACACACCTCTCTCCTCCACCCCCTCCTCTTCTTCTTCCTCCATGGCCTCTTCCAGTGCTCTGTCCTCAGAACCAGCGGTGCTCCGTAGGCGTTCCAGGGGCTACGCAAGTACGCAGGCAAAACTATGCCATGCCGTGCTTGCGCTGGTTTGTTTGTGGGACAGGAGCCACACTGGGCGGATGTTTTGTCAGCTCTGCAGGGGCAGGCCGAGAGGTGGTTGACGCCAGGCCAGCTTAAGCCAGGAATGGTGGTTTGCGACAATGGCACCAACCTCCTCTCCGCCCTCCGACAGGGACAACTGACCCATGTGCCCTTTGTGGCTCACATCCTTAACCTGGTGGTGTAGCGGTTCTTGGGCAGGTACCCGGGCTTACAGGATGTCCTGAAGCAGGCCAGGAAAGTCTGTGTGCATTTCCGCCCATCATTTAATGCCTGTGCTCGGCTGGCTGAGCTCCAAAAGGAGTTGAACCTGCCCAAGAACCGCCTTATATGTGACATGCCCACCAGGTGGAACTCAACGTTGGCCATGCTGCAGCGGCTGCACACGCAGCAGAGGGCCATCAATGAGTACCTGTGCGACTACGGCACCAGGACAGTGTCAGGGGAGCTCATTTTTTTCTCACCACGCCAGTGGGGCATGATTAGGGATGCATGCACTGTCCTGTCACCGTTTGAGGAGGCCACAAGGATTGTGAGCAGTGACAGTGCATGCATCAGTGACACTGTACCTCTTGTCCACCTCTTGGAGCATACGCTGCGTGGAATAATGGACAGGGCACTTGAGGCAGAACAGAGGCAGGAAGAGGAGGACTTCCTTGCCTTTTCAAGGCCCCCTTTATCCAGACAGCGTTCCTGCTGTGCCACCCATCACACAGGAAGAGGATGAGGACAAGGAGGAGGAGGAGGATGATTGTGTCAGCATGGAGTTGGAGGCTGGCACTCAGCCTCAGCAGCAGCAGTCTTGTAGGGATGATTTACAGTCCCAAGAAACCCGTGGACTTGTACGTGGCTGGGAGGAGGTAGCTGCGGATCATGTTGTCCTTAGTGACCCAGAGGACTCCGGACCGAATGCCTCAGCTAACCCTCGCTGCATGGCCTCCCTGATCCTGCAAAGCCTGCGGAAGGATCCTCATATTCTTCGGATCAAGGAGAGGGACCATTACTGGCTGGCCACTCTCCTTGATCCACGGTACAAGGGTAAGGTTGCCTACCTTATCTTGCCATTGCAGAGGGAGCAGAGGATGAGACATCTCCGGGAGGCCTTGCAGAAAGGTCTGTGCAACGCGTTCCCAGAGACTGGGAGGTTACAAACTCCTGGTCCTGGACATTGTGTTGCTGAGGCATCGGTCAGGAGGAGCGGTGGAGAAGGTGGCCGTCTGACCGATGCGTTCAGACAGTTTTTTAGTCCGCAGCCCCAAGGTGTGATCGGTTCCAGCAACCATCGCCAGCGTCTGACTTACATGGTGCAGGAATACCTAGGGGCAAGGTCAGACTTGGACACCTTCCCCACCGAAAATCCTCTGGCTTACTGGGTCTTGAGGATGGATCACTGGCCAGAGCTTGCACAGTATGCAATTGAGCTACTGGTCTGTCCTGCATCCAGCGTTCTTTCGGAACGCACCTTCAGTGCTGCTGGTGGCTTTGTTACCGATCACAGGGTGCGCCTGTCCACCGACTCAGTTGATCGACTGACCTTCATCAAGATGAATCAGTCTTGGATCACCCACAGCTACCAAGCACCTGAAGCTGATGTAACCGAATAATTTTTTTTAAAATATCACATCCCTTCAAGACTGCCTATGCTGATGCTGAGAAACTGTCCTGTTATGTTGATTGTCTATCCTCTTCCTCCTCCGCTGATATGTTGGAAGAACATTTCTGGTTCTGGGTGATGCCATCAGCCCAATTTTTCAGCCCCTGTTTAACAGGGGCATTTAATTACAATTTTTGATGCAATGCTTTGTAGCAGGGCTCATTCCTGCACCACAACTAGAGTATATGGGAGAGGTTGCAGTGTGGTGGCACCAGCACCAGTGCCTAAGGCCCAATTTTTCAGCCCCTGTTTAACAGAGGCATGTAATTACAATTTTTGATGCAATGCTTTGCAGCAGGGCTCATTCCTGCACTCCAACTAGAGTATATGGGAGAGGTTGCAGTGTCGTGGCACCAGCAAGCAGTGCCTAAGGCCCAATTTTTCAGCCCCTTTTTAACAGGGGCATGTAATTACAATTCTTGATATAATATTTCACAGCAGGGCCCCTTCCTGTGCCCACCCAGAGTAACGGTGAGGACTTATAGTGTTGTGGCACCAGCACCACGACCACCAAAGGCCCAATTTTTCTACCACTGTTCAACAATGGCATGTAATTACAATTCTTGATATAATCGTTCACAGCAGGGCGCTCCAGCGCCCACCAAGAGTCACTTTGAGAGCTTACAATGTTGTGGCAACACCAACACCTTGTTCTGCCATTTCTGCAGAGCATATAGGGCAGGCCCCTACTTTCAAACATGCAACTAACAAACGTCTCCTACTTGCAAACGGAAGGAGACAACAGGAAGTGAGAGAAAAAAGACGGACGGCAAAACAAATTATACAGGGGTGATAACCCTTCCCTATGTTTTCCAAAAAGCTTAAATATAGATTTTTTGACTGGAGCTACACTTTAAAAATGTACCAGTTCAAAATTACAAACAGATTCTACTTAACACAACAAACCTACACAGTCCCTGTCTTGTTTGCACCGCCTGTATACTGCTTTTCTGAGTATATAGGGCCTGGGGCCACACGGATTTCCTTTTTTAAATATGGGTACGGGGTTCCCCTAAATATCCGTACAAGACCCAAAGGGGCTGGTAATGGGCAGGGAGGGCTACCCATTCCATTTTTCTCAATGATTTTCAACCATATTGCAGGAACCAGATATAACATTAAACCACAAGCAGTTTTAAATGACGTTATTTCAGTTAAATGTCATTTTGTGCAGGGACTGTTCTAAACATGGGAAACAGGTGGCACTTCACAGGCATACTACAGACACCCCCCAGGCACCATATTTAAAGGAATGTTTCACTTTTTTTTTTCACTTTAATCGTCATTAAAATCAGTGTTCCCGCCAAAACGGCCATTTTTAAAAACATTTTAGGCATTGACCCATGTCCCCTGGGGCAAGAGCCAGGTCCCCAAACCCTTTTTAGGACAGTATCTTGCATATTAGCCATTAAAATTAGCACTTTTAATTTTGACGTTCGAGTTCCATAGACTTCAATGGGGTTCTAAAGTTCGTACGAATTTTCGGTCAGTTCGAAAGTTCTGGTGCGAACCGAACCGGGGGGGGGGGGGTGGGGGGGGGGGGTTCGGCTCATCCCTAGTTGTATAACACTCGCACGGTCCTGCCGGCGCAGCGTGATGTCACTCTTGGCCGTACAAGGAAGACCGAAGTGAGTGAAGTAACTCCTCCCAGCTAGCAGAGCATTTGCCACGACAACATGTTTCGGAGGCACGGCCTCCTTCTTCAGGTTATGGCTGTTGGGGTGCTGTTGGCAAGGGGAATTTTACATTGATCGGCGCTTGCCCATGTGTTCCTCCATTTCGTGCGCATTGTTCATAATATTCAGCTGCTGTGTATAATGGGTGGTTAGGGACGTTTTTCGGGCTGAATTCCATAATTCATTACCTGGATGATTTTCTATGAGTGGGTCCGCGGCCGTCTACCATGTGTGCAGTGTTGTTATCCACACTGCAACACATGGCGGACGCATTTGGGATCCCATTGGCAGAGAACAAGACTCTTAGCTTTTTGGGCATTGTCATTGACTCGGAAGTTATGGAGTGTCGATTACTGGTGGGCATGTTGGGTACAATGAGGTTGGAGATTCAGGGGATTCTGGGGCTACAGAAGATTCATCTGAGGCAGCTGCAATCTTTATTAGGAAAGTTGAACTTTGCATGCCGCATTATTCCCATGGGCAGGTTGTTTTTCCGAAGGCTATTGGGAGTAACTAAGGGGGCCAGTCCCCCACTCATTTCATTTGGATTACCAGGGAGCATTGCGAGGATTTGAGGGTGTGGGATACCTTCTTGATGGACTACAATGGCAGATCAGTCTGGATGTCCGGTCTGGTGAGTAACTGGGACTTTTTTGCGGTTCTGCCAGAGGTGCATTGCTTTGCGCAGCTGGACAGGCCTCCGGACGTTCTGGTTCTCCACGTTGGGGGGAATGATTTGGGGATTGTGCCATTAGGGTGCTTATTAGCTTATTAAGCTAAATAAAAAACTCCCGGTCGGCAGGAGAGGAGAGGACAGTGTGTGGCGGCGCCCCCCCGGGTGGAGAATAGAGCGTGTCAGGCTTGGGCAGCAGGCTGAAGTAACACACAGGAGGAGGAGGTCCTTCAATGCCACCCCACCCACCCACACCACTATTCTCGTCCTTTATCAATGACTGCAGACATACTATAGGAGATGGTCAGAGACTGCAGACATAGTACAGGAGATGGTCAGAGACTGCAATCATAGTACAGGAGATGGTCAGAGACTGCAATCATAGTACAGGAGATGGTCAGAGACTGGAGATATAATACAGGAGATGGTCAGAGACTGCAGACCTGTTACAAGAGATGGTCAGAGACTGCAGAGACCCGGTGCGGTAAAACATGGTATCACCCCCTCCACCAACTATAGTCGCCCCCCTCTGTCAGTGCAGAGCCCCCACTAAGTATAAACCCCTCCCTCAGTAAAGACTTCTTCATCAGTATAGACCCCCAGGACAAACCACCCCCCCTCCATTAGTACAGACCCCCCAGAACAAACCACCCCCTCCATTAGTACAGACCCCCCAGGAGAAACCACCCCCCCTCCATTAGTATAGACCCCCCAGGACAAACCATCCCCCCATTAGTATAGACCCCCCAGGACAAACCACCCCCCCATTAGTACAGACCCCCCAGGACAAACCCCCCTCCATTAGTATAGACCCCCCAGGACAAACCCCCCTCCATTAGTATAGACCCCCTCAGGACAAACCCCCTCCATTAGCACAGACCCCCAGGACAAACCCCCCTCCATTAGTATAGACCCCCCAGGACAAACCCCCACCCCATTACTATAGACCCCCAGGACAAACCCCCCTCCATTAGTATAGACCCCCAGGACAAACCCCCCCCCCCCTCCATTAGTATAGACCCCCCAGGACAAACCCCCCCCTCCATTAGTATAGACCACCCCAGGACAAACCCCCCACATTAGTATAGACCCCCCCAGGACAAACCCCCCTCCATTAGTATAGACCCCCCCCAGGACAAACCCCCCTCCATTAGTATAGGCCCCCCAGGACAAACCCCCCTCCATTAGTATAGACCCCCCCAGGACAAACCCCCTCCATTAGTACAGACCCCCAGGAAAAAAAACCCTCCATTAGTACAGACCCTCCAGGACAACCCCCTCCATTAGTATAGACCCCCCAGGACAAACCTCCACCCCATTACTATAGACCCCAGGACAAACCCCCCCTCCATTAGTATAGACCCGCCAGGACAAACCGCCCTCCATTACTATAGACCCCCAAGACAAACCCCCCCTCCATTAGTACAGACCCCCAGGACAGACCCCCCTCCATTAGTACAGACCCCCAGGACAGACCCCCCTCCATTAGTACAGACCTCCCCTCATTAGTACAGACACCCCAGGACAGACCCCCCACTCCATTAGTACAGACCCCCAGGACAGACCCCCCCCCCTCCATTAGGGTACATAAAAACACCCAGGCGGCAGCAGGAGAGGAGAGGACAGTGTGCAGTGTGCTGCCCGGGTGGAGAGCAGTTGTTCACAGCAGGCAGGAGTGAGACACAGAGAGGAGAAGGAGAACGTGTCGGGGGGGGAGACGGTCGGGGGATGAATCCTCTTCCCTCTCCGGAAATGGGAGGGGGAGGAATGGTGATAGCAGTCGACGGGCTGAACTGCAAGTTTATCCAGTTATACCCCGGGGTTGTCTCCCCCTTACATCCCCCCCCGCTCACTCTCCCCCCTTCATTATAGGGGGCGGGGGAGGGGACGGGGGGCAGTGGGGGGGAGTGGGGTCCTTCGGGCATGTCTAGTATTCATCTCGCAAGTGATAGGCGAGTTGGATGGTGACGCGGCCGAACAGAACTCCACCCCAGGACATAGGGATATAAGGAACAAAGAGGTTCTGGAAAATAATCCCTGACCAAGGGGTCAAAATTACATCCAATGATGGGATGGGAATGGGAGAAGGGGGGGGGGAGGGAAAGTGGGTTGGCCCGAATACAATAAAAGAAATAGGAAAGATTTTAGAAATAGCGGATGGATGGACTTAAGATAGTGACATATAATTTGAGAGGAATGAATTCTCCAAGGAAAATGTTTAATATTTTTGAAGAATTAGAGGGCTACCTTGCTGATATTGTTTTTTTACAGGAGACACATCTAGCCTTAGATTCCAACATCCGGATTTATACGAGAAAATATCCAACCTGGTACTATGCTGATTCACCGATTAAGGGAGCGAGGGGGGTAGCTATTGGGTTTGCAAAAGCCGTTGGGTGGAAGTTGGATGAGATGAAGGTGGACCCAGAAGGGAGGTTTTTATTCTTAATGGGTAGCTTACTAAGACAAAAATATACATTAATTAACATTTATTGCCCCAATAAGGCCCCAAAAAAATATTTAAACGGTATACTGAAATGAATAGAGAAATATAAACAAGGCCATGTGATCATAGCAGGGGACTTGAACTTTACCATGAAGCCCGAAATAGATAGTACATCAGTTATTTCCCTCCAAGAAATTAAGCAACATAGAATATTAAAAAAAAACAATTCATACACAACAGCTTGTAGATGCATGGAGAGCATGCAACCCGATGGAAAAGGATTATACATATTACTCTCCGGTTCATGACACCTACGCAAGACTCGATTACATAATTCTAGACCATGAAACATTGGAAATGCTGGTAAACGTCCAGATAGGTAATATTACGATATCGGATAATGCCCCGGTGATAGCTAAAATTAGGACGAGAGAAAAAGAGCCTAGAAGGGGGACTTGGAGACTAAATGAGGCGTTGAATAAATGGGGACCAGGTAGGATTCATCCCAAGAAAGGAGGGACGAGATAACAGTTTGAGGACCCTCCTTCTTATAGGTAAAGATAGGGAAAAGAAACCTCCAATGATATTGATTTCTATCGATGCCGAAAAGGCATTCGATAGAATTGATTGGTGTTTTATAATAGAAACTCTCCGGAACATAGGTCTAGGCCCAAAGATGCTGAAGTGGATCATTAACCTATATACACAACCAACAGCTAGAGTGGGAGTAAATGGAAGTATGTCATCCGCATTTGAAATGTTAAATGGGACAAGGCAGGGTTGCCCACTTTCGCCCCTGCTATATGTAATTGCCCTGGAACCATTCTTGGCAAAGATTCGAAATAATGTAAATATAAGTGGGGTTAAATGGGGGGGAAGAAGATCATAAAGTGGCGGCTTACGCGGACGACTTGCTCCTATATATAACTAAACCAAGACTGTCCCTGCCTTGTTTAATAAAAGAAATAAAAGATTATGGCACGCTTTCTAATTTTAAAATAAATCCTATTAAAACAGTCATACTAAATATAGGATTGGACAACGAGGAAGAGATGGCATTACAGCAAGAATACCCCTTTACATGGGAAAAAAAAAAGAAATAACATACTTAGGTATAAAAATTACAAAGACGGTCCAGGACTTATACCACGCAAATTTTATTCCAGTAGTAAATGACATCAAAACAGTGTTAGGGAAAATAAGAACGGGATCAATTTCTTGGACAGGCAGAATTAATCTTTTAAAAATGGTGGTTTTACCTAAAATCACCTACAAACTACAAATGCTCCCAATTAATATTCCAAACAGTTTTTTTTAAATAATAAAAACACTTTTCTTAAAATTTATATGGCAAAACAAAAAAACCAAGGATAAATTATAACATATTAATTAGAAAAAAAAAATGGTGGGATGGCTTTGCCAGATATTTATAGATATTACAGCACAATCACGTTGGCAAGAATGGTGGAAATGGGCAAATGTCCACACGGAAAAAAAGCGGGTAAAAATGGAAGAGTCACTAACAGGCACACAATTAAAAAAAATCATCTGGATCCCGCCAAAATTTAGATTTAGATAGGGTACAAATAAGGTACACGAAATCACGATAATAACACTAAAAATATGGGATGCACTATAATCGGAGAAATAAATGGGTATATAATTCTCCATTAATTCCACTAGAGGGCACAGATTTTTTTATTCCAGGAAATGGCACTCAATTAGGTAAACAAATGGAAAATATACAATTAAAAGATATAACTTCACGTGGTAGTTTGATGTCAAAACAAGAAATAATTGAGAAGTATAGATGGAAAAATTTAAAGGAATGGGAGTATGTACAGATTCAACATTTTGTAGGTACAATTCCAAAACCCATAAGAGACGAGAATTCTCTAACACCCATAGAAAAATTATGTAATTCTAAAGCAAAAGTAAAGCACTGTATGTCAAGAGTATATGAATGTTTATCGGAAATTGAGGCACAAGATGGCATTCCAGCAATAGAAAAATGGGAAGTGGACATGGGTATTAAATTAGAGGAGAGGCAGATGATGGCGTCAGTATGTAGGCAGGTGTCAGATACAACGTCTAGAGAGGTTAAAGCGGGAGTCCGCCGGGAGTCCGCTTTTTTTTTTTTTTTTTAAAGCCAGCAGCTACAAATACTGCAGCTGCTGACTTTTAAAATAGTGACACTTACCTGTCCAGCGCGCCCGCGATGTCGGCACCCGAAGCCGATCTCTCGATCGTCTCTCGGGTGCTGCCGCCGCCATCTTGGGTATGGGAATCAGGAAGTGGAGCCTTTCGGCTTCATTTCCCGTTTCCCTACTGCGCATGCGCGAGTCGCGCTGCGCAATAAGGTTGGACCCGCTGCCTCTGGGATCTGTGTGTTTCCCAGCAGGCAGCGGGGGACTTTCGGAAAGGGGCGTAATCTACACCCCTTTCCGCAGAGAGCTATCCCGGAAGTGGGTGCAGATACCTGTACTGTACAGGTACCTGCACCCCCCTCCCCCCTGAAAGGTGCCAATTGTGGCGCCGGAGGGGGGGAGGAATCCAATGAGCGGAAGGTCCACTTTAGGGTGGACCTCCGCTTTAACTACAAGTGCATGATGAGATGGCAGTTGACTCCCGTGAGACTGCACAAAATAGATCCATCTAGATCTAAGTACTGTTGGAGGGAGTGTAAATCTCCAGGAACAGCATTTCACATCTGGTGGGAATGTCCAGAAATAAAGCTATATTGGCAGGAGATCTTAGCCTATATAGAAATAATAACCGGAGAAAAAATCCCATGCTGCCCGCTGAAATGTCTGTTCTACGGAGTAGAGGAGACAAGCGGTAATTCACAAATAAAAAATAATAAAGGAAAAAATAAAAAATGTAATACGTTGGTAGTTCTTTTGCTTAACGCAGCAAAAGCTTTGATACCGGTAAAGTGGACACAAGTTAAAAAAAAACACTATTAAAGAGTGGGTGCAGAGAATTGAATATATCAACAATATGGAATATTTGGTTAAAATGGAAAATAATCAAATGAACAAATATTGGGCAGTATGGAAAAAATGGAGATCATTCAAAAGGACTGAAACCTACATCCAGGCATTAATAGAATAAATTGTGGAGGAAGGGCCAACAAAAAAAAAAAATGGGGGGGGAGGTTGGGTGGGGGGCTAGGGTATATTTTTGGGAAAGCGGCGGGGAGGGAAGACAGGAAATATAAGGAAAGTAAGTAGGTAAGACAAAAGGTCATTAACTATAGTATAAAGAACATTTTATTTTTATTTTTTTTTCAATATATTGTATTAGTGGTTTGTTTTGTATTTGTAACATATGTTTTCCTATTTTGTAACTCTCCCGCTTGTTTTTTACCTGAAAAACCTAATAAAATTAAAATTAAAAAAAAATAAAAATAGAGCGACAATTTTGAAGAAAACGCATTATTTTTTACTTTTTGTTATAATAAATATCCCCCAAAAATATATAAAAAAAACATTTTTTTCCCTCAGTTTAGGCCGATACGTATTCTTCTACATATTTTTGGTAAAAAAAAAACGCAATAAGCGATTATTGATTGGTTTGCGCAAAAGTTATAGCGTTTACGAAATAGGGATAGTTTTATGGCATTTTTATTAATAATTTTTTATTATTTTTTTTTTTTTACTAGTAATGGCGGCGATCAGCGATTTTTATTGTGACTGCGACATTATGGCGGACACATCGGACATTTTTGACACATTTTTGGGACCATTGTCAGTTATACAGCAATCACTGCTATATAAATGCAGTGATTCCTGTGTAAATGACACTGGCAGAGAAGGGGTTAACCAGTGGGTGGCAGTGTAGGGGTTAAGTGTTCCTAGGGGTGTGTTACTAACTGTGGGGGGGTTGGGCTTTCATTTAGTGAACACTGATCTCTGCTCCATGTGATTGGAGCAGAGATCAGTGTTCACTAAATGAAAGCCCAGGCAGAATGGGGAAATACTTACACGGCATTTCCTCCATTCAGCCGCCCTGTGAGACGATCGCGGGGATGCCCGAGGCGATCGAGTCCGCGGGACCCGCGACCGGTCTCACGGGGGTCCCTACCGGCATGCTCGCGATGGCAGGGCGGCAAATTTAAAGGGACGTACATGTACACCCATTTGCCTGCCCGTGCCATTCTGCCGACGTACATCGGCGTGCGCTGGTCGGGAACTGGTTAATAAATAGGTAATGGTAAGTGGGATGGGTTTTGGAGTATGATAATGGTGGCAGTCTTATGAAGGTGGACATCTTATCTACACTGCTCAAGTTCTTACTGATTTTTATTTTTTAGGCTGTTATAAATGATTTGTTATTGTGTGATAAATGTATAACACATACAAGAGAAGACAAGAATTACTTTTTTTTATTTGAAAACAAACATTAGAGCTATTATTATACAGCTGAGAAAATAATATTCTGAGATTTTTATTTAGCTCCTCCTGATTTTTAGATGTTTGTACAGAAGCAAGAAAGTTTACAGATGAGAGCGAACCAAAAGAAAAAAAAATGTTTCTTACTTGTGTTGGTTATCGTGTAAGAAGTCGCACATTTGTAATTTTCAGGGATTACAGTTAATGAGGAGCTACATGTTTGGTAAGACATGGATGCGCAGACGACACATGAAGGGCCTAAAATACAAAACAATCACATTAAAGATGAACTTCAAAACTGAAAACTGATAAGCTCAGCTCTCCGTCACTCTGCTCTCTCCTCCTCCTTTCCGCATGTCCTTTGCACTGCAGTCCATTTGATTGGCTCCTTATTTATTCACCCTCCCCCAGTATAAGGCTGACAACCAGTACAATTCAAGTGCTTACACTGCTTTCATTAAAAATAAAAACACACAATTAAAGTGTTACTAAACCCAGGACTCTGCATTCATTATATCTGGTCTCCCACAATACACAGAACACAAAAATGCAATTAATTTAGAAAATATAAACTGCTACATACCTTTTCTCATCAGCAGTATATAGCAGTCTTGTGACTTCTATCAGTGTCTGGTTAAAGCTTGTAGGAGGCGTGTTCATAGACTGTTCTACGAGGCTGCAGGACCCCTGACCCTCTGTCTGGACAGTGCTGGTTGGTCCTGTGCTGATCACATGCACTCTCCCAAGAAAAAAAAAAAAAACTCTAGCAATTCACACCAAACTGAGCATGTCCCCCAAGGCTCTGTTCCAGCGGCGGGGTTGCCACCCGTCCGGGATTCACCCTGTGTGCCGCTAAAGTGTTCGAGTTTGACTAGGGTTGCCACTAAGGTGACAACTCTAGCCCCACCCCCCAAATCCATAGCACCACCCCCCAAATCCATGTGCCCGTCCCCTAATTTACATGCAGGGCTCCGGACGCATGGATTCCAATGGGGTTTGTTTGTTTTTTTAGAAGCACATGATTAGATCTGGAGGCTCTAGTTGGCCGATATTCGCTATTGTCTTTCTGATTCTCCTCCCAGCCAATCCAGGCTCAGGTCCTGAGATTGGCTGAGAGGAGAAGTGATTCTATTGGCCGCTGAGGAGGAGGAGGAGGGAGGAGATGCAGGGGAAGCCACGCTGTCGTGAAGCCAAGGAAGGAGGAGAAGCACAGGCCCACTGCCGGAGGAAGCCCACGATCTAGATGGGGTAAGTACGGGACCCCAAAAATTATACCACCAGCCACCACTACTCTGCTCTATCAGCAGATGGATGGGGGACAGTGGAAGAAGGGGAGGATCAGAGAAGACAGGATCAAACAGCCTTTATACACAATGCAGAGGATTAACCCCTTAGGTTCCACAGTGAGTATAACAAGCATGCTATTCTGCATATACAGACAGATTGTACTGTTGTGGGTTTAGTAACACTTTAATGATGTAATACTATGTTTGGAGGTACCAAGGCATTTAGAAGAAAAAGTCATTTAGATTGTGGTAGTTGACATTTCCCCGCCAGCTTTTTTTCCTCTATTTTTTATTCAGCATGTGGATCTCTGGGATCCTCCAAGATACATATGAAACCTTAGGGCCGTGTTCACCTACACTATTACCAAAAGTATTGGGACACCTTCCTTTACACGCACTTCCTTTTAACTTTAATGGCCTCCCAGTCTTAGTCCGTAGGGTTCAATATTGAGTTGGCAATTTTTTTATTTTGAGAATCTTACAAACAAGAAACACATTCCAACTTAACTTTTTTATACAAAAATAAATAAATATTATATATACATTTATATATATATATATATATACATAACATCTTGTATACACGACTAAACATAATAATAAAGGCTTACTTCAACCTATAATATGGGAAACAAAAGGTTTTTCCCAACCAAGAGAAATATCTCTGTATTATACCATATACCATATATACACATACACATTATATATACATATATATACATACACACACACACATATACACACATACATACCCATTACTCAACTTGATTACCATTCAGACCAAGAAACATAGATTATCATGTGTATGTAGCCTTTCTTCAAAAAAAATATGTTTAACTTTGAAAATCTAAGGGAGTGTCCAGAGAGAAAACAGGGAAAGAACCCAACACCCAGAGATCAACAAACAGCAGCTACAGGCCTGATATTCCTCCACGCCTTTATCCAGACCCTTTGCCGCCATCTGTCTTTCTCGAGACCCCGAATTTTCCCTACCTCACCAAGAATCTCACACACCACCACCGGAACAGGAAGGACTTTCTGCCGAGGGGATACCTGACAGCGTGAATTCCAGGTATAATATCGGACTACTAAGCTGACTAAAAAAAAAGAGTGTCCAAATCAAATCCCTTGCGATTCTGCAATGCTCCATACACCCACTCAGCATAAGACATGCTAGGCAGGAAAGGAATATTCAGAGCCCTCCCCACCTTTTTATAGACTTCTATATTGAAAGGGCACTGAAGCAAGAAGTGGTCCATGGTTTCCACCTCACCGACACTCCGCTCTTGGACAACCACCATTGTCCAAAGAGCGGCACTTCACGTTCCCCCTCACATAGAGCCTACCGTGAAAAGCGAGCCAGGTCTGGTCCCTAAATTTCAAGGGAATCCGCTCAGAATTTATTAAACGTAAACCCTCCCTCATAATATGACCTGGGCAATCCCTTAAGGCCAGTGGCGCATGAAAGACAGTACCCACGATCTTTTCACCCAGGAGTCTCCTAGGAAGGGACCTGATATCCTCCGCTGTCACATGCCACCGTTTAAGAATGTTCAGGCACGGGGCAACATAAGAGGGGAGCTTACCATGCTTGATCCTTAGGCTTTTCACTGGGCCGCCACTCTCCCAACAGTCCAGAAAAGGTCTAAACCAGATCTGGAAAATACCTACCCATCCAGGCGGTCTCTCTGCTAGCATGTTACCAAAATTGTGCTTCAAAAACATCAGAGAGAAGAACACAACCGGGTTGACCATCCCTAGGCCACCCTTCCGCCTAGATAGGTAAGTCACATTCCGCTTCACAAGATTCAGCCTGTTCCCCCATAATAACTGGAAGAAACTATAAATCCTGGTATAGCAGGACTCTGGCAAGATGCAAACAAAGCTGACATACAGAAAGGTAGGAATCAGGTAGGTCTTAATCAAGTCCACCCTTTCCCTCAAGGAGAGCCGCCACCCCTTCCAGCATTTCTCCTTGACATCAGCATCATTCAGCCTGGCTTCCCAATTTGACTTACTGTAATCATCAGGGCCAAACTCGATGCCTAATACTTTGACTTTCTGCTGAGGCCTGGGGAAGGTGTCCGGAAGTGCAATGCTCTCACCTCCCTCGCTCATCCAAAAAACGTCACTCTTATCATGGTTGACCTTGGAGCCTGATGCCTCAGAATACTGCTCTATAACTGAGACAACCTCTTGCGCCTCCTCTGTCCCAGAGATAAAGACAGAAACTTCATCAGCATAGGCTACAACCCTCAAGGGCGGCTCACCAGTAATGCCCACCGGCACCCCGCACAACGGTCCGCTCTCTAGCCTTCTAATGAAGGGGTCGATTGTGAACATGTATAGCAAAGGGCTCAGTGGACACCCCTGGCGCACCCCTGATCCAACCCTGAAGGGCCGTCCAACCCAACCGTTAACAAGCATGAAGCTCTCTGCCTCTCTGTATAAAGTCTTAAGCCATCCAATAAACCCACCCTCCAGGCCATACTTGTCAAGGAGAAGCCAGAGGTACTCATGATTGACACGATCAAAAGCCTTTGCCTGATCCAATGCCAGCAAATACTTTCCCCAGCCTTCAGCTCTGCAACATTCCAGAGCCTCCCGGACAGCTAACACCGCTGAAAAAGTGCTTCTGCCCTGGACCGAACAGTGCTGCTGACGAGAAAGAAGTCTGTCTGCTACTGACGACAAGCGCCAGAAAATTATCTTTGCCAGAATCTTTCTATCGACATTGAGAAGGCTAATGGGGCGCCATTTCTCAATCATCGAGGGATCCTTGCCTTTTGACAACAGAATCACAGCAGATTGTCTCATGGAGGGAGGGAGTGAACCCTCCTGCAGACAGCCATTAAATACCTCCACAAGATAAGGTACCAAGCTGGATTTGAAAGTCTTATAAAATGCAGCCGTCAATCCGTCTGGCCCCGGGGTTTTCTTAATAGCCAGACCATCTATAGCTTTGACTACCTCTTCTGCTGTGATTTCCCCTGTCAAACTTGCCAGCGGAATGTTATTTCCCAGACCTGGTGTAGAATCCAGAAAACTCAACATCCTTGCCCGATCGAGGTACTTCTCTCCCAGAAGATCTACATAAAAAGACCTTGAGACTAGTGATGGCCGAACGGTTCGCCCGGCGGTCGTTTCGCGGCGAATTTCCGACATTCGCGGTCCGCACGTTCGAACGCCTTTTTCCGTCGTTCGCCGCGGCGGACTTACGTGTTTAATGTATACAAGAACTTTAACCTTTGGTGACACGTTTATCATGTGATACAGGACAGCCAATTGAGACATGACAGCACATGGACACTTGTACATTCCCCCTAACCTATAAATACACCCGATCCGGTGGCCATTTTACATTCTTTCTTCTGTTACGATAGGGACAGGTTCCTGTGTGGAGTAGGGAGAGATAAACCACTAGCTATTTGGTACACAAAAGTTCTTTTCAGGACTGGTATAGGTGTTAGGTGTTGATAGGTTTGCTGTGCTGCTGATTCTTGCAGCAGCCTGAGTGTCTTTTGTTAGTTTAGAGAAAGGGAAAGGACGGTGTATGCTACAGGGACAGCCAGATTAGTCTTTCATCATCATCATCATCATCATCATCATTAGCTGTTACTATCAAGGTCCACAAAAGAGCTGTTCCAGTAACCACTAATCGTTCTCTTTTTTTGCCAATTTGTATAGGGACAGGAAGGAAGCAGTGTTGTCAGGCAGTGAGGGTAATTTTAAAGACTTGCTGTTATTATTAGTTCCACAAAGGTTCTTTTCAGGACTGGTATCAGTGGTACAGTAATAGGCTTGTACATGTATAATATTCTTTCTTCCAAATATAGAAAGGATATTATACTTGACTGCTGCCCTTCTGCTGCAGTCTGCTAAACATTCACAACTCACTTGTTCCACAAAAGTTCTTATAAGGACTGGTAACTTGGTATAGGGTGCTACGGTACATAGGCTTGAGTGCGGTACAGTCTGCTGTTCTGTAAGGACCGCTATCGGTCCACAATAGATAGGGTTGACGTGCACCACTGCTGACCGCTGCCCTATACTGCAGCAGTCCTTCAGCGGTATAGGGACTGACGTACAGTCTGCTAAACACTAATACACAACCTGCTTGGTCCACAAAAGTTCTTATAAGGACTGGTAACTTGGTATAGGGTGCTACGGTACATAGGCTTGAGTGCGGTACAGTCTGCTGTTCTGTAAGGACCGCTATAGGTCCACAATAGATAGGGTTGACGTGCACCACTGCTGACCGCTCACCTATACTGCAGCAGTCCTTCAGCGGTATAGGGACTGACGTACAGTCTGCTAATCACTAACACACAACCTGCTTGTTCCACAAAAGTTCTTATAAGGACTGGTAACTTGGTATAGGGTGCTACGGTACATAGGCTTGAGTGCGGTACAGTCTGCTGTTCTGTAAGGACCGCTATCGGTCCACAATAGATAGGGTTGACGTGCACCACTGCTGACCGCTGCCCTATACTGCAGCAGTCCTTCAGCGGTATAGGGACTGACGTACAGTCTGCTAAACACTAATACACAACCTGCTTGGTCCACAAAAGTTCTTATAAGGACTGGTAACTTGGTATAGGGTGCTACGGTACATAGGCTTGAGTGCGGTACAGTCTGCTGTTCTGTAAGGACCGCTATCGGTCCACAATAGATAGGGTTGACGTGCACCACTGCTGACCGCTGCCCTATACTGCAGCAGTCCTTCAGCGGTATAGGGACTGACGTACAGTCTGCTAATCACTAACACACAACCTGCTTGTTCCACAAAAGTTCTTATAAGGACTGGTAACTTGGTATAGGGTGCTACGGTACATAGGCTTGAGTGCGGTACAGTCTGCTGTTCTGTAAGGACCGCTATCGGTCCACAATAGATAGGGTTGACGTGCACCACTGCTGACCGCTCACCTATACTGCAGCAGTCCTTCAGCGGTATAGGGACTGACGTACAGTCTGCTAATCACTAACACACAACCTGCTTGTTCCACAAAAGTTCTTATAAGGACTGGTAACTTGGTATAGGGTGCTACGGTACATAGGCTTGAGTGCGGTACAGTCTGCTGTTCTGTAAGGACCGCTATCGGTCCACAATAGATAGGGTTGACGTGCACCACTGCTGACCGCTGCCCTATACTGCAGCAGTCCTTCAGCGGTATAGGGACTGACGTACAGTCTGCTAATCACTAACACACAACCTGCTTGTTCCACAAAAGTTCTTATAAGGACTGGTAACTTGGTATAGGGTGCTACGGTACATAGGCTTGAGTGCGGTACAGTCTGCTGTTCTGTAAGGACCGCTATCGGTCCACAATAGATAGGGTTGACGTGCACCACTGCTGACCGCTGCCCTATACTGCAGCAGTCCTTCAGCGGTATAGGGACTGACGTACAGTCTGCTAATCACTAACACACAACCTGCTTGTTCCACAAAAGTTCTTATAAGGACTGGTAACTTGGTATAGGGTGCTACGGTACATAGGCTTGAGTGCGGTACAGTCTGCTGTTCTGTAAGGACCGCTATCGGTCCACAATAGATAGGGTTGACGTGCACCACTGCTGACCGCTGCCCTATACTGCAGCAGTCCTTCAGCGGTATAGGGACTGACGTACAGTCTGCTAATCACTAACACACAACCTGCTTGTTCCACAAAAGTTCTTATAAGGACTGGTAACTTGGTATAGGGTGCTACGGTACATAGGCTTGAGTGCGGTACAGTCTGCTGTTCTGTAAGGACCGCTATCGGTCCACAATAGATAGGGTTGACGTGCACCACTGCTGACCGCTGCCCTATACTGCAGCAGTCCTTCAGCGGTATAGGGACTGACGTACAGTCTGCTAATCACTAACACACAACCTGCTTGTTCCACAAAAGTTCTTATAAGGACTGGTAACTTGGTATAGGGTGCTACGGTACATAGGCTTGAGTGCGGTACAGTCTGCTGTTCTGTAAGGACCGCTATCGGTCCACAATAGATAGGGTTGACGTGCACCACTGCTGACCGCTGCCCTATACTGCAGCAGTCCTTCAGCGGTATAGGGACTGACGTACAGTCTGCTAATCACTAACACACAACCTGCTTGTTCCACAAAAGTTCTTATAAGGACTGGTAACTTGGTATAGGGTGCTACGGTACATAGGCTTGAGTGCGGTACAGTCTGCTGTTCTGTAAGGACCGCTATCGGTCCACAATAGATAGGGTTGACGTGCACCACTGCTGACCGCTGCCCTATACTGCAGCAGTCCTTCAGCGGTATAGGGACTGACGTACAGTCTGCTAATCACTAACACACAACCTGCTTGTTCCACAAAAGTTCTTATAAGGACTGGTAACTTGGTATAGGGTGCTACGGTACATAGGCTTGAGTGCGGTACAGTCTGCTGTTCTGTAAGGACCGCTATCGGTCCACAATAGATAGGGTTGACGTGCACCACTGCTGACCGCTGCCCTATACTGCAGCAGTCCTTCAGCGGTATAGGGACTGACGTACAGTCTGCTAATCACTAACACACAACCTGCTTGTTCCACAAAAGTTCTTATAAGGACTGGTAACTTGGTATAGGGTGCTACGGTACATAGGCTTGAGTGCGGTACAGTCTGCTGTTCTGTAAGGACCGCTATCGGTCCACAATAGATAGGGTTGACGTGCACCACTGCTGACCGCTGCCCTATACTGCAGCAGTCCTTCAGCGGTATAGGGACTGACGTACAGTCTGCTAAACACTAATACACAACCTGCTTGGTCCACAAAAGTTCTTATAAGGACTGGTAACTTGGTATAGGGTGCTACGGTACATAGGCTTGAGTGCGGTACAGTCTGCTGTTCTGTAAGGACCGCTATAGGTCCACAATAGATAGGGTTGACGTGCACCACTGCTGACCGCTCACCTATACTGCAGCAGTCCTTCAGCGGTATAGGGACTAAGAGTTTTGTCACAGGGTCATTTAAAAAATGACATGCAGAGGAAGAGGCAGGCCCTTCCGCAGGGGTGGTAGGGGTAGGGCAGGAGCAACAGGCTTGAGCCAAAGTGGGAAGTTGCAGAAGGTGCGTTCAATTACTTTAAAGGATGCACCAGACTTGGTTGAGTGGCTCGCTCAGCCTTACTCTTCTGCACCCTCCTCATCCTCTCGATCTGCACCCTCTTCTTCACTCTCTGCTATGTGCACCCCCAAAGACACTACCACCAACAACACGACCACCACCACCACCACCACATACCTTCCGCTTGAGTCACTGGAATTATTTTCCGATCCATATCAAGAGGACATTTCTGATGCGCAGCCACTCTTGGTATTGGATCAGGAAGAGGAGGTAGCAACAAGCGCTACTCAGCAGTCTGACGCCAGTACCCAGATCAGCCCAAGGAGGAGGTTGGTCCCCGGTGTTGCTGCCTACTCCGAGATCTCTACTTATAGCGGTGGGGAAGGTGACGTTGATGATGACGTGTCTAGTGATGTCACGTGGGTGCCCACAAGAGAGGAAGAGGAGGGGAGTTCAGAGGGAGATATGGACCAGCAGATAGGGAGGAGAAGCAGCAATGACTTACATTGCACAGCAGGGACAAAGCAGACTGCAAATGTATCAGGAGCGAGTCATCGACCATGTACGGTCACATCTGGCGCTCCCAGGACACCGGCACATGGCTCCGCAGTGTGGGCTTTTTTTAACGTGTCCGCTGCTGACAATAGCGTTGCCATCTGCAATCTTTGCAGTCAACGCGTTAGTCGCGGTAAGCCCAATACTCACCTAGGGACGACCGCCTTAAGAAGGCACATGAGCAGCCATCACCGAGCCCAGTGGGAGCAACGGAACACACAAAGCCACACTGCAGGCTCTCACCGTCCAGCCTCGTCTTCTACTTCTCCTTCTCCTCTCTCCTCACAATTGTCCTCCACTCCACCTTCCATCACGCCAAGCTCACATTTTTCTGCAAAAAGGCAGGCTTCCGTGGGCCTAATGTTTGAGCGTAAAAAAATGATGATGCCGGATAACCCTCTTGCCCAACGGTTGGCGGCTGGCTTGTCAGAACTCATAGCCCGCCAACTACTGCCATATAAACTGGTGGACTCGGAGGCCTTTCGCAAATTTGTGGCCATTGGAACACCACAATGGAAGGTCCCAGGAAGGAAGTATTTCTCAGAGAAGGGCATCCCAGAGCTATATGGCCATGTTCAGCGGCAAGTGAATGTATCTCTGGCACACAGTGTCGGTGCCAAGATACATCTGACCACAGACACGTGGTCTAGCAAACACGGGCAGGGAAGGTATATCAGTTTTACTGCCCACTGGGTGAACCTTCTGACGGCCGTCAAGCATGTAACCCGTGGCACCCGTGTAGATTTGGTTTTACCGCCACGGATTGCATGCAGGCCTGACTCTTCTTCTCCTCCTCCTACTCCATCCTCCTCCCTCTCCTCCTCAGCTGCCTCCTCCTTTTCCGCTGCTAGCGTCTCTTCCACTGCACCGCCCAAGCTCCCCAGAACCTATTCCACATGCCAGGTGAGACGTTGCCATGCCGTGCTGCGTCTGTTGTGCCTGGAAGCAAAGAGCCACACTGGCCCGGCACTCCTTTCAGCTTTGCGTTCACAGGCAGATGAGTGGCTAACACCGCTCAATTTGACAGTTGGTAAAGTGGTGTGTGACAACGGTGCCAATCTGCTTAGCGCATTGAAACAGGGCAAAATCACGCACGTGCCGTGCATGGCACACGTCTTAAACTTGGTCGTGCAGCGATTCCTTGTCAAATACCCTGGGGTCCAGGACATCTTGCGGCAGGCAAGGAAAATCTCGGCCCATTTCAGAAGATCTTACACGGCCATGGCTCGCCTTGCTGACATTCAGCGGCGACACCATCTGCCGGTCAGACGTCTTATTTGCGATTGCCCGACGCGATGGAACTCAACCTTCTATATGCTTGATAGGCTGCTCCAGCAGAAACGTGCAGTTAACGTCTACCTGTATGAACTCTGCGAAAGAAACGGTTCTGGGGAGCTGGGTTTTTTTTCACCGCGCCAGTGGCTGCTCATGCGCGACACATGCAGACTTCTGCGGCCATTTGAGGAGATCACCAAACTGGTCAGTCGCAGCCATGGCGCCATCAGTGACATGGTACCTTATGCCTTCTTTCTGGAGCGTGCATTGCGTCGTGTCATTGATCAGGCTGTGGAGGAGCAGGAGCGGGAAGATGAGGAAGTCGCAATGCTGGATGAATTCCCAGGGGGGGCTACTCTATCTGAGACAAGTCAACAACAGGAGTCTGATGAGGAGTCAGAGGAGGATGGTGCCGGGGCGGATGAGCAGGAGCAAGAAGAGCATGCTTTAAACCTTTCTGGGATCCCTGTTGTGCGTGGATGGGGAGAGGAGAATGAAGAGGACGACATTATCCTGGATGATGAGCAGGAGCCAGGCCACCACACCGCTTCCACTTTAGTGCAAATGGGGGCCTTCATGCTCCAGTGTTTTAATAGGGACCCCCGTATAAAAAGCATGAGGGTCAAGGACCAGTACTGGGTGGCAACGTACTTAGACCCCCGGTACAAACACAAAATGGCGGAAATGTTACCGCCGTCGCAGAGGGCTGTCAGAATGCAGCACTTCCAGGCCTTGCTTCGAGAAATGCTGCATTCTGCTTTTGCGTGCGCTGGCAGAGGAGCAATTCCCACTCCCAGAGAAGGATTTGCGGGTACCAATCCAACAGCGCCTGCAAGAAGAGGCCGGTTTGAAGATGTGTTGGTGACTTCGGATATGAGGTCATTCTTTCAGCCGACCCATCGACAGGTGTCATCCGGATCCAGCATCAGGGAACGCCTAGACCGTCAGGTGTCCGACTACATTGGGTTAACGGCCGATGTGGACGCTCTGAGGAGTGATGAACCCCTAGACTACTGGGTGGGCAGGCTTGACCTCTGGCCAGAGCTTGCCCAATTTGCAATCGAACTGTTGGCTTGCCCCTCATCCAGTGTCCTGTCCGAAAGGACGTTCAGCGCAGCAGGGGGGATTGTGACCGATAAGCGTACTCGCCTAGCTCACCACAGTGTTAACTACCTCACATTTCTAAAAATGAATGAGGCATGGATCTCGGAGGAATTCAACACATGTGACCAGTAGACCATGTATATGTCTATAAACTATTTTTTTAATCAAGCACACAGACCTTCTTAATTCATTTGGCTCACTTCCTTGACCCAAAAAAGCACACCGTACTATATGCCCCTACCCTCCTCTTTGAAGAGGTTGAGCGGTGTCATATTTCTACTGGGGCTGCTTATGATATCCCTGTGCTGTGCTGACTTCCTCCTGGGGGTTCTTATTATGAAGGGATCACACTATCCCTGTGCTGTGCTGACTTCCTCCTGGGGGTTCTTATTATGAGGGGATCACACCATCCCTGTGCTGTGCTGACTTCCTCCTGGGGCTGCTTACGGTGCTGCTGTCAGTGCTGTATGTCACGGTGCTGCTGTCAGCGCTGTATGTCACGGTGCTGCTGTCAGCGCTGTATGTCACGGTGCTGCTGTCAGCGCTGTATGTCACGGTGCTGCTGTCAGCGCTGTATGTCACGGTGCTGCTGTCAGCGCTGTATGTCACGGTGCTGCTGTCAGCGCTGTATGTCACGGTGCTGCTGTCAGCGCTGTATGTCACGGTGCTGCTGTCAGCGCTGTATGTCACGGTGCTGCTGTCAGCGCTGTATGTCACGGTGCTGCTGTCAGCGCTGTATGTCACGGTGCTGCTGTCAGCGCTGTATGTCACGGTGCTGCTGTCAGCGCTGTATGTCACGGTGCTGCTGTCAGCGCTGTATGTCACGGTGCTGCTGTCAGCGCTGTATGTCACGGTGCTGCTGTCAGTGCTCTGTATTACGGTGCTGCTGTCAGATGCCTCTATCACGGTGCATGTGTCATTCCGGTATGTCACGCTGCTGGTGATCATCTCCTGCACCCTCTTCTTTGCCTACCCTGGTCCCTGACCTTCCCTCTCCTCCATTGCCTTCATTAGCTCCATAGTCCTGAATTGTTAGAACAATTTCCCAAATAAAATAAAAATGCTTGTAGTTATCGATCCCAAATTCACCTCATACATGTATTATGTCATTGTCCAGATGGTGGGACTACGTTTTACCCCCTAATAATTACCACGTGGCCGCAAATTCGACATGAAGGTTTGCAAAGTTCGCCTCCCATTGAAGTCAATGGGGCCCGCGGCGAACGTTCTGTTTCGCGAACGTTTGGGTCCGTTCGCATTTCGCGTTCGCGAAACGTCCCGTCGGAAGTTCGTCCATCACTACTTGAGACCTCCAGGATCCCTGACCTGGATTTTGTCAAAGAGCCCGTACTGTCCCTTAGCCCAACAACCGTCTTAACTGCTGCGCTTTGTTTGCAGTTCTGATAAGGGTCGGGCGAGTGATATTTCCCATAGTCCCTTTCCAGAACCAAAGAAGCGTGCCGGTCATACTGATACTTCCTAAGGAGAAGTTTCACCTCAGAGATTGCCCCTGAATCTCCACCACTCGAGACAAGGCGATCAAGTTTTCTCCGCAGCTGCTGGTAGGCAATGTACTTACCAAGCTGTTTCCTTTTTCCTATGGCCTTGAAAAACCCACTAATCCGGCTTTTGGCAAGCTCCCACTACTCCGACTTACTGCTGCAGAAATCCAGGACGGTTACCTGTGCCTGAAAAAACCCCTCAAAGGATTGTCTTACCTCCTCATCATCCAGCAAAGCCGAATTCATCCTCCAAATACCCTTTCCTTTAGGTGGCATATCTGAAGCATTGAGAATAACAGACAGCAAAAGGTGATCAGAGAACTCCACCATACGACACTCAGGAGCAGAAAAGGCAGAGTCCCCCTTAAAAAAAAAAACCTATCTATCCTGCTCTCACAATTGCCTCGCTTAAACGTGTACCCCGTGCTGTCTGGGCAACGCTTAATATGCGCATCTTCCAGACCTGCTTACCTGGCTATCGTATTGAGAAAGACGCTATCATATCTCAGACTGTCAGTGGAGCCTTTCCTGTCTTTGGGCCTAGTAACGGTGTTAAAATCACCTCCAAAGACAACTTGCCGAGATGTAAAAAGGAAAGGCTTAATCTTTGTAAAGAGGCATTTCCTCTCCCATCTAGTTTGTGGTCCATAAATATTTATTAAACGCAGATCATGCCCCTTCAAAGAGACGTCCAGGACCATACACCTTCCAATCTCTACCTCGATAACCCGCCGACACGTTACCATGCCAGTAAAAAGTACTGCAACTCCGCTGTAAGGCTCAGCCGCAAGAGACCAGAAGGAGGGCCCACGCCTCCACTCCCTCTTTGCCAGTTGGACATCGGCAAGGCTGTTTAGCCGGGTCTCTTGCAAAAATAAAATATCAGCATCCATCTCGCTGAGCAAAAATAAGGCCATATCACGAGCCCTTACAGATTTTATGCTGGCAACATTAATCATTGCCACCTTTATCGGAGTGGGAACTGCCATCAGGATGATTGAGGTAGACGTTTCTTAGCCTGAGCTCCCTCCCCCCCTTACTGGAGACCTTAATCTCTTTAAGGAACACTCTACCTCATCCTCCTCCATCTGAGACACGGAAGACTCCTCCTCCCCCTCAGATAAGGACCCAAACACTCTTGTTTCCCAGAGGTAGGTCATCTACCTCTAAAGAGGAAACCGAGGAGGCAGAGGTCAGGACTACCTTATTCCTCCTTCCCCCCACCTTGGTCCACTCTCCCTCCTCCCCTGAAACATTACCCTGAAATACCTCATCTACATCATTCGCAGTGACAACTTCCCCCTTCTTCACCTTAGAACCCCCACTAGAGGTCTTACGCTGCCTTAGTGAAGGCCCCCGATGAAGCTGCCACCTCAGTTCTGCATGAATCTGCCCCTTTGGCAGCCTCAGCCAATCTGGATGACTTATTTACATTCGGAACACTGGGCACCTGAAACACTGGGGAAGAACACACAACAGATGTAGACACCGACACAGTAGGGGCACAGACTGGGGAACAGACACAAGAGGGGGTCACACCTTCAGGTTGGGAAACTGACTCCTGGGGAGGCCCCTCAGGACTAGCTGAAACAGTTCCACCAACCCTTTGCTGCCCCCCACGTTCCTCCTCCTCCATCCTCAGCAGTTCTTCCACAACCTCCGGCTGATTATGGAGGGCTTCAGGGCAAAGGCTATAGGGGTGACCTAACTTGTTACAAAGATTACAACATATACTATTGCAGTCCTTTGCAACATGCCCTGAGCCCTGACAGAGGGAACATTTCTGCACAGAACATGAACTGGAAAAATGCCCCTTTTCCCCACAGCGATGGCACAGCTTTGGTTGCCCTGCATTAAAGGTAATAATCCTGTCACGACCTATAAAGGCAGACAAAGGGATTTGCTTAACAACATTACCCGTGACATGCAGTTTTACTAACACTGTCCATCCTCCTGTCCATATCCCCCTATCATCTACAACTTTCCTCAAGGGGGCTTGGACATCCGCATATCTCCCCAACCACACCACCAGATCCGCAGCAGGAATGGACTCATTTCGTACTAGAATGGTGACGTTCTTATATAATGGCTGGCGAGAAATTACTTTTGGTGACAAACCTGCCCATCTTGGGGACTCCTTCCACCTCTGCTCATACCTCTCCCAAAAGACATCTAACCCTTCCGCCTTGACAAAGGAGAGATCATACTCATATGACCCAACCGGACTGATAAGTGCAAAAATCTCCTCCGCTTTGAAACCCATCCCCAGAATACGGTCCACCACATCTCTCCTATTTGGGGGGGGGGCCTTCTCCATTCCACCTCAATTGGACCACATTGCGGCATTTAAAGGAGCTACCAGATGGTGTTAGATTAGCTGGACCTTCACTCACATCACCCCTAGTGACTGCAGAATAACTGGCCCTACTCACCCTCGGGACAGGTGCAGCCAGCGCTGCAGCATAGGAAATAATCGCACTCCTTGCAACATCCTGTACATCACTTTTAGTTACAGACCCCACTTTAGATAAAGTAGTAATAACATTATTGTCAGGAACAGATGGAGTAGAGACTTCTGACAAAGAAATATTTACATTACCCTTGGTAGTTCTTACTTCATTACCAGTAACTAAAGGGTTACCAACAGTGGAGATGTCCTTATCAGCACTCTTCGCAGCAGAGTCCGCGCACCCTTCGCAGCAGAGTCCGCGCACCCTTCGCAGCAGAGTCCGCGCACCCTTCACAGCAGAGTCCGCGCACCCTTCACTGACTGGCTGTACACAGGTGGAAGCCTCAGCCAGGAGATGCACTTGCTCTCCGCTGCCCTCTACTGCACCATCCATAGGAACTACACCTCCATTATGTTGTACAGGCAAGTCATGAACAAAAACAGATTTTTCTGTCACCTGATGTTTCAAAGGTTTTGGGGGGACATCATTATCCTCTTCTTCATCCTCAGATGATTCAGACATGGCACACTTGCAACCATGCAAAGGCGATTCCATTTCTGAGATTAGCTTTAACATACCTGCTCCCTTCACAGGCTCAGATGGATCATCTTGCTCCATAGCCTCCTGCTGCAGTGAGAAGGGCACAGAACTTCCTTGGCCTGATGATAGATTACCAGTCAAAACATTTGACTGCTGATCACCTGCAGCTTGTGCACCAGAGCTTTCTCCATTTTCTGCCGGCATATTGATACTTGGCACGGGATGCAAAGATTTTCCAGCATGCTGGCCAGAAACACAGTCCAAGCCCATAGAAAAGTTTTTGGTTTGCACTGACCTTGGTTCTTCACATTCCGGTGATGCCTGCCCTCCACTGGCCTCTATGGCCCCTCTGCGCATTGTACGGAAGCGATCATCATTGCCATACTTCTCCTTGAAAGCACCGCTGGTTTCTTTTAATGTGGCCACCAGCCGACTCTGTTTTTCCACTTTGGCCTCCAAAGCCATCAACTCAGGCCGCATCTGTCTTCTCTTAGAGCTGTGAAGCCGGTCATTTGTAATTTTTTTATGCTTGAAATCCAACTTTAACTTCGCCAAAACCTCTTCCTCCTAGGCGATTCTCGCAATCCTAGCGCAGACCTTCTTTCTGTAGGCCGACAGGCTTTCACCTTTAGCTGGGCCATTTCCCAGGTCCTCAAACACTGGTATGGGAGGACCGGTACTCTGGCCATCCGGGGGATCCTCCCCTGGGTCCACCCCAGATTCCTGTATCCACTCTGGGTATAGGGAGTAATCAAGCTCCCTGGATCAGTAGGCCTCACTGGAGCTCAGGAGATCAGCAGTAGTGCAGCCACACCCTTTGCAGATATAACAGCTTCAACTCTTCTGGGAAGGCCATCCACAAGGTTTAGGAGTGTGTCTATGGGAATGTTTGACCGTTCTTCCAGAAGCACTTTTGGTAATATAGTGTATGTGTGAATTGGATTTTTTATCGTGTCCAATTCGCATGGCATGCGACTGTGAACAACTCTCAATGGAGCCGGTTCACACATGTCCGGGGCAGGCGCGATGTGAATTCCAAAAGGGTCCTGTGCGTGTTTTGGGTCCGGTTCAGGTGCAAATTAAGGCAAAAATTTGGATCTGAATCGCACCGGACCCCAGGCTGGAAACCGCAGCCGCACAACTGTGAACCTGGCCTTTGTGACATGTATGTATTTTGGGGGGATTCTTAGGCAAACAAAACAATAGCCACTCCCTTCCTGGTCAGTTGGTCCCCCCCCCTCACATCGCTCGCTCGTCCGCCTGCCCCACCAGCCCTGAACTTACCCCTGCAGGAGGCGGAAAGCGGGACCGGAGACCAGGGGAGCCGAGCCAAAGTGTCAGGCGTGCCTGAATGACGTGGGAGGAAGGAGAATGGAGGCCCGTGCTTCTCCTCTTGGCCAATCAGGTCTCAGGACCCGCTTCCCGATTATCCCGGGAGGAGAATCAGGAAGACAATAGCGAATATTCATTTGCTATTGTCACACAAGTGGGTGGGCTCGGGGTGCAGTGCAAACGACCATCCCTGGCAATTACCCCATTTAGTTTGCGGGCTCCTACTGTCGGCAGGCGGCAGACAGATTGTGGGCTCCTATGGGTGGGTTGCGGGCTCCTACGGGTGAAATGCGGGCTCCTATGGGCACGTTGCGGGTTCCTATGGGCACGTTGCTGGCTCCTACAGATGGTGGGCAGTGGCTCCAGTGTCCTCTCCTCCTCTTTTGCATAAAGGCCGCTTCTGTTGTGCAGCTTCTCCCCCCTACTCCTCCTAGGAGTCCAATAGGATCGCCTGTCCTTTCAGCCAATCGGGTGAGGGGTCACAAGACCTGCTTCCTGATTGGCCAGGAGGAGGATCAGTGCGGCGATAATGAAAATTCAATCACAATTGTCACACAACTGGGTGGGCTCAGGGCGCAGTGCCTCCGGCTCTAATCACGTGCTTCGAAAAAATGCACGGACGCATTGACTGGGGGGGCGGTGCCCCTTGCGCCCCTTATGGATGGACCACCACTAACTGCATGTAGTGATTAGGGTGTGCCCGGTCACACCAGGCAAACCCTCTGCACACGCCTATGAAGGTGGCTGAGGCTGGGGTATGTCCTGAAGGGGCTGCCTGAATGATTTGCAAAACATCTATAACGTTACTCAAGTCCAGTTAAATGCAACTAACTACTACTAGATATACCATGACCTCCGCACATCGGAACCTTCATAGGCACAAAGGATTAGTCTTTTTCTTACCTGTTGCAGTGCTGCTGGTTGCAGGAAAGCAATAAAATTGTATTGATACAAAATCATTTGAATAGTCTGCCACATCACAGAGGGTTGAAGTTCCGCAGCCCATCACACTTCCTGAAGAAAACAAACCAATCTCAGAAATGTAGAAACAATTTCAGGTAACAAGTAAAATCACCGTCAATTAAGAATTCCAGGTAAAAATGTGTTTGTTTTAATTTCGTTTGCTTTTTCGCTTTTGTTTTTGGATCATTAGTTAAATCGGGAATTTGAAAAAAAAAATTTTTATAAATCGGGAATTTGAAAAAAAAAATTTAAAAAAATCTGAAATTTGAAAAAAATCAGAAATTCGGGAAATTTGATAAAAATCGGAAATTCAGAAATTCTATAAAAATCTGAAATTTCAGGAAATTAGAAAGAAATCGGTAATACGGAAATTCAAAAAAACAAATTTGAAAACCTGAAAAATTAGAAAATCTAAAATAATAACTTAACTATTAAATGATAGGTATTGGAATTTCCTTTCAAATTTATCCAAAGTTACGAATTATCTGAAATAACAAATACCACATCTAAACAAATGGAACAGAACAAATTAATAATAATAATAATAATAAAAAGAATGTATCATTATCCACTTTCAGACCGGACCATTTTGCTGGCTTAAGACCAGACCACTTTTTGCGATTCGGCACTGCGTCGCTTTAAGTGACAATTGCGTGGTCGGCTCCCAAACAAAATTGACGTCCTTTTTTCCCCACAAATAGAGATTTATTTTGGTGGTATTTGATCACCTCTGCGGTTTTTATTTTTTGCGCTATAAATAAAAATAGAGCGACAATTTTGAAAAAAATGCATTATTTTTTACTTTTTGCTATAATAAATATCCCCCAAAAATATATATAAAAAAACATTTTTTTCCCTCAATTTAGGCCGATGTGTACTCTTCTACCTATTTTTGGTAAAAAAAAAAATTGCAATAAGCGATTATTGATTGGTTTGCGCAAAAGTTATAGCGTTTACAAAATAGGGGATAGTTTTATGGCATTTTTATTAATTTTTATTCTTTTTACTAGTAATGGCAGCAAAGGGGTTAACTCGTGGGTGGCAGTGTAGGGGTTAAGTGTTACTAGGGGCGTGTTACTAACTGGGGGGGGCTGGGCTTTGTTTTAGTGAACACTGATCTCTGCTCCAATCACATGGAGGAGAGATCAGTGTCACTTGTTGCTAGGCAGAACGGGGAGATACTGTTTACAACGGCATCTCCTCGTTCAGCCGCCCCGTGAGCTGATAGCGGGTATGCCCGCAGCAATCGAGTCCGCGGGACCAGCAATCGGACTCATGGGGGTCCCGACCGGCACGCGAGCCTCATGGAGGACACAGCTCGCCGTGTCTGACCTGCTGCAAGGTCCCACAGCTCACCGCCATCACCTGCTGCCTGACCTGCCACCAAGACAGGGTAAGTCCTGGGCAGACAGCGAGCAGGCGGGGGGGTCACAGTGGCAACTTTTGATTGGCACAGTGGCGGCATTTGATGGGGCACAGTGGCACTTTTTGATGGGCCACAGTGTCAGCATTTGATGGGCACAGTGGCTGCATTTTATCGACACAGTCGCTGCATTTGATGGGCACAGTGAGACTGCAATTAATGGGGTTTTTTTTCAGAATTTTTCAGTTTGTTTGGGCCCGACCAAAATTTTTGAGCACCAGCTGATGGTAACTAATCCTGGATGTCACCTTTGTGATTGCTGATGAACAGAGGGAATTCCGGTGCCCCTCAAGGATCAGACTGCAGATAACCAGGGACCAGAGGTGACGCAGGTGGTGACCCGGATGTGACATCACAGGCTACCAAAAACACTCCAAGAGAAAACCACTGGAAAGGCAAATCCCTGGATGGTCTGGAAGCAATCAATCACAAGTAGATGAAATCATATGAGAAGCCAGTTGTCTTCAGGGGCGTAGATAAAGGGGGGGTCAGGGGTGTTCATCCCCCCTTCCCAGAGCATCCTGGCAAAATGCCCAGACAGTGCCCCTGCTGTTTAGTCTCAGCTTTAGCACAGTAGAAGCAATCAGAGTTTCAGAGTGCAGCAGCCAGTCCCCCTTCTATTGTGCCCCATCCCCTCAGTTTAATAAGGGGCCCCCCTGATATGCATGATATTATTGCGAGGTCTCAGATGCCAGAAATTGACAGTGCAGGGTTGAGGGAACTCCTAGACACCTCCTTGAGGTATCATATGACACAGCCAAAGGGAGACTGGGATCCTGCTTCTGTGCCATGCTGAATCTGAGGTCTGGTAAGTGGGGAAACATCAATTGTCTATTTTGGGAAAGAGGAAGTGAGAATTCCAGCTTGGGGGAGTTTCTTTTGGTAGGGGGGTTTAGGAAAGGGGGGTGGGTTTGCTTTTGGAGAAGGGGGGAATTTCCTTGTATTAAAGTTTACAGGGGGCGGTTAATGACAGGGATTTGCTTCTGGGAAGGGAGTTTGATTGGATGAAGGGAGATCTTCTTCATAATTAGGAATCTTTGCTGGGGGAGACGTTGTTGACTGAGGGAAATATTTTTGCTTTGGGGGATCGGTTTAGAGACCGGGGGGTTTAATTTTTGGAGGGATATTTGAGGGAGGGAGATATTTTTCAGTGGGAATCTTTGCTTTCGGAGGGTTCTTAGGAGGGAGAGGGGGATTTTCTCTCCTTTAAAAGAGGTTTTTTTTAAATTATATTTACCTAGGTGAATGGAGCATTGATCCAATGTTGCAAAGACCACTGATTACTCCGTTCTCAGCCTTCAGTGAGCAAAGAGTGATGACTGTCAGTCCCTGGCTCTGCTCCCCCCCAAGCTTTCTGGAATGCCAGGCTGTGGATGGGGCAGGAGCAGCTGGCTTAGGGTCTCAGCGGCTCACTGGTCAAGGCATCTGGGTGAATCCTGACTTTAAAGTGAGGATCTTTCCACAGCCTGGACCTGTTGAGCGATTTCAGCTGACAGCGGGCTGTAGCTGGCTGTCGGCTAAAAATGGGTCACAAAAGTGCAGAATGAACTGCGCTCGTCCCCAGGAGAAATACAACCAAGCAGTATGCCATCCCTGCAACAGTGACGTCACTTGCTGCTTTCTATATGAATATCTACTAAACACCACAAGTTTAGGAGATATTCACTGTACCTACAGATAAGTGTTATTATAGGCTTAATTGTAGGTACAAGTTCAAAAGCTGGGTTTACTACAGTTTAAGACTGTCAGAAACCATGAACCAGACCGAGACAGAAGTACAATTAAATCACACCTGTTTATTAATAAAAAATAAAAAGGTAAATGGAGTAAGCGCAGTCAAAGCATAGCCAGAGTCAAGTAACCAGATCGAGTAGTCAGCAAGTCCAGAGTTCAATAACCAGATTGGGTAATCAGCCAAGCCAGAAGTCAGGGATCCAAGTGGAGCAACAGCAAGCAGGATAAGGAGCCAGAAGGGATGTCAGCAAGCCAGTCTTTAAACAGAACTGCAGGAGATTGTTTCTTGTGATGTGACCAAGGCGAAGGCAGAGACGAAGTGAGCTGGACAGCTTTAAGTGGGCAGGTCAGACGAACAGGATCAGGAACAGCTGGGTAACTGTGCAGAGAGATGAGAGCTGGAAATTAGCCGACAGCTGAGCAGCCATCCCAAAGAAGGAAGGGCTAAGCCAGCCCTGACATTACCCCCTCCTCAATGACCCCTCTCCCTCGGAGGGCCACCGGGCTTGGGGGTAAAACGTCTATGGAACTCTCGGAGGAGGACAGGGGCATGTACGTCCGAGGATGAAACCCAGGAGCGTTCCTCCGGACCGTACCCCTTCCAATGCACCGGGTACTGTATGCGCCCACGGAACCTACGGTAGTCAACAATGGATAGTACCTCATACTCCTCATGGTTCTCAACCTGAATAGGGTGAGGACGTCGTACCGAGGTGGTAAATCAGTTGCAGACCAACGGTTTCAATAAGGAGATTATGAAACACATTTGAGATGCACAAACTAGGAGGAAGGTCCAACGCGTAAGCCACTGGGTTAATCCTGCGAAGGATACGGAAAGGCCCAAAAAACCAAGGGGCAAACTTCAGTGAGGGAACACGAAGTCGGAGGTTGCGAGATGACAGCCAGACCCTGTCCCCAACCTGTTAGGAAGGCGCAGGCATCTGCAGTCAGCATGGAGTCTGTACCTATCATTAGCATGACACAAGGCCTCCTGGACTTGTACCCAAGTGGAACGAAGACCACGGAGATGCTCCTCTAATGCAGGAATACTCTGCGGAACAAACAAGCCAGGCAACATGGAAGGTTGGAAACCATAATTCACCATAAATGGAGACAATCGGGAGGCAGAATTCAAGGCACTGTTGTGAGAAAACTCTGCCCATGGTAATAGGTCTGACCAGTTTTTATGGTGGTCAGAAATATAGCAACGTAGGAATTGCTCCAAGGACTGATTGGCTCACTCTGCGGCCCCATTAGACTGCGGGTGAAATGCAGAAGAGAAATCAAGCTGGATTCCCAACTGTGCACAAAAGGATCCCCAGAACCGGGAGACAAACTGACTGCCCCTGTCCGAGACGATCACATTGGGTAGCCCATGTAAGCGAAAGATCTCCCGAGCAAAAATGGAAGCCAGCTCCTTAGAAGTAGGCAGCTTCTTAAGTGGAATACAATGACACATCTTTGAGAACCGGTCAACCACTGTAAGGATAACAGTGTTGCCTTGGGAGTTGGGCAACTCCACAATGAAATCCATTGACAGGCGGGTCCAGGGCCTCTCTCCATTGGGTATGGGTTGTAGGAGGCCCACTGGAAAGTGTCGTGGAGTCTTACTCTGAGCACACACGGAACAGGCAGCTATGAAGGCAGTAGCATTAGCCCGTAGACTAGACCACCAGAATTGTTGGGAAATGGCCCAAATGAGTTGATTCTTCCCAGGATGGCCAGCTGCCTTGGGAGAATGGTAAGTCTGGAGCACAGCAGTACGGAGACTCTCTGGGACAAAGCAGAGGTCACAAGGTTTCTCAGGAGGAGCATGGACCTGAGCACCAAGAATTTTGTCACCCAAAGGAGATGTAAGACTGGTGCGAACCGTAGCCAAGATACGATCAGGAGGAATCACAGGAACCGTAACCGACTCCGACTTGGAAGTGTAGGAAAATTGTCGTAACAAGGCATCAGCCCTTACATTCTTAGTACCAGGTAAGAATAAGACAATGTAATTAAAACTCGACAAGAAAGGAGCCCATCGCACCCTTCTGGGAGAGAGAGGCTTAGCCTCAAACAAGAATGTGAGATTCTTATGGTCAGTAAGAATGAGAACAGGCACAGTGGTCCCTTCAAGGAGATGTCTCCATTCTTTCAGGGCTAAAATGATCGCTAACAGCTCTCTGTCGCCAATCTCGTAATTTCACTCAGCAGGTGACAATTTCTTGGAAAAGTAGCCACGCGGATGCATAGCGCTCTCAGAGTTAGGATGTTGAGAGAGAAGGGCGCCAACTCCAGTCTCAGAAGCATCAACTTCTGGGATAAAAGGCAACGTAGGGTTAGGATGTGCCAACACAGGAGCAGAAACAAAGGCAGCCTTGAGAGTCTCAAAGGCCTTAATGGACTACGGAGACCAACTCTGTGGGTTACCGTCCTTTCTGGTCATATCAGTCCGGGGCTTGACCAGAGACGAGAAGTTGCAAATAAACTTCCAATAGTAGTTGGCAAAGCCCAGGAAACGTTGCAGAGGACATAAACCCACGGGTCAAGGCCACTGTAGGACTGCCGAAAGTTTCTCTGGGTCCATTGAAAAACCAGCAGTGGAAATGACATAGCCCAGGAATATAACCTGTTCACGATGGAACTCGCACTTCTCCAGTTTACAATAGAGATTGTTCTCTCTTAGTTTCTGAAGCACACGACAGACATCTGTGTGGTGGCTCTCCAGGGACTTGGAAAATATGAAGATATCATCGAGATAAACCACCACACATAACTACAACAAATTTCAGAGGACACGTTAATAAATTCCTGGAAAACTACCAGGGCGTTACAAAGGCCAAAAGGCATTACCAGGTACTCATCTTCTGGTATTTAACGCAGTTTTCCACTCGTCGTCCTCCTTAATCCACACCAGATTGTATGCCCCTCTTAAATCAAGCTTCGTGAAAATCGTTGCTCCCTTGAAGCGGTCAAATAACTGTGTAATCAATGGAATCGGGTAAGCATTCTTATCGTGACAGGATTGAGACCCCTATAATAAATCAGTTCACCGCTCTTCCTCTTCACAAAGAAGAAACCAGCCCCAGCAGGAGACGAGCATTTACAGATGAAACCTTGAGAAAGTGTGTCAGCAACATACACCTCCGTGGCCTTATCCTCCAAGACCGACAAAGGGTAAACCCGGCCATGAGGAGTTATGGCACCAGGTTGAAGGTCAATTGCGCAATCATAAGACCGGTGTGGAGGCACACTACCGGCTTGACCTTTGTCAAAGACATCGCTAAAATCACGGTACTCCTTCGGCAGGGAGGAGAGTGAAGAGGTGCACAGGACCTTGGATACCTTCAGGAAACATGTCTCACTGCATTGTGGTGACCAGGAGAGAACCTCAGCACGGAGCCAATCAAAAGAAGGGTTGTGCCTCTAAGGATAACCAATAACGAGTGGAAACCTGGATGAGGAAATAACTTGGAATTGGATTATCTCATGGTGAAAAGCCCCTATGGCCATGGACAAGGAACTGTCTCATGAGTCACATGGGCGACTCAGCCCAAGAAAGGGTGACCGAAACCAGGGGCTTATCTTTCTGGATAACTGGGGACTAAACAACGCCACCTAAGGTCTGTCCATGAAAGGGCCTCAAGGTTCGGGCGTTCCCTGGACGGGTAGGACAAGACTTCAAAAAGTGACTTAACTGGCCACAATAAAGGCACAATCTCTCCCTCCTCCTAAAGGCTCTCTCATCTGCAGAGAGACGCGTGAAGCCCAAGTGCATTTGTTCATCTTCACTGACTGACTCGGTACCAGGAGGCATGGGAGGTGAGGGAGGCACGGGTGGGACTGAAAAGCTCAGAGGCAAACGTACAGGAGGCTTCCGCAAGCGCTCTTTCAAAGAAGATCTTTCTCTGAGTCTGGAGTCAATGAGGATGGCAAAACGAGATCAAGCTCTCCAGCTCAGTGGGTATATCTCGGGCTGCTATCTCATCCTTGATGGAATCTGAGAGACCATGAGAAAAAGCAGCCACGAGGGCCTCATTGGTCCAAGCAACCTCTGCTGCCAGAGTACGGAATTCAATGGCGTAGTCGGCAACAGTTCTCGTACTCTGTTTGATGGACATGAGGCACTTGGCAGCAGAAGCGGAGCGTGCGGGAACGTCAAATACCCTTTTAAAGGAGGCCACAAAAACAGGGTAACAGGTTTTTGCGTCTCCCATAGAGGGTTTGCCCAGGCCAAGGCTCTCTCATAAAGCAAAGATATCACGAAACCTACTCTGCTTCTGTCCGTGGGAAACGCCTGGGGCAGCATTTTAAAGTAAATCTCAACCTGGTTGAAAAACCCTCTGCATTGAACTGGATCGCCCCCCAAATCACTGGGGAAGTGGAGCGGAACCAGACATACCTCTTATAGAGGTAATACTCAAGGCGGTTGCCTGCACAGAGATTGGCACAGCAGCAGGGGCGGCCTGCAACTCAGGTTGTACCGGAGCAGCCACAGTGGAGGATTCAAGCCAACCATTTTGACCAGGTGCAAAGGGCAATATCCTGTGATAGGCAGTGCACAATATTGGTCCGGCCACATCTTGAGTATGCCATTCAGTTCTGGTCACCGGTCCTTAGGAAGAATGTGTTGGAACAGGAGAGAATGCAAAAAAGGGCAACAAAGCTAAAAAGGGGATGGAGGATCTTAGTGATCAGGAATGGCTACACATACTAAATGTATTTTCCCTGGAGAAGAGATGCTTAAGAGGTGACATGATCACTAGAGATGGACGAACTTCCGACGGGACGCTTCGCAAACGCGAAACGCGAGTGTGCCCGAAAGTTCGCGAACCGCAAAGTTTGCGGCGGGCCATATTGACTTCAATGGCAGGCGAATTTTCAAAACCTACAGGTCATATTTCCAGCCACAAAATAATTACTAGCTGTGCACACATAGTCCCACCACATGGCCACTGACATAACACATGTATGAAGTGAATCTGGGATCGACAACTACAAGCATTCTTTTTTTATATGTGAAATTCTGACAATTCAGGACTCAGGAGCGCATGAAGGCAATGGAGGAGAGGAAAGGTCAGGGTAGGCTATGAAGAGGGTGCAGGAGATGATCACCAGCACCATGATATAGAGCACTAACACCAGCACCGTGATAGAGTGCACTGACACCAGCATCGTGATAGAGAGCACTGACACCAGCACCGTGATAGAGAGCACTGACACCAGCACCGTGATAGAGTGCACTGACACCAGCACCGTGATAGAGTGCACTGACACCAGCACCGTGATAGAGTGCACTGACACCAGCACCGTGATAGAGTGCACTGACACCAGCACCGTGATATAGAGCACAGACACCAGCACCGTGATATAGAGCACTGACACCAGCACCGTGATATAGAGCACTGACACCAGCACCGTGATAGAGTGCACTGACACCAGCACCGTGATAGAGTGCACTGACACCAGCACCGTGATAGAGTGCACTGACACCAGCACCGTGATATAGAGCACAGACACCAGCACCGTGATATAGAGCACTGACACCAGCACCGTGATATAGAGCACTGACACCAGCACCGTGATAGAGTGCACTGACACCAGCACCGTGATAGAGTGCACTGACACCAGCACCGTGATATAGAGCACTGACACCAGCACCGAGATAGAGAGCACTAACAGCAGCACTGATACCAGCAACTTGCTGCTGGGCCCAAAAAATATGACACCGCTCAACCTCTTCAAACAGGAGGGTACGGGCATATAGTACGGTGTGCTTTTTTTGTACAAGGAAGTGAGCCAAATCTAGAAACAAGGTCTGTGTGCTCGATTAAATAAATCGTTTATAGAGATATACATGGTCTACTGGTCACATGTGTTGAATTCCTCCGAGATCCATGCCTCATTCATTTTTATAAATGTGAGGTAGTCAACACTGTCGTGAGCTAGGCGAGTGCGCTTATAGGTCACGATCCCCCCTGCTGCGCTGAACGTCCTTTCGGACAGGACACTGGATGAGGGGCAAGCCAACAGTTCCATTGCAAATTGGGCAAGCTCTGGCCAGAGGTCAAGCCTGCCTACCCAGTAGTCCAGGGGTTCATCACTCCTCAGAGCGTCTACATCGGCCATTAACCCGATGTAGACGGACACCTGTCGGTCTAGGCATTCCCTGATGCTCGATCTGGATGACACCTGTCGATGGGTAGGCTGAAAGAATGACCTCATATCAGAAGTCACCAACACATCTTCAAATCGGCCTCTTCTTGCAGGCGCTGTTGGATTGGTACCCGCAACTCCTTCTCTGGGAGTGGGAATTGCTTCTCTGCCAGTGCACGCAAAAGCAAAATGCAGCATTTCTCGAAGCAAGGCCTGGAAGTGCTGCATTCTGACAGCCCTCTGTGACGGTGGTAACATTTCCGCCATTTTGTGGTTGTATCGGGGGTCTAAGTACGTTGCCACCCAGTACTGGTCCTTGACCCTTATGCTTTTTTTACGGGGGTCCATGTTAAAACACTGGAGCATGAAGGTCCCCATTTGCACTAAACTGGAAGCGGTGTGGTGGCCTGGCTCCTGCTCATCATCCAGGATAATGTCGTCCTCCTCGTTAACCTCTCACCATCCACGCACAACAGGGATCCCAGAAAGGTTTAAAGCATGCTCTTCTTGCTCTTCCTCTTCAGACTCCTGTTGTTGACTTGTCTCAGATAGAGTAGCCACCCTTGGGAATTCATCCAGCATTGCGACTTCCTCATCTTCCCGCTCCTGCTCCTCCACAGCTTGATCAATGACACAACGCAATGCACGCTCCATAAAAAAGGCATAAGGTACCATGTCACTGATGGCGCCATGGCTGCGACTGACCAGTTTGGTGATCTCATCAAATGGCCACAGAAGTCTGCATGCGTCGTGCATGAGCAGCCACTGGCATGGTGAAAAAAAACCCAGCTCCCCAGAACCTGTTCTGCCGCAGAGTTCCTACAGGTAGACGTTAACTGCACGTTTCTGCTGGAGCAGCCTATCAAGCATATAGAAGGTTGAGTTCCATCGCGTTGGGCAATCGCAAATAAGACGTCTGACCGGCAGATTGTGTCGCCGCTAAATGTCAGCAAGGAGAGCCATGGCCGTGTAAGATCTTCTGAAATGGGCCGAGATTTTCCTTGTCTGCCGCAAGATGTCCTGGACCCCAGGGTATTGGACAACGAATCGCTGCACGATCAAGTTTAAGACGTGTGCCATGCATTGCACGTGCGTAATTTTGCCCTGTTTCAATGCGCTAAGCAGATTGGCACCGTTGTCACACACCACTTTACCAACTGTCAAATTGAGCGGTGTTAGCCACTGATCTGCCTGTGAACGCAAAGCTGAAAGGAGTGCCGGGCCAGTGTGGCTCTTGGCTTCCAGGCACAACAGACGCAGCACGGCATGGCAACGTCTCACCTGACATGTCGGATAGGTTCTGGGATTGGGCGGCGCAGCAGAAGAGACGCTAGCAATGGAAAAGGAGGAGTCAGCTGAGGAGGAGAGAGAGGAGGATGGAGTAGGAGGAAGAGAAGAAGAGGCAGGCCTGCATGCAATCCGCGGCTGTAAAACCAAATCTACACGGGTGCCACGGGTTACATGCTTGACGGCCGTCAGAAGGTTCACCCAGTGGGCAGTAAAAGTGATATACCTTTCCTGCCTGTGTTTGCTAGACCACGTGTCTGTGGTCAGATGTATCTTGGCACTGGCACTGTGTGCCAGAGATACATTCACTTGCCGCAGAACATGGCCATATAGCTCTGGGATGCCCTTCTGTGAGAAATACTTCCTTCCTGGGACCTTCCATTGTGGTGTTCCAATGGCCACAAATTTTTGAAAGGCCTCCGAGTCCACCAGTTTATATGGCAGTAGCTGGCAGGCAATCAGTTCTGACAAGCCAGCGGTCAACCGTTGGGCAAGAGGGTTATCCGGCGTCATCATTTTTTTACGCTCAAACATTAGGCCCACGGAAGCCTGCCTTTTTGCAGAAAAACATGAGCTTGGCGTGATGGAAGGTGGAGTGGAGGACAATTGTGAGGACAGAGGAGAAGGAGAAGTAGAAGACGAGGCTGGACGGTGAGAGCCTGGAGTGTGGCTTTGTGTGTTCCGTTGCTCCCACTGGGCTCGGTGATGGCAGCTCATGTGCCTTCTTAAGGCGGTCGTCCCTAGGTGAGTGTCGGGCTTACCGCGACTTATGCGTTGACTGCAAAGATTGCAGATGGCAACACTATTGTCAGCAGCGGACACGTTAAAAAAAGCCCACACTGCAGAGCCATGTGCCGGTGTCCTGGGAGTGCCAGATGTGACCGTACATGGTTGATGACTCGCTCCTGATACAGTCGCAGTCTGCTTTGTCCCTCCTGTGCAATCTAAGTTCTTCCTGCTTCTCCTCCCTATCTGCTGGTCCATATCTACCTCTGAACTCCCCTTCTCTTCCTCTCTTGTGGGCACCCATGTGACATCACTAGACACATCATCTTCAACGTCACCTTCCCCACCGCTATAATTAGAGATCTCGGAGTAGGCAGCAACAGTGGGGCCCAACCTCCTCCTTGGGCTGATCTGGGTACTGTCGTCAGACTGCTGAGTGGCGGTTGTTGCTACCTCCTCTTCCTGATCCAATGCCAAGAGTGGCTGCGCATCGGAAATGTCTTGATATGGATCGGAAAATAATTCCTGTGACTCAAGCAGAAGGTATATGGTGGTAGTGTCTTTGGGGGTGCACATAGCAGAGATTGAAGAAGAGGGTGCAGATCGAGAGGATGAGGAGGGTGCAGAAGAGTAAGGCTGAGTGAGCCACTCAACCAAGTCTGGTGCTTCCTTTGACGTAATCGCACACACGTTCTACAATTTGCCACTTTGGCTCAAGCCTGTTGCTCCTGCCCTAACCCTACCACCCCTGCGGAAGGGCGTGCCTCTTCCTCTGCCTGTCATTTTTCAAATGACCCTGTGACAAAAGTCTCTAGAGAAGTGCAGTATGTATGTGGAAGAAGGTATATAACAGCCCGCTTCAATCTGTTGTTTTTGGGGGCCACTGGTCTATCACACCAGTTATAATACTTTTTTTTTATTGCGTTTGTCACTCTTTGTAGTATCGCTGCAGAACCGCTCAGCAGTCACAATGCTGCACAGTGGAAACACACTATACTATGCTTTCTATATGTGCAAGTATTTTATACGTGTATTACACAACTATATACTGCACACCAAATAGTACACCTATACCAGTCCTTACAAGGACCTTTGTGGAACTAGTAGCTAGTGATTAGCAGACTGTACCTCAGTCCCTATACTGATAAAGGACTGCTGCAGAATAGGGCAGTAGTCAGCAGTAGTGCACCACAACCCTATATATTGTGGACCTATACCAGTCCTTATAAGGACCTTTGTGGAACTAGTAGCTAGTGATTAGCAGACTGTACCTCAGTCCCTATACTGATAAAGGACTGCTGCAGAATAGGCAGCAGTCAGCAGTAGTGCACCACAACCCTATATATTGTGGACCTATACCAGTCCTTATAAGGACCTTTGTGGAACTAGTAGCTAGTGATTAGCAGACTGTACCTCAGTCCATATACTGATAAAGGACTTCTGCAGAATAGGGCAGCAGTCAGCAGTAGTGCACCACAAGCCTATATATTGTGGACCTAGACCAGTCCTTATAAGGACCTTTGTGGAACTAGTAGCTAGTGATTAGCAGACTGTACCTCAGTCCCTATACTGATAAAGGACTGCTGCAGAATAGGGCAGCAGTCAGCAGTAGTGCACCACAACCCTATATATTGTGGACCTATACCAGTCCTTATAAGGACCTTTGTGGAACTAGTAGCTAGTGATTAGCAGACTGTACCTCAGTCCCTATACTGATAAAGGACTGCTGCAGAATAGGGCAGCAGTCAGCAGTAGTGCACCACAACCCTATATATTGTGGACCTATACCAGTCCTTATAAGGACCTTTGTGGAACTAGTAGCTAGTGATTAGCAGACTGTACCTCAGTCCATATACTGATAAAGGACTTCTGCAGAATAGGGCAGCAGTCAGCAGTAGTGCACCACAAGCCTATATATTGTGGACCTATACCAGTCCTTATAAGGACCTTTGTGGAACTAGTAGCTAGTGATTAGCAGACTGTACCTCTGTCCCTACACTGATAAAGGACTGCCGCAGAATTGGGCAGCAGTCAGCAGTAGTGCACCACAACCCTATATATTGTGGACCTATATCATAATAGCTGGCGATTTGGGTCACTGCAGTCTCTCCCTGCTAAACACAGCAACCTCTCCCTATAGTGACATACGAAAGAATGTAAAATGGCCACCGGATCGGGTCTATTTATAAGTTAGGGGGAATGTCCAATTGTTCATGTGCTGAAATGTCTCCATTGGCTGTCCTGTACCCCATGATAGATGTGTCATCATAGGTCAAAGTTCTTTCACACTGTAAACACATAAGTCCGCCGGTCGAACAGCAGCAATAGTCCGCCGATCCGGCGAATCGCGAACAGGCAAAATTTGCTGCGAACTGACCGCCGGGCGAACCGTTCGGCCATCCCTAATGATCGCAATATACAAATATTTAAATGGAGATCCCAGCATTGGGAAAAAAATATTCAGTATCCGGCCACTTAAGAAGACACGTGGCCACTCAATGAAGTTGGATGAGAAGTGGTTAACCTTACACTGTGTAGGGGCTTTTATAACAGTCAGAGCGTTAAAGATGTGGAACTCCCTCCCACAATCAGAGGTGTCAGAAGGAAGTGTTGATCAATACACTGTTAGAGAACTGAATGTCTGTGTCACCAACATATACAGACAGCATATGAAATGCTACTTGACTGCGTCAGATAATTGGGTGCCTATAATGAGTAGCATCCGGTGTTTAGTATACAGTTGTTTATGTTTTTAACTACAAATATTTGTTATATAATAAATTTATATTTCTCTAAATTCATTGTGTACGTCCATACTGTACCATGAATGTCCATTTTGCCTCCATTTTCCAACATATACACAAACATTGACCCACCACATTCCCCTGAACCTTTGCCTTCTCCTCTTGCCCTAGGCATTGGATGGAACTGGCTTTGGCCACCTCCCCCTAGCAATGAAAAGTGAGTCATGGAGGCAGACCGATCCGATGGTCATTGGGACAATACAGCTGAAGGACAGAAGCTTTTCCAAAAAAAAAGTTGGCAGCCTCATGCATCTTTATCATTGAAAAGCACTGATAGGGTGAAAGACTAATTTTGATGTGGTTGGGAATGTATTTTCATGTCAAATGCTTTTTAATTAAAGTAAATAAATACACACAAACATAAAATAATGTTGAAATACCTGAAAGGGAAGGTTGAAAAATGCAAGTTTGCTCACTGCCAGTACATTGTATATTCGTCTTTTGATCACACATGTACCAGCTTTGGCATGATGGGCAAACAAGTCCATTGGCCTCGGAACTGGTAGCTGGCACTGTTAGAACATGATAATGTTAGTTTTTTTTGAAAAAAAAAACATAAGTATGATACAAAAGTATTCTTCAAAGACAATTTTGAAGTCTTAATAATTAAGCAGATCATTATTTTATGGCTCTATGTAAGCTCAGCAGGTTTTGGGTTAGGTTAACCCTTAAACATCAGTTTTTGTATTGTTGAGATGTTGCCAAAATGCATTAGGGCCGAAATTTGGGTGTGTTTTAAGGGTGTAATGGCTTTAAATGGCTCATGAGGGATAGAGAAGACCAATTCAACTATCCTGGACCTTTTTGTTGTATGAAGAAAAGGCCCCTCGTTAGCTGGGAACATGAGAGTAGATAATAATGAACCATAAGACTCCATTCACACAGGGGCAACTTTGGATCCGACTTCAAGTCGCCCCAAGTCGCCTCAAGTCGCGCTACATGAAAAATCAATGTAAGTGAATGAGAGCTGTCTTAATGCACACTACTGAAGTCGCTCCGACTTCAGAAAAGGTTCCTGTACTACTTCAATCCGACTTCTAGGCAAATTGTACCCATTGATTTCAATGGAAGTTGAATGGAATGGACCTCCAAGTTGGATGTCCATCTATATTGACGCGACAATGTCGCTTCTCTCACAGAATAATCAGTTCTCGAGAGGGAACTCCACGCCAAATTTTAAATAAAAAAACAGCATGGGTTCCCCCTCCAGGAGCATACCAGGCCCTTAGGTCTGGCATGGATTTTAAGGGGAACCCCCCTACGCCGGAAAAAAGGTGTGGGGGTCCCTCCTAAATCCATACCAGACCCTTAACCGAGCACGCAGCCCGGCCGGTCAGGAAAGGGGGTGGGGACGAGCGAGCGCCCCCCACCTCCTGAACCGTACCAGGCCGCATGCCCTCAACATGGGGGGTGGGTGCTTTGGGGAAGGGGGGCCCCCTGCGGCCCCCCCACCCCAAAGCACCTTGTCCCCATGTTCATGAGGACAAGAGCCTCTTCCCGACAACCCTGGCCGTTGGTTGTCGGGGTCTGAGGGTGGGGGGCTTATCGGAATCCGGGAGCCCCCTTTAATAAGGGGCCCCCAGATCCTGGCCCCCCACCATATGTGAATCAGTAAGGGTACCCCTACCCATTCACCTGGGGAAAAAAGTGTCAATAAAAAAAAACACAACACAGAGTAATTTATTAATCAGCTCCGTGGGGTGTTCTTCCAACTTCGGGGGTCTTCTTCCAACTTCTTCTGTCTGTTCGGCCTCTTCTCCTGGTGTTCGGCCTCTTCTCCCGCGTTGTCTCCCGCTCTTCTGCCGGCTCCTCCGCTATTTTCTTGTAGCTCTTTTACTAGCAGAGGAGCCGGGTCTCCTCCATCTTTCTTGCTTCTTCCCTCTTCCCTCTTCTCTCTTCTTTCTTCTTCCGATGTTGAAACAATGCTCTCTTCCATGGTAATGGCTTGTGCGATGTGTGCGGCGACTTATATAGGTATGGGGCGTGGTCACCGGGTGATGTCACACGGTGACCCCACCCCTTATGGTACCGGGACTCTACCGCGGAAGAGAGTGTCGTGTCAACATTGGAAGAAGAAAGGAGAGAGAAAAGGGAAGAGGGAAGAAGGAAGAAGGACGGAGGAGACCGGGCTCCTCCGTTAGTAAAAGAGCTACAAGAAGATAGTGGAGGAGCCGGCAGAAGAGCGGGAGACGACGCCAGAGAGTGGGAGAAGAGGCCAGACACCGGGAGAAGAGGCCAAACAGAGCGGAGAAGTCGGAAGAAGACCCTCGGAGCTGATTAATAAATTAATTTAAAAACCTGTGTTGTGTTTTTTTTTTATTGACACTTTTTCCCCCAGGTGAATGGGTAGGGGTACAATGTACCCCTTACTCATTCACATAGGGTGGGGGGCCGGGATCTGGGGGCCCCCTTATTAAAGGGTGCTCCTGGTTTCCGATAAGCCCCCCACCCACAGACCCCTACATCCAACGGCCAGGTTTGTCGGGAAGAGGCCCTTGTCCTCATCAACATGAGGACAAGGTGCTTTGGGGTGGGGGGGCCGCAGGGCGCTCGCTCGTCCCCACCCCCTTTCCTGACCGGCCAGGCTGCGTGCTCGGATAAGGGTATGGATTTTGGAGGGACCCCCACACCGTTTTTTGGCGTAGGGGGGTTCCCCTTAAAATCCATGCCAGACCTAAGGGCCTGGTATGCTCCTGGAGGGGGAACCCATGCCGGTTTTTTATTTAAAATTTGACGTGGAGTTCCCCCTCGAAAGCTGATTATGCTCTGATTGGCCACGGCCAAAGTCGCCTGACCTGGGGCGACTTAAATTTGTGCTGTAAGTTGCCCCAAGTCTTGTTAAAGTCGCTCCAGGTCGAGCTGTTATTCATACTTAAGTCGTGTCCAAGTTGCCTCCAAAAGTCGCGCTGGAAGTCGTGTTGCCCCTGTGTGAATGGACTCTTACAGTAACCCTAACCTTTTTTTTATAAACAAAGTCATGTGATCATCATACCAGTGCTAACGAGGCAATTCCATGGCCATGGTGTCATGTTATGTGTCAAGGAAAATTCTGATTGTCCAAAAACATGGGGGGTGTGAGTCTGTGAAACCACACTGCTCTAATTACATAACCCAATATCCATGGTGCCATGAAAACTGAGAGATGCGGTATTTGTGTTGTTTCTTAATAATATTACATTGATGAAGGTGTAACAAAGGTGTGATTTGATTAAGGTGACACATATTTGAAGCTATAAATGCTGGGGAATGTTCCCAACCTCCATTGGACCTTGGATAAGTGGGGAAACATCTTCAACATTACAGAACAGCTCCACAAACACAGGCTTTACTGACAGTATCAGACATTCTCTTGTATCATCTTAGTAACCAGATGGGCCCTAAATATGAGTTTCTTGCTGTCCTCCAAAGTTCTTCACACAGACATAAAATGTACAAGATGGGCTTCAGATCAAAAAGAATGTTCTTTATTCCCATTTCTGTTTGAAATCACACTTCCGATTTTAGCAGAGTCCCAGTGTAAAGTATTAACCAGCAAAAAAAGTTATTACCAGGTGAGTAATCGGACAATGGTGTGTGGACATTTCATTTGAAAACCATGGCTGTTAACATGGAATTTCACATTTTGTGGCCTCCAGTCTTCTGGGACAACTTTCCACAATATTTTTTGAGTGTGTGTGTGCGAATTTGTACCCATTCAGCCAAAAGAGGATGGCCAGGTACTTGGAAAGTACCTGGTTTGCTATGGGTATTTCAATTCATCCCAAAGGTGTTCAGTAGGATTGAGGTCAGGGCTCTGTTCAGGACATTGAGTTTCTCAAAACCAAACTCATCAAACCATATCTCTATGCAGCTGGCTTTGTGCCCAGGGATACTGCTGGAACGGAAATGGGGCTTGGCCACAAGATTGGAAGCACATATTTGTCAACAATGTCTTTATATGTTGTAGCATTTATTGTACACTTCACTGGAAACATCTGAACTCTATGTGGAGGGTGGTCCACATACGTAGACCATATAGTATAAGATAAAAGACAAAAACAGAACATTCCAACTCACCAACCAGTCTGCTGACCAACTGAATTAACCTGTCCAACAGTCTGCATTAAAAACAGAATGTCCAATGCAGACTGTTGGATGGCTTAATTCGGATGGTCAACAGACTGGTTAGTGAGTTGAGCTATGGAATGTTCTGTTTTTGTCTTTTATGCGTTTACCTTTCCATATAGTAGTCTCCCTATAGAGGGACCCTGAACTGGAGGGGAAAGTTTCCTTATGGAGAGGCCCCTTGACTGGAGGTAGAAGTCTCTCTATGGAGATCCTCCATAGAGAGACTGCTACCTTCAGTTCAGGGGCCCTTTCATAGAGAGATTACGACCTTCATTCCAGGAGCCCCTCCATAGAGAGATTGCAACCTCCAGTCCAGGAGCCCCTCTATAGAGAGATTGCAACCTCCAGTTCAGGGGCTCCTTCATGGAGAGACTCCGACATTAACCTCTAGCAACCAATCAGGGAATGGTAATGATGCTCTGCAGCCTCAAGCAACCGATGAGTGAGCAGTAATAATGTGCAGTGACCTCTAGCAACCAATTAGTGAGCAGTAAAGATATGCAGTAACCTCAAGCAACCAATCAGTGAGCAGTAATGATGTGCAGTAACCTCTAGCAGCCAATCATTAAGCAGAAATGATTTGATGTAACATCTAGCAATCAGTTAGGGAGCAGAAATAATATGCTGTAACCTCTGGAAACCAATCGCAATTGCTGCCTGATCTGCTGCAGTAAACAGATTTTGAGTATAGCTGCTATTTATTGTATGTCACAGAGCAGGTTAAAAGCATCATTGCATGGGGGGGTGGAACTATTGGAGCCTTATAAGTGGATCCTGATTCACATATTTATACAAAGATAATTTATAAATATACATATACAAATATTTGACTTTTGAATGCATTTGAACAAGCTCAAAAGCTTTATTTTATTTTTTGGGGATGGGGGAGTGCAAGTAGTTAGTCTTGCCTGCAAAATAGTCTAGCATTGGCCCTGCTCCTGCCTCTGCTCTCTGTCTGTCACCTGGGCTATGCAAGCCCGATCCATTAGAATACAGATCAGCCCTGCTTATTGTTTTCACTGGGAGATAAGCTCTTCCAGTGATTGCATTTGGGGAGCATATCTCCTGATGGAGCCTTACAGAAGGATGCCCTGTGTGGCCCTCTGCAGCAGCTAAAAGTCATTTTCACCCCCTCCAGCCAGCTTTCCACTGCTGCAGGGAGAGACACAGACACAGGATATCGTCCCTGTAACTGCTTCCCCAGCACTGATTCCCCTCCCTGTTCTGCCTGCTTCTGAATCCCCCCACTGTGTGTCCCCTGTCACTGTGCCCACCCTCCAGTCCAGTGGCCCTGCAGGCTTTCCTGTCCTGAAAAAAAAAAAAAATTGTACAAAAAAAAAAATATGATTAAACATTATAATAAATAATTTTAATAAATGGTAAAATAAAATTATTTAAAAAATGTTTAACATTTAAAAAAATATATATCATTTTTTTTTTTTTTTAAATGTGAAAAACAAATAAGAAAGGGCTAATTCACACAGGTTTTCTGTTATGTTTGTGTCCACTAATAATGATAAGGTAGGCTGTACGGGGCCCCTGATTTTTAACCGCAGCCCTGGCTATAATGCAAATACTGAAAGCTCAGACCTACTCTTTATCTCTTCAATAGTTTTATTTGGCAAGTCTATAGTTGTAGCCATTCTTCATAAATGATTAATTGTGAATTGTAAACCTATTATAAATACATGAGTAAAAGTTTAAACCCTTGTTAATCCCAATTTCTTTTTATTAACCTCATCATTACCTTCTTCCTTTATATTAAATTTTTCTTCATTTTCTTTTTTTTTTACAGTTCATACAAAAAAATTACATTATTTAGTTTGTAGCTCAACATTAACTAGTTGCTGACCGCCGGCCGTCAAATGACGGCCAGGCGGCGCAGCTATTGTGGCGGGAGGCCGTCATATGACGGCCTCCCGTTTAAACAGGGATGCGCGCGATCGTGCGCGCGCATCCCTGTTTCTTCGGTGGCGGCGTGTCACGGAGACACCGCTCGCCACCGAAGGGGGTGAACAGCCATTCGTTATGGCTGTTTACCACGTGATCGGCCGTGATGAAGTCACGGCCGATCACAAATGGTCACACCCCCTACGTGCACGGCGCATGCGCGCGATCGCGAGCGCGCTGCGCGTGCACGTCGGTGGCGGCGTGTTCCCCGGGAACACTGCTCGTCACCGACACTGGTAAACAGCCATTGGCTGGCTGTTTACCCACGTGATCGGCTGTGATCCTTTCACAGCCGATCACTAAAATGTAAACAAACCGCGGTAACGGGATGTTACCGGGTTCTCCTCCTCACACACCGATCGTGTGTGAGGAGGAGATTGCGGTAACATCTCGTTACCGCATACAGTGTACACCAAACATACTGATTGCCCCCCCCCCCCCCCAATAAAGAGGACCTGTCACCACCCCTCATAGTACCTGTCAATCACAGTCCATCAGAGTACCTGTCACAGTCCATCAGAGTATTTGAGTACCTGTCCCAGCCCATCAGAGTACCCGAGTACCTGTCCCAGCCCATCAGAGTACCCGAGTACCTGTCCCAGCCCATCAGAGTACCTGTCCCAGCCCATCAGAGTACCCGAGTACCTGTCCCAGCCCATCAGAGTACCCGAGTACCTGTCCCAGCCCATCAGAGTACCCGAGTACCTGTCCCAGCCCATCAGAGTACCCGAGTACCTGTCCCAGCCCATCTGAGTACCCGAGTACCTGTCACAGTTCATCTGAGTACCCGAGTACCTGTCCCGGCCCATCAGAGTACCCGAGTACCTGTCCCGGCCCATCAGAGTACCCGAGTACCTGTCCCGGCCCATCAGAGTACCCGAGTACCTGTCCCGGCCCATCAGAGTACCCGAGTACCTGTCCCGGCCCATCAGAGTACCCGAGTACCTGTCACGGCACATCAGAGTACCCGAGTACCTGTCACGGCACATCAGAGTACCCGAGTACCTGTCACGGCCCATCAGGGTACCCGAGTACCTGTCACGGCCCATCAGGGTACCCGAGTACCTGTCACGGCCCATCAGGGTACCCGAGTACCTGTCACGGCCCATCAGGGTACCCGAGTACCTGTCACAGTCCATTAGAGTACCGAGTACCTGTCACAGTCCATTAGAGTACCGAGTACCTGTCACAGTCCATTAGAGTACCGAGTACCTGTCACAGTCCATTAGAGTACCGAGTACCTGTCACAGCCCATCTGAGTACCCGAGTACCTGTCACAGTTCATCTGAGTACCTGTCACCGCCCTTCAGAGTACCCAAATACCAGTCACCAAACCATCAGAGTACCTGTCACCAGGCCATCAGAGTACCTGAGTACTTGTCACCAGGCCATCAGAGTACCCGAGTACCTGTCACCAGGCCATCAGAGTACCCGAGTACCTGTCACCAGGCCATCAGAGTACCCGAGTACCTGTCACCAGGCCATCAGAGTACCCGAGTACCTGTCACCAGGCCATGAGAGTACTCGAGTACCTGTCACCAGGCAATCAGAGTACCCGAGTACCTGTTCCAGTCCATCTGAGTACCCGAGTACCTGTCACAGCCCATCAGAGTACCCGAGTACCTATTTGCAGCCCATGTCTCATAGAATATACGTTGGGGTGTTTACTTTCCAAAATGGGGTCATTTTGTGGGTAATTTCACTGTCCTGGTGGTCCAGGACCTTCAAAAGTGTGATGGGTAGGAATGAAATAAGATGTGTCATTTATGCTCCTAGAACGCCTGAACGTACTACTTCAATGTTCGGCCTCTCTATGTGGCCAGGCTGTGTAAAAGTCCTACACATGTGGTATCGCCATACTCGGGAGGAGTAGCAGAATGTATTTTGGGGTGTAATTTTTGCTATATACATGTTAGAAATATCTTATAAATTGACAATTTTGTGTAAAAAAAAAATGCGTTTTAATTTTTTTCCACATATTCCAAAAACTTCTGGAAAAAAATGAACCGTTCAAAAGACTCATTATGCCTCACAGATTATACGTTGGGGTGTTTGCTTTCCAAAATGGGGTAATTTTATGGGAAATTCCATTGTGCTGGTACTCCAGGGCCTTCAAAAGTGTAATAGGTGGTTGAGAAATGAGATGCGTAATTTTTGCTCATAGAACGTCTGAAGGTACTACATCAATGTTAGTGCTCTGTATGTGGCCAGGCTGTATAAAAGTCTCACACACGTGGTATCACCGTACTCGGGAAGAGTAGCAGAATGTATTTTGGGGTGTAATTTTTGCTATATACATGCTAAAAAATGACAACTTAAAAAAACTCACCATGCTACTTACTTAATACCTTGGGATGTCTACTTTGTAAAAAGGGGTCATTTGGGGGGTATTTGTACTTTCCTGACTAGTTAGAGTCTCAAGAAATGAGATACACCTGATGTACTGAAGGCCTGATCAGAAGTGATCAATTTTCAGTGATTGGCACCATAGATTGTAGACTCTATAACTTTCACAAAGACCAAATAATATATACTAATGTGAGTTATTTTTACCAAAGATATGTAGCAGTATAAATTTTGGCCAAAATTTATGAAGAAAAATTACTAATTAGCAAAAATTTATGACAGAAACGAAGAAAAGGGCATTTTTTTCACAAAATTTACGTTTTATTTTATTTATAGCACGAAAAATAAAAAACCCACTAGTGATTAATTACCACTAAAAGAAAGCTCTATTTGTGTGGAAAAAAGGACGCAAGTTTCATATGGATACTGTGTTGGATGACTGAGTAATTGTCATTCAAAGTGTGAGAGCGCTGAAAGCTGAAAATTGGTCTGGTCAGGAAGGGGGTGTAACTGCACTGTACTGAGGTGGTTAAAGATAAAGATAAAAGATAAAACAGAAACATAACTTCAGGGGCTTTATTAAATGGGCAAAGCACAGAATAAAAATTCACTGTGGATGACTTATAAAATACCTTCATTCCCAGATGGAAATATAGATTTTGCGCATTACATAACATGGCTATGCTACAATAATCTAACCACAATTTAACATCTCCCACCCCTCCATCCTATTTGGTTTCTCTTGGACCAAAACAGTATTTGGGCGTAGAGATGGACAAACTTCCGACGGGGCGTTTCGCGAACGCGGCCGAAAATTCACGAACCACAAAGTTCGCGGCGGGCCCCATTGACTTCAATGGCAGGCGAACTTTGAAAACCTACAGGTCATATTTCCAGCCACAAAATAATTACTAGCTGTGCACACATAGTCCCACCACATGGCCACTGACATAACACATGCATGAAGTGAATCTGGGATCGACAACTACAAGCATTCTTTTTTTATATGTGAAATATTGACAATTCAGGACTCGGGTGCGCATGAAGGCAATGGAGGAGAGGAAAGGTCAGGGTAGGCTATGAAGAGGGTGCAGAAGATGATCACCAGCACCGTGATATAGAACACTGACACCAGCACTGTGATAGAGTGCACTGACACCAGCACAATGATATAGAGCACTGACACCAGCACTGTGATATAGAACACTGACACCAGCAACGTGATATAGAGCACTGACACCAGCACTGTGATAGAGTGCACTGACACCAGCACCGTGATATAGAGCACTGACACCAGCACAGTGATAGAGTGCACTGACACCAGCACAGTGATATAGAGCACTGACACCAGCACAGTGATATAGAACACCGACACCAGCACTGTGATAGAGAGCACTGACAGCAGCACTGATACCAGCAACTCACTGCTGGGCACCAAAAATATGACACCCCTCAACCTCTTCAAACAGGGGGGTACGGGCATATAGTACGGTGTGCTTTTTTTGTACAAGGAAGTGAGCCAAATCTAGAAAAAAGGTCTGTGTGCTCGATTAAATAAATTGTTTATAGAGATATACATGGTCTACTGGTCACATGTGTTGAATTCCTCAGAGATCCAGGCCTCATTCATTTTTATAAATGTGAGGTAGTCAACACTGTCGTGAGCTAGGCGAGTGCGCTTATCGGTCACGATCCCCCCTGCTGCGCTGAACGTCCTTTCGGACAGGACACTGGAGGAGGGGCAAGCCAACAGTTCCATTGCAAATTGGGCAAGCTCTGGCCAGAGGTCAAGCCTGCCCACCCAGTATTCCAGGGGTTCATCATTCCTCAGAGTGTCCACATCGGCCGTTAACCAGATGTAGTCGGACACCTGTCGGTCTAGGCGTTCCCTGATGCTGGATCCGGATAACACCTGTCGATGGGTCGGCTGAAGGAATGACCTCATATCAGAAGTCACCAACACATCTTCATACCGCCCTCTTCTTGCAGGCGCTGTTGGATTGGTACCTGCAACTCTTTCTCTGGGAGTGGGAATTGCTCCTCTGCTAGCAAAATCAGAATGCAGCATTTCTCGAAGCAAGGCCTGGAAGTGCTCCATTCTGACAGCCCTCTATGAAGGCGGTAACATTTCCGCCATTTTGTGTTTGTACCGGGGGTCTAAGTACATTGCCACCCAGTACTGGTCCTTGACCCTTATGCTTTTTTTACGGGGGTCCCTGTTAAAACACTGGAGCATGAAGGCCCCCATTTGCACTAAACTGGAAGCGGTGTGGTGGCCAGACTCCTGCTCATCATCCAGGATAATGTCGTCCTCCTCGTTCTCCTCTCCCCATCCACGCACAACAACAAGGATCCTAGAAAGGCTTAAAGCATGCTCTTCTTGCTCCTCCTCATCCGTCCCGGCACCATCCTCCTCTAACTCATCTTCAGACTCCTGTTGTTGACTTGTCTCAGATAGCGTAGGCCCCCCTGGAAATTCATCCAGCATTGCGACTTCCTCATCTTCCCACTCCTGCTCCTCCACAGCTTGATCAATGACACAACGCAATGCACGCTCCATAAAGAAGGCATAAGGTACCAATGCCACTGATGGCGCCATGGCTGCGACTGACCAGTTTGGTGATCTCATCAAATGGCCTCAGAAGTCTGCATGTGTCGCGCATGAGCAGCCACTGGCGCGGTGAAAAAAAACCCAGCTCCCCAGAACCTGTTCTGCCGCAGAGTTCCTACAGGTAGACATTAACTGCACGTTTCTGCTGCAGCAGCCTATTAAGCATATAGAAGGTTGAGTTCCATTGCGTCGGGCAATCGCAAACAAGACGTCTGACCGGCAGATTGTGTCGTCGCTGAATGTCAGCAAGGCGAGTCATGGCCGTGTAAGATCTTCTGAAATGGGCCGAGATTTTCTTTGCCTGCAGCAAGATGTCCTGGACCCCAGGGTATTTGACAAGGAATCGCTGCACAACCAAATTTAAAAGGTGTGTCATGTATGGCACGTGCCTAATTTTTCCCTGTTTCAATGCACTAAGCAGATTGGCACCGTTGTCACACACCACTTTACCAACTGTCAAATTGAGCGGTGTTAGCCACTGATCTGCCTGTGAACGCAAAGCTGAAAGGAGTGCCGGGCCAGTGTGGCTCTTGGCTTCCAGGCACAACAGACGCAGCACGGCATGGCAACGTCTCACCTGGCATGTCGAATAGGTTCTGGGGAGCTTGGGCGGTGCAGCGGAAGAGACGCTAGCAGCGGAAAAGGAGGAGTCAGCCGAGGAGGAGAGAGAGGAGGATGGAGCAGGAGGAGGAGGAGAAGAAGAGTCAGGCCTGCATGCAATCCGTGGCGGTAAAACCAAATCTACACGGGTGCCACGGGTTACATGCTTGACGGCCGTCAGAAGGTTCACCCAGTGGGCAGTAAATGTGACATACCTTCCCTGCCCGTGTTTGCTAGACCACGTGTCTGTGGTCAGATGTATCTTGGCACCGACACTGTGTGCCAGAGATACATTCACTTGCCGCTGAACATGGCCATATAGCTCTGGGATGCCCTTCTGTGAGAAATACTTCCTTCCTGGGACCTTCCATTGTGGTGTTTCAATGGCCACAAATTTTCGAAAGGCCTCCGAGTCCACCAGTTTATATGGCAGTAGTTGGCGGGCTATCAGCTCTGACAAGCCAGCCGTCAACCGTTGGGCAAGAGGGTTATCCGGCGTCATCATTTTTTTACGCTCGAACATTTGGCCCACGGAAGCCTGCCTTTTTGCAGAAAAACGTGAGCTTGGCGTGATGGAAGGTGGAGTGGAGGACAATTGTGAGGAGAGAGGAGAAGGAGAAGTAGAAGACGAGGCTGGACGGTGGGAGCCTGGACAGTGGCTTTGTGGGTTCCGCTGCTCCCACTGGGCTTGGTGATGGCAGTTCATGTGCCTTCTTAAGGCGGTCGTCCCTAGGTGAGTGTTGGGCTTACCGCAACTTATGCGTTGACTGCAAAGATTGCAGATGGCAACACTATTGTCATTAGTGGACACATTAAAAAAAGCCCACACTGCGGAGCCATGTGCCAGCGTCCTGGGAGCACCAGATGTGACCGTACATGGTTGATGCCTCGCTCCTGATACAGTCGCAGTCTGCTTTGTCCCTCCTGTGCAATCTAAGTTCTTGCTGCTTCTCCTCCCTATCTGCTGGTCTATATCTCCCTCTGAACTCCCCTCCTTTTCCTCTCTTGTGGGCACCCACGTGACATCACTAGACATGTCATCATCGACGTCACCTTCCCCACCGCTATAATTAGAGATCTCGGAGTAGGCAGCAACACCGGGGACCAACCTCCTCCTTGGACTGATCTGGGTGCTGTCGTCAGACTGCTGAGTGGCGGTTGTTGCTAACTCCTCTTCCTAATCCAATGCCAAGAGTGGCTGTGCATCGGAAAAGTCTTGATATGGATCGGAAAATAATTCCTGTGACTCAAGTGTAAGGTATATGGTGGTGGTGGTGTTGGTGGTAGTGTCTTTGGGGGTGCACATAGCAGAGACTGAAGACGAGGGTGCAGATCGAGAGGATGAGTAGGGTGCAGAAGAGTAAGGCCGCGTACACACGGGCGGACTGTTCGCCCAACTTTGTCCGTCCAACAGTTTCGGCAAACAGTCCGCTCAAAATTAGCATGGACAGACATGGCCACACACGACGAACGAACAGTTTGCTGAAACCGTGCGCGATGACGTGAACGGCACGTACGACGGGACGAAAAATACGACGTCCTATACACTGCATTATAGCTTTCGGCGTGAAAATCCTTTCTGAGCATGCGCGCAACTTTGTTTGACGAACAAGCCTACACATGAGCGGACTGTTCGCTGAAACAAGGTTTCAGCGGACAGTTTTTCGGAAATTCCGAAAAACCTTGTCCGTCCAACTGTCCGCTGAAACTGTCCGCTGAAAGCCCACACACGAGCGGACTGTCTGCCCAAACACTGTTCAGCGGACAAAGTTGGGCGAACAGTCCGCCCGTGTGTACGCGGCCTAAGGCTGAGTGAGCCACTCAACCAAGTCTGGTGCGTCCTTTGACGTAATCGCACGCAACCTCTGCAATTTGTCACTTTGGCTCAAGTCTGTTGCTCCTGCCCTACCCCTACCACCCCTGTGGAAGGGCCTGCCTCTTCCTCTGCCTGTCATTTTTTAAATGACCCTGTGACAAAAGTCTCTAGAGAAGTGCAGTATGTATGTGGAAGAAGGTATATAACACCCCGCTTCAATATGTCGTTTTTGGGGGCCACTGGTCTATCACACCAGTTATAATACTTTTTTTTGGATTGCGTTTGTCACTCTTTGTAGTATCGCTGCAGAACCGCTCAGCAGTCACAATGCTGCACAGTGGAAATGCACTATACTATGTTTTCTATATGTGCAAGTATTTTATACGTGTATTATACAACTATATACTGCACACCAAATAGTACACCTATACCAGTCCTTACAAGGACCTTTGTGGACCGAGTAGCTAGTGATGTGCAGACTGTACCTCAGTTCCTACACTGATAAAGGACTGCTGCAGAATAGGGCAGCAGTCAGCAGTAGTGCACCAGCACCCTATATAGTGTACACCTATACCAGTCCTTACAAGGACCTTTGTGGACCAAGTAGCTAGTGATGTGCAGACTGTACCTCAGTCCCTACACTGATAAAGGACTGCTGCAGAATAGGGCAGCAGTAGTGCACCAGCACCCTATATATTGTACAGCTATACCAGTCCTTACAAGGACCTTTGTGAACCGAGTAGCTAGTGATGTGCAGACTGTACCTCAGTCCCTTCACTGATAAAGGACTGCTGCAGAATAGGGCAACAGTCAAGTATAATATTCTTTCTATATTTGGAAGAAAGTATATTATACGTGTACAACCCTATATACTGTACTACACCTATACCATACCAGTCCTTTAAAGGACCTTTGTGGACCTAATAGTAACAGCTAGTGATTAAACTGACTGTCCCTGCTGCAGTGACAAAAGACAGGCTGCTCCAATCACAAGCACAGCAGTGCACTGAACCCTATATACTGTACACCAATACCAGTCCTTAAAAGGACCTTTGTGGACCTAATAGTAACAGCTAGTGATTAAACTGACTGTCCCTGCTGCACACAGCGTCCTGTCCCTCTCTGCACTGACAAAAGACAGGCTGCTGCAACAATCACTAGCACAGCATTGCACTTAACCCTATATACTGTACTACACCTATACCATACCAGTCCTTAAAAGGACTTTTGTGGACCTAATAGCTAGTGATTTGTGTCACTGCAGTCTCTCCCTGCTCCACGCAGCAACCTCTCCCTATAATGACACAAGAAAGAATGTAAAATGGCCGCCAGATCGAGTCTATTTATAAGTTAGGGGGAATGTCCAATTGTCCATTTGCTGAAATGTCTCCATTGGCTGTCCTGTACCCCATGATGGATGTGTCATCATGGGTCAAAGTTCTTTCACACTGTAAACACATAAGTCCGCCGGGCGAACAGCGGCAATAGTCCGCCAACCGCCGGGCGAACAGTTCGGCCATCCCTATTAGGGCGGTCATTTCTGCATTGGCTCAGCCAACATGCACAAGACATGTAAACATGGACAGCTAGTTGTGGTTAGAGAGATTTCCCCTCACATTCTGTCTTGCTGGCAGCGAATTATGTATTAACCACTTCTGGACCGCCCACCACATATATACTGCAGCAGGGTGGCCCGGCTGCGCAAAATCATGTACCTGTTTGTGATTGTGTGCATGGGGTCTTGGGTGAGCGCTGCCGGCGGCCCACTCCCGCTGTGATTGGACACAGTGGGAGCCCATCATCGAGTCCGCCGGCCACCTGCGATTGTTCAGAGGAAAGGCCAAACAGCCGCCTGCTAATGTAAACACGGCAGACCGCCGTTTTGTTAGTGAAGAAAATGGATAGCTAATCATAAACACAGATCGATGTCTTCCTCCAGTCACAGCATCTCCCCCACAGTTAGAACGCACCCCTTAGGAGCACAACTAACCCTTTGATCGCCCCTGATATTAACCCCCTTCCTGCCAGTGTCATTTTTACAGTGATAGTGCATTTTTTAGCACTGATCACTGAATTGGTGTTGCTGGTCCCCAAAAAGTGTCACTTATGCCGCGTACACACGATCAGATTATCCGGCGGACTTGGTCCTCCATCGGTGAGATTGACACCTCGTGAGCCCCGTCGCCTGGTGTGGATTTAAAGGGGAACCCCTACACCAAAAAAACAGCATGGGGGTCCCCCAAAGTCCATACCAGACCCTTTTCCGAGCATGCAGCCCGGCCTGTCAGGAAAGGGGGTGGGGACGAGCGAGCGCCCCCCTTCCTGAGCTGTACCAGGCCGCATGCCTTCAACATGGGGGGGTGCTTTGGGGAAGGGGGGTCCTGCGGCCCCCCCACCCCAAAGCAGCTTGTCCCCATGTTGATGAGGACAAGGGCCCCCTTCCCCAAAGCACCCCCCCATTTTGAGGGCATGCAGCCTGGTACCACCGGGGGGGGGGGCGCTTGCTCGTCCACACCCCCTTTCTTGACCAGCCGGGCTGCATGCTCGGATAAGGGTCTGGTATGGACTTTGGGGGGACCCCCACACCGTTTTTCCGGGTGTAGGGGTTCCTCTTTAAATCCACACCAGGCGACGGGGCTCGCGAGGTGTCAATCTCGCCGATGGAGGCGGCGGCATTGACTTACTTTACTAGTCCCGTCTACCTGGAGTCACGTTTAAAATGAATGGACTTTACTCCATGTGTGGGCAAGTCCGTTCATTTCAAAAGTACAGCGGACCCCGGTGGATTGTCTGCCGGAAAAGTCCGGTTCATGTGTGGGCGTGTGTGGGCAGGTCCGCTCGTTCGGAAAGTCCGGCGGACCTCTATTGCAAAGTCCGGCGGATTGTCTGCCGAACTAAAAAAAGCATTCTTTTGACGCTTCTTCTCTGTGACAGTTCTTATATAGCTGAGGGCGGGGCCACCTGGTGACATAAACAGGTGACCCCACCCCCCTTTGACGCCATGGGGGCTTCCCTGTGGTGTCAGAGTGGGCGGGGTTACTCGTTTACCCGTTATTATAAAGTTGGGGTGGCCCCACCCCCAACTATATAAGAACTGTCACAGAGGTCAGAGCCCAAAGCACCCTCCCCATGTTGAGGGCATGTGGCCTGGTACTTTTCCTGTGGCTTGCCAGGTTGCATGCTCGGATAAGGGACCAGTATTGATTTTGGGGGGACCCTTACGCCATTTTTTTTTGGTGCAGTGTTCCCCTTAATTTCTATATCAGACCTGAATATTGGTACAGGGTTCCCCTTAATATTCATACCAGACCCAAAGGGCCTGGTAATGGACTGGGGGGGACCCATGCTCTTTTTTCAATGCGTTTTATCTATATTGCCGAGACCTGACAATTCATTACAGCCGCAATCAGTTTTAAATGACAATTTTTACTTTAGAAATTTAATTTTGCTGGGGTACTGTTCTAAACATGGAAAAATGTGCAACTTTGCAGGCATACTATAGACATCCCCCAGGCACGATATTTAAAGGAACATTTCATTTCTATTGTTTCTCTTTTCACTGCTCCTGAAAAAATGGCAGTCTAAACAAAAAAATTGCATTGATACATGTCCCCTGGGGCAGGACCCGGGTCCCCAAACACTGTTTATGACAATAACTTGCATATAAGCCTTTAAAATTAGCACTTTTGATTATTCATGTTCATGTCCCATAGACTTCAACGGTGCTCATATGTTCTTCCAAATTTTTTGCCTGTTCGGTATGTTCTAGTACGAACTGAACCGGAGGGTGTTCAGCTCATCCCTACTCACCAGGAATGGCGGCGGCAGCACCCTGGACAGGTAAGTGTCCATATATTAACACTATTTGTAGCTGCTAACTTTTTTTTCAGGCGGAACTCTGCTTTAAAGTGGTTGTTAAGCCACTCTAACCTGTATACACCATCAGCACTGCCTCCTATTGTAGTATCCCCCTATGTGTGAGATTTATAAAAATAAATGCTGTAAATGCCTCATTTCACTACCAAGATTGCGATCACATGACCAGCCAGTTTTCTCCATTTCTCCTCTGAGAGATGCAGCGGAGGGGAGGAGAGAGCTGGTTGGTCATGTGATCGCAATCTCGGCTCTTAAATTAGGTATTTACAGCATTTCTATTTATAAATCATTCACAGAGGGGGACACTGCAATAGGACGCAGTGCTGATGGTGTATACAGGTTAGTGTTATGAGAGCAGCATGAGGGGGAGGGGTGGCTCACACACAGACAGAGAGGGGAGGAGGACACAGGAGCAGAGAGGAGAGTAGATAGCAGGCTGCTGATGAAACTGACCACAGTGTTAGGGCTCAATGGCCAGGATACACTGTGGTCAGTTTACAGAGAGGTGGGGAGAAACTGGCAGGATCAGCCAGGTGTTTTAGGTGTTATAGGGGGCCAAATGACACAGGACAGCACTGTGTCATATAACATGCTTTAAACAAATGCTTTAAAAAAACTCCGGGAGGCAGTGGGGGACAGAAAAGCCTGTCACTCTATGATCCATGAGGTCATGAAGAGTCGGACACAACTAAATGACTGAACAACAACAAGAACAAATAAAGTATTTACAGATACCTGGAAACTTGGGGACAGACTGCACCCAATCATTTAGATTTTTTTTATACTATCTAAGAAATGAAATTTATATGAAATATTTAATTTACTTCATTTTGAAGAATTGATACACTTTTATGTATAGAGGTGAAATTGATTTCACATTGGGGATATATTGGGGTTTGTATTTAGGGAAATGTAAATATGTGACTATAAAAGTATTAATATTGTGAATATGTTAATATTTTATGAATGAGAACATAAAAATATTAATAATAAAATAAAGGAACTTACATTGGGGTAGAGGTGGGGTGCAGTTATCGGTGTCGCAGCATGAAATCCCGAACTTTATTGTGCCACCGGTATAGCTGATGCTGCCCATTTTATTACACTTGGTATTCGACACACAAGACAGTATATATGCTGTAGTGCTGGTTGCCTCTGCACAATAATTATCACAGTAGCATTATACAGCTGCAATATATTAATCTAGAAACAAAAACAGCCCCCCCCCCCCCACCCCCGTGCTCAAACCTTAGCAGCACTCAGTCCTCAATATACCAACCAAAAAGACAATATGCCCATGGGACTTTTAGGAGTGGTGCTACTTGAAATGGTACAACAAATTAAAAAATATATAAAAATGATTTCAATTTACATAAAAAACATATACATATCCACAGTTTTGTGTAGAAATAAAAACAGTTTCACCAAAGTGCATTCTAAATGCCAATGTGGTTAGTAAATCATTGTTCATTTGCAGAAGTGGTAATCTCTATGCATTTTGCGGGACAGCGCCCACTTCATCAGGAGACAGTCGAAGTTGTTTTCTGTGTACATCTATGGAGAAACCATGTCAGTATGTAAGTAAGTTAAAAAAAAATCAGTATTTTATAAAAGATACAATGAACAAAAATATAAATTGTATTGGACAGTACATCAGTTTCTGTAAATGGGGTCCAATGATATACACAGGATATACTCACATGGGAGTTAATAAGGCAGAGATCAGTAGCGGCCCATCCACTAGGCGTGCATGGGCACTGCCCTCCCTATCCATGCATCTGGCCCCCTAATCTACATGCAGGGCACCAGATGCATGGATTCCAATAAGAGCAGGGGGTGTTTTTCTCTTATATTCACCGACCGACACAGCTCCTCTCTGTAACAAAATGGGTTGTTAGCCCTATCACTGGAGATTACTAGGCTAAGTTGTAATACAACACTTCAGAAATTTTAGTTCCGCCCAGGGGGCGGTGCCTAGGCTACAATCCCCACAGTGTGCCCTAGCAGCTTCAGTTTTTTTTTTTTTTGCCTAGTGAAGGAGATACACCTAGGAACCCTGCGGGTCCACAGGTCTGTGTTTTTTTTTTTTATGCAGAAGCTTGGCTTTTTGCGCAAGATGAACGATCCTGTGATCTTCTATCAACAGCTGGCTGGGTGACAGGCTGGTTCACTTATCCTTGTAGTCTCCCCAGTCCGGCCATCGGGCGTGTGCAGGTCGCAGCTACGACTCGGCAGGCCACTACATACCTCAGCTCCAGAGGTGGTCGGTGAGCTTTATACTCCGGGGCATACATATGACCGGGCTACTGATGTCTGCGTCACAGTATGCCGGGCCAGTAGACTTCCCTGTACTGATCAGGAGTTGGCTACGATGGAATGTCTCCCATAGGGATGAGCTTCGAGTTCGAGTCGAACTCATGTTCGGCTCGAACATTGCCTGTTCGCCTGTTCAGCGAACAGTGAACAATTTGGGCTGTTCGCGGCAAATTCGAAAAGCCGGAACACCCTATACAAGTCTATGGGAGAAATCTAAAGTGCTAATTTTAAAGCGTAATATGCAAGTTACTGTCCTAAAAAGTGTTTGGGGACCTGGGTCCTGCCCCAGGGGACATGGATCAATGCAAAAAAAAGGCCGTTTTTCAGGAGCAGTAATTTTAATAATGATTAAAGTGAAACAATAAAAGTGTAATATTCCTTTAAATGTGGTACCTGGGGGGTGTCTATAGTATGCCTGTGAAGGGGCGCATGTTTCCCGTGCTTAGAACTGTCCCTGCACAAAGTGTCATTTGTGCAGAAAAAAAGTCTTTTAAAATCACTTGCGGCTATATTGTCGGCTCCCGTAATACAGAAAACACTCAATGAGTGTTCTCTGCATTAGCCGACAATTCATTCATTCATTGATTAAAAAAAAAAAAAAAAGTGTGGGGGTTCCCCTAAATTCAATTACCAGGCTCTTCAGGTCTGATATGGATATTAAGGGGAACCCCGTGTCAAATTAAAAAAAGAAAATGACGTGGGGGTCCCCCTAAATATCCATACCAGACCCTTCAGGTCTGGTATGGATATTAAGGGGAACCCCGCATCAAATAAAAAAAAAAATTTGACGTGGGGGTCCCCCTAAAAATCCATACCAGACCCTTTATCCCAGCATGCAACCTGGCAGGCCGCAGGAAAAGAGGGGGGACGAGAGAGCAGCCCCCCCTCCCTCCTGAACCATACCAGGCCACATGCCCTCAACATTGGGAGGATGCTTTGGGGGTCTGTGACCCCTCAAAGCACCATGTCCCCATGTTGATGGGGACAAGGGCCTCATCCCCACAACCCTGAGCGGTGGTTGTGGGGGTCTGTGGGCGGGGGGGCTTATCAGAATCTGGAAGCCCCCTTTAACAAGGGGACCCCCAGATCCCGCCCCCCCTGTTTGAAATGGTAAGGGGGTACAAAAGTACCCCTACCATTTCACAAAGAAAGTGTAAAAATGGTTAAATAAGACAAACACACTTTTGAAAAATTCCTTTATTAAAAATAAAAAAAATAAAAAAAAGATTCCAGTGGTGCTAATCCACTCTTGCTATCCAGCGATGGATGATCATATCCAGCGATGGGGGATCTCTCAGTCCAGCGCTGTCCATACATCCGTCTTCTGTCTCCAGTGCGGAGACACTGCGGGGATCCCAGCGCTGAAGTTTCTTATATTAGGAGGGCGGGGCCACCCGTCACCTGACCCCGCCCCCTCTGACGCTGGTGAGGGAAGCCAGGGGTTCCCCAGTGACGTATGGGTGACCCCGCCCCCTCTGATGTAACGGAAACCTGCTGGATAACAAGAGTGGATTAGCACCGCTGGAATCTTTTTTTTTATTTTTAATAAAGGAATTTTTCAAAAGTGTGTTTGTCTTATTTAACCATTTTTACAGTTTCTTTAGCGAAATGGTAGGGGTACTTTTGTACCCCCTTACCATTTCAAACAGGGGGGGGCCGGGATCTGGGGGTCCCCTTGTTAAATGGGGCTTCCAGATTCTGATAAGCCCCCCGCCCGCAGACCCCCACAACCACCGCTCAGGGTTGTGGGGATGAGGCCCTTGTCCCCATCAACATGGGGACATGGTGCTTTGAGGGGTCACAGACCCCCAAAGCATCCTCCCAATGTTGAGGGCATGTGGCCTGGTACGGTTCAGGAGAGAGGGGGGGGCGCTCTCTCGTCCCCCCCCCTCTTTTCCTGCGGCCTGCCAGGTTGCGTGCTCGGATAAAGGGTCTGGTATGGATTTTTAGGGGGACCCCCACGTCAAATTTTTTTTTTTAATTTGATGCGGGGTTCCCCTTAATATCCATACCAGACCTGAAGGGCCTGGTAATTGAATTTAGGGGAACCTCCACGCTTTTTTTTTTTTTTTATCAATGAATGAATGAATTGTCGGCTAATACAGGGAATACTCATTGAGTGTTCTCTGTATTACGGGAGCCGACAATATAGCCGCAAGTGATTTTAAAAGACTTTTTTTCCTGCACAAATGACACTTTGTGCAGGGACAGTTCTAAGCACGGGAAACATGCGCCCCTTCACAGGCATACTATAGACACCCCCCAGGTACCACATTTAAAGGAATATTACACTTTTATTGTTTCACTTTAATCATTATTAAAATCACTGCTCCTGAAAAAACGGCCGTTTTTAAAACTTTTTTTTGCATTGATCCATGTCCCCTGGGGCAGGACCCGGGTCCCCAAACACTTTTTAGGACAGTAACTTGCATATTACCCTTTAAAATTAGCACTTTAGATTGTGAACGTTCGAGTCCCATAGACTTTAATAGGGTTCTAAAGTTCACACGAAGTTTAGGTCTGTTCGCAGGTTCTGGTGCGAACCGAACAGGGGGGTGTTTGGCTCATCCCTAGTCTCCCAGCTCTTCAGGACTGGTAAGTACAGCTCTCCCTGTCTCAGCAGGGTTGAGCAGCTTGGCATTCCCTGGGAGGTCGATTCGGGGGCCCCCTCACCCCCCTCTCTTCTCTCCCCTGTTCCCAACTCCCCTCCTTTCCCCCCCTCACGGGGGGGGGGGGGGGGCTGTGCATGGATATTGAGTGGTGTGTGTGTGCCCTGGGCTCTCACCTGGGTTCTGGCTGTGCTGGGGTGCCTGGGTCCTGAGTGCTTTAATCCCGGAGAATGCCTGGGAGGTTTGCCCCTGTGTTGGTGCAGCGCTGTGTCTGCTACATGTTTTCTTTCTGCCTCTCATGGCTTGGCTGGTGGCCATTTTCAGTGTGTGCAAGGGACAGCATGCTTCTGGGCTTCAAGCAGCCATTTTCCCGGTGATTCCCTATTCAGAACACTGGTGGCCATTTTTTTTAAGCCGGACCACGTTTTTTGTGCTCTAGCAGCAGCTCCTGTGCCCTCAGCTTCCTGTTTTGTCATAACAGAGCACTGGGAGGCTTCCTGTGTGATCTGGACTCGTGTTTCAGATCGCTCAGCGATCGTTCACCGATCGTGCTGACGGACTGCCACGAGACAGCTTTGGTCCCTCTGCATCTGGAAGCGCTATGGATCTACAGGCACTGCTGTAAAACAGCACCAAAACTCCTCAGGGCGGTCAGTCTGGCGGGTTAGAACCCCTCAGTCAGAGGCAGCAAGGAGGGTGGAGCTGTCACTGTCCTAAGTCCCCTTCGGGTGGCAGACAGGGTAGGGTCAGCATGGCTTTAGAAACTGGTGTTTCTTCCCCCAAAATCCAGGCAATTGCAACCGGGTAACCTCTGGACTGCACGGTCCCTATGGACACCCTGACGGCGGTCCTCAATTCGTTCGTTGCCAAGATAGAGGCAGTGGGTGGGAAAGTTTTGCAGGCGGCCGTGTAGTTGCAATTGAATATGCAATCAATATTTTTTCCTGGTTTTTCGACAGTATTGTTATGTTAATGCACTGTTGCATTACTTCGCAGTTGGTTGCGGTCTTGGGGATCACTCCTGTTGAGGATACCCGGTTGTTTGGTGGTGGTTTTTCCACGCACTGCTGTTTTTTTGTGGGTTTAGTTTCACTAGTTCCCACTTGCTATGGTGGATGAAGTTTTTATGCTGTTTTTCCCACCCCTCGTTTGGCACTGCTTGGGGGCGTCCCATTTTGTTACAGAGAGGAGCTGTGTCGGTCAGTGAATATAAGAGAAAATAGGATTTTTTGTACTCACCACAAAATCCTTTTCTCTGTAATTCACCGACCGACACAGCACCCGCCCCTCCTTTTTTTTTTCTCTCTTTACGTTATACTGCTTGTTGACGTACTGAGGCTACTAGGGCAGACTGTGGGGATTGTAGCCTAGGGACTGCCCCCTAGGCGGAACTAAGGCCTCATGCACACGAGACGCAGGTGAAAACTCTGCTCAAAAAAGCTGAAACGTGCGTTTTGAAACGCACATTTTGAAACGCGCGTTTTGCCGCGTTTGCATGCCGCGTTTACACGCGTTTAGACGCGTTTGCGTTTATAAGCGTTTAGAAAGATAACATCATGTAGACCCTCCCCAAGCTCTCAAAGCATGTTTTTTTAACTATTTCTGCTATTTTGATCAGAGTGAGCAGAAGCAGCATAGAGAGCAGTTGTACACTTGCATTTGCCTCTCTTTCTGTGGTATATATTTTGAAATGGATCCCATATTGAATATATGTCAGGAAATGCTCCTGATGTTGCTCTTGATGAGACAGCAACGTCATCGCAAATTTCGTGAGAGGTCCAGAGTCAGAGCTCGTCGATATTGGACCCACCAGTTGATGGGACAGCGAATGTCTGTTGGATATTTCACAAACATGTATGTGCAGCTGCGTACCGACCCCGACAAGTTTTTTAATTTTAGCCGGATGTCCATTGTTACATTTGATCCAGAATCCTAACCCTAACCATTCATCCTAACCCTAACACTAACCACTAACCCTAACCCCTAACACTAACCCTAACCCTAAACAACCCTAACCCTAATCCAACCCTTAATCCTAAACAATAACCCTAACGGATAACCACTTACCATAACACCCAACCCTAATGACCAAATTACATTGCCGCAGATGGTCACAGTTGACTTTGAGGCCATGTATCTCTGATGCAGAAAAGTGCATGACATTTTGCGACCCGACTTTGGGGCCCCCTATCTCGGGGTCACTTGATGATAGGATCCTCAAATTTGGATATGTTGTAGTGCTAGATCCACAGTATCTGCATACCGAATTTGGGGTTCCTGGCAATAATTGGCCCCAAGATATGGGCCTCCAAAGTCTCTGATGCAGAAAAATGCATGACATTTTGCGACCCGAATTTGGGGCCCCCTATCTCGGGGTCACGTGGTGATAGGAACCCCAAATTTGGATATGTTGTAGTGCTAGATCCACAGTATCTGCATACCAAATTTGGGGTTCCTGGAAATAAGTGGCCCCAAGATATGGGCCCCCAAATTCGGGTCACAAAATGTCATTCTCAGATCATATTTCTGAGTTTTCAGGTCCAAAAATTGGGTTCCTTTAAAAACGCATATAAACGCAAACGCGGCTAAACGCGGGTGCCGTGTTTAGATGCGTTTAGACGCGTTTTGCGTCTGAAACGTGGAAATTTTTGCGTCTGAACCCATTTTTTTGCTTCTGTAAAAACGAGGTTAAACGCAACTGCATAAAAACGTCAAAAAAACGAGACTGTGTGCATGGACACATAGGATAACATTGAATGAGTTCAGGGGCAGTTGAAAAAAGGGTCCAACTGCATCTGAACACGCGTTTAACTGCGTCTCGTGTGCATGAGGCCTAAAAGTTCTAAAGTGTTGTATTACAACTTTGCCAAGTAATCTCCAGTGATAGGGCTAACAACCCATTTTGTTACAGAGAGGAGCTGTGTCAGTCGGTGAATTACAGAGAAAAGGATTTTACGGTGAGTACAAAAAATCCTATTTTTTTAAATTACGCTATTAGAGCCAGAGGCTCTAGTAGGCTTTAAAAAGGGGTGGGCTTGAGGCACAGAGCACTGTGCTACGAGCCCACCCAATTATGTGACAATAGCAAATGAATATTCGCTATTGTCAAATGGATCTTCCTCCCAGACAATTAGGAAGTGAGTCCTGAGACCCTCACACGCTTGGCTGAAGGACAGGTGATCCTATTGGCTGCCTAGGAGGAGGGAAGAGATTCACGGCATAAGCGGCCATGATGTAGAGGAGGAGGAGCAGCCACCTGTCACCTGTCACACCTAGATGGGGTAAGTGCCTGGACATCCAAACCAACTGCAAGACCGCAGGGGTGCGGTTGTGCAGGTGACCCTATGGACAGCAGGTGGCGGGAAAGAGGGGGTTCCGCCAGACGACCGGGGGTGTGATTTGTGTGCCACCAGCTGACTGGACTGGGTGGTTGCTGCCCCCAACAAAAAAAATCACCAACCGCCATTGGTAGAGTGGCCAGAGGCCAGCTGCAATGGAGGAATAACTAGGTTCCAAAAAAGAAAAAGAAAAAGAAAAAAAGAAGAAACAATGAAAGAATAAGAAAGGAAAAGGAGAGAAAACAACAAAGAAGAAGTGAAAATTAAAAAAAATATATTATAATTAATGCCAGTAAATCACAAATAAGATAAATAAAATACAATAGATTCATTGAAATAAAAAATATTATGAAAATGAACATAAAAATGTAAGAATAAAAATGCAAAACACACAAAAAAAAAAAAGTTGTATTTTTTTTTCATTTTATGCATCTTCTGTTATTTACCTGTAAAAGCCTCCATTGTGTAGATATTCACAAGGCCTGAGACTGCTGTTGGGTGCCATCATCTTGCATTTGCTCTCAGCAGCCCCAACAGACTAAGAGCAGTTACTTAAGTGATACTATAGGCCAGTGATGGCGAACCTTGGCACCCCAGATGTTTTGGAACTACATTTCCCATGATGCTTATGCACTCTGCAGTGTAATGGAGCATCATGGGAAATGTAGTTCCAAAACATCTGGAGTGCCAAGGTTCGCCATCACTGCTATAGGCTATAGCTACATAAAGGTGAGGGGAGGGGAAAAGGAGCTGGGCCAGCAAATATAAGAATTAGACACTCCCAGAAGAGGGATGGCTATGATGTGCAAAGAGAGAGGGGGCTGTGCTAGGGAACCGACTCTTCCTGGAGTGGTTACATTCTCTATGGAGTTCTGAGGCATATGGCAAGTGATCAAAAAAAATATTACTGGAAAGGAAAAACACTGTATGTAATCATTCAGAATACTTTATTTTTATTTGGTTTTACCTGCAACATTTTAGGACAGTAACAGGGGCTCTATAATAGAAACCTGTCATCACATAAACATGGATGCTGCAATTTCTGATTATTCTGCTAAGCCTTGACACCAAGAACACAAGCTCAGGGTCTTCTGCTTGGGGAACATGACTATCTTAAAAGCACCAAGTCCCAATCTCGGACTTTATTGACAACCCAACTGACCCATTGTGTGCCCCTATTTTGTTAGCAGGTGGAATTCTCTAGCATCAAGCAAAAACTAAAATCTGTTTTTGGTGGACTGACCCTTTAAGACATGATAATTTTTTTACACAGTGGACTAGACATGCTAGAGAACTTAAAGAGGTGTTCCGCCTGGGAAAGAAAATGAAAGTCAGCAGCAACTATAGCTGCTGATTTTTAATATATGGGCACTTACCTGTCCGAAAATCGGCTGTCGGGTGCCGCTGCCACCATTCATCATAAGGGAATCTAGTAGTAAAGCCTTTCAGCTTGACAGCCAGTTCCCTGGGCATGCATGAAGCGTGTTACACTTTCTAACTGGCCCGGAGGAGGAGGAGGAGGACTGAAGTTGTGAGGGATGGCGCTGTCTCCAGGAAGTGGGGATGGGTACCTGTCAAAAACAGGTACCCATTCCCCCCTCCCCCTTGAAATGTGCCAAATGTGGCATCAGAGGGGGAGAGGAAGAAGATAAGTAGAAGTTCCACTTTTGGGTGGAACTACGCTTTACGACACCATAAAAAAACATAAAACAAGCATGGCAAAAACAGTACAGCCTTGAAATATTGCACATAAAGTATTAGAGTAAACATATTAGAAGCCTTGAAGCCACCACAAGAGAAACATGGTTGAGACAATACAGCCTTTAAGAATCTTACATACAAGACTATACCTACTGGAGAACCTAAAGTCACCACAAGACAATCTTGGCCAAGGCAATAAAGATTTCAAAGATCAGGGAAACCTCACCAACCCATCGGAGTAATTCACTTTCACTCGCTCTACTTATGCCGCGTACACACGTAGCAGACTATCCGGCGGACTTAGTCTGGCGGACTTTGCGCCGGAGCTGTCCGCCGGACTTTCCGAACGAGCTACTTGCCCACACACGGTACATTTGTAGCGGACTAATACGGCGTACTAAGTCCGCTGGACTATCCGCCGTACTTTTGAAATGAACGGACTCGCCCACACACGCGGAGGAAAGTCTGCTCATTTTGAGCGTGTCTCCAGGTAGCCGGGGCCAGCGACGCTTCCTTCTGGTATGGACTTAAAGGGGAATCCCTACGCCGAAAAATCGGCGTGGAGGTCCCCCCCTAGGTCCATATCAGACCCTTATCCAAGCACGCTACCCGGCCGGCCAGGAAAGGGGGTGGGGACGAGCGAGCGCCCCCCCTCCTGAGCCGTACCAGGCCGCGTGCCCTCAACATGGAGGGGTGCCTTGGGGAAGGGAGGCCTCGCGGCCCCCCCACCCCAAAGCACCTTGTCCCCATGTTGATGAGGACAAGGGCCTCTTCCCGACAACCCTGGCCATTGGTTGTCGGGGTCTGCGAGAGGGGGGCTTATCGGAATCCGTGAGCCCCCTTTAATAAGGGGGCCCCGGATCCCGGCCCCCCACCCTATGCATGCGCACAGACCCTGCCGGAAAGAAATCTCCTGCGTGCATGCATGGGAGTGACGATATGTATTATTTCGATAAAAAAAACAAAAAACGATATATACACAAAAACAGGTAATCAAAACTTTTGTATGAAAAAAATGGGCTAACTTTACTGTTTTTTTTTTTAAATCAGTTTATTTTTTCCAAAAAAATTGCGTTTGAAAGACTGTACCGCGTGACATAAAATATTGCAATAATCGCTATTTTATTCCCTAGGGTCTCTGCTAAAAAGATATATATAATTTTTGGGGGTTCTAAGTGATTTTCTAGCAGAAAATACAGGATTTTTACTTGTAAGCATCAAGTGTCAGAAAAAGATTTAGTCTTTAAATGGTTAAACTGAGAACTCTACACACTGAGTTCAAGTAATTCAGAAGTATAAACATTGTATCTCTTTGCTCTTTTTTGGCAGACTGCCCAGAGAGGAGACAAAGTCATTCCACTGAAGTCTTCAGGCAACTTGCATTGACTTTTATTACAGAAGTCTTTTGCAAGTTGCGCTGAATATATAATCAGCCTTTTTTAACAGCACAATCGGCCGATGCTGATTAATTAAAAAAAGGACAAATATTGGCCGATATATCGCTCGAACTCTCTCTCTATATATATATATATATATATATATATACATATATATATATATATATCTATAGATATATAGATATATATATATATATATATATATATATATAGATATATATCAGCAGGGCAGTGGACAGTGTCAGTAGGGCTGAGATTGGTGATAGTAGTTTTTTATTTATTATATTTTATATTTTTTATTTTATTTATTTTATTAATACGTACCATTTTCTTTACCATATTTTTTACAATTATTTTTTATTCTTATATTTTTTTACAGTTTTTTTAGGATTGGGGGGCTTTGGTGAAATATTAGGGGTCTAATTTATCACTTTTGAGACAGAAAAAGGGACTGGGGGCAGAGATTCCTCAGCCCCTTTTTCTGCAGCCAAGCAGGAGGCGGAATCTGTGCAAAACAGGGTGATTAGGGTGTGCCCAGGTACATCTGGCACACCCTGTGCGCACGCCTATGAGTCCTCATTAAATAATGAAAATAAAAATTGTACTCCAAGAAATATTTTGCATGGCCTACCTTCAGTGGTCTCTATATAGGCCGCGCCACAGCTGTAATCAGGCAAACATGTCTGAGAAGATCCCGTGCAGGAATTTACTCCCTTACATTTGATGCATGAAAGAGAATGACCTGAAAAATATATTAGAATATAAGAGTGAATATTGATTGACAGACAGAACCCCTCGCATTAACACTAGCTTCCATTTATTGTAAGATAGTATTTATTAAAGGTATTTAAATGGCGCCATCAATTCACACAGCATTTTAAATATTGTACATTTACCAGTCCATGCCCTCAAATAGCTTATAATCTAAGGTTCCTCTCGCTTATATACTAGGGGTAATTTACACAGGAGGCAATTAGCCTAACAGCATGTCTATGGAGTATGCAAGCAAAGGGAGAACAAGTAAACTCCATGCAATCCTGCCTAGGATTTAACCTCATAAGCCCAGGGCTGTAAGGCAGAAGTGCCAACCACTAAACCCAAGAATAAAGATGTAATATATTGTCTGGTGATCCAACCAGCAACACACCTAACTATGGCCGTCTTTAATATTGGTTGGACCCCAGGCAAACATTTTATTGAGCCCCCCCCCCCCCCCCCCCCATGTAATTTCGCTCTCCACCTGCTCTGAGACATACAATAAATAGCATCTAGACTAAAAATCCGTTTACTGAATCAGATCAGACAGCGATTGCGTTTGGTTGCCAGAAGTTACAGTGTATCATTACCACTCACTGACTGGCTGCTAGAGGTTACAGCACACATTATGGCTCACTGATTATTTGTTAGAGGTTACAGCACAGGACTTCTGCTTGTTGATTGGTTGCTAAAGATTACTGTACATCAATACCGCTCACTGATTGCTTAGTAGAGGTTTCTGGATATCCTTACCACTCACTAATTGGTTGCTAGAGGTTACTGCACATTATTACAGCTCACTGATTGGTTGCTAGAGGTTACTGCATATCCTTACTGCTAAATGATTGGTTGCAAGAGGTTAGTGCACATTATTACTGCTCACTGATTGGTTGCTAAAGATTACAGCACATTATCTCCTTATTGCCTGCACACCATGGACTGGGGAGGTGAGGGGACCCATCAATAGACAGAAAATTCCTAGGAATACTAGTACTCCTGGTATCAGTGGCAATGCTGCGGGAGGTGGGTGATCAGTGGCAATGCTGGGGGGTTGATGGGATTAGTGGCAGTTGTGGGGGGATAGGATTAGGTGACAGTACACTGTGGCACAGGCGCTTTGAGTGTGCCGTTAGTGAAGGCGATCATGTGGTCACTGACAGCTCCCGCACGCATGTGCCGGAGTGACGTCATCGCTGCTCTGGCCAGTCACAGTGCCGGAGCAGCGATACCCGGAAGTCACTCCGGATATGATGGTGGCAACGGAGGACATGAATGAGGGTCGCTTTGGGGGCTTCGATCTCAGGTAAGTAATTCATAATGAGCTAGTATGCTATGTATACTAGCTCATTATGATTTTGTCCTGCAGTTTGTTTGTTTTTTTGACAGGGTTTACTTCCTCTTTAATGCTGCCACTATTTACATATCAATGCAGGTTATTTACATGTAAACACAGGGCCTGCAGGTGAGTCCTCTGTACACGGCAATAAGGCAGAGCTGGGCAGCATTAGTAAAAGAACTTCACATTGAGATATCGGGACACAGCATGGGACTAATACTTCAAGAGACATGGGAATTTAAACTGGGCTAGTTGGCAAGTATGAGGCAGCTGCTTTGGGCCCCACAACAATGATGGGGCCCAGGACAGCTGCCCCTTTTGCCCTGCCTTAAAAATGGCCCTGCACCTAACTATCTCCTCGACTATGAAGGGAAGTGGACCTTCTCATTCCACAGAGATAGCATAGATGTAGTTCAAAATCTATCCCCTGCTGGGATCAGACATACCTGGTGTTATGAGGACACAAAGCAGGCAGAGAAAACTCAGCAGACCGTCCATCCTCCACCCAACGTGTGCTGTCCTGGTGTCACCTCAGTCACTACTGCTGGAGGTCAACGCTGAGCCTATTTTATATGAAGTCTGGAGGGCGAGAATATGACAATGGTGTGAGGAAACTAAAAAGTCGTCCTTTCAATCAATGTCCTAGATTGTTTTGGAAATATGCAGCAAAACAAGTTAGAAGACAAGAACTTCGAGTTCTATTTGGTAGGCATGAGAACGTAATAAAAAAAAAAAAAAGGCACATGCTTTATCAACCTGTAATATTACCAAAGTCTTCTTAAAGTATATATAAGGTATGCCAAGTGGCCTCACAACCAATGGTATTTAAATGGTATTTTAGCATTCCTTTAAAGTGGTTGTATAGTCATTTTGGGGACTTTTACCTACAGGAAAGCCTATAATAAGGCTTACCTGTAGGTAAAAAAAATATCTCCTAAACCTGTACAGTTTAGGAGATATTCCCTTCGCAATGCACTGCTGACTGTAGCGGCGCATGCGCACAGGGGATTCCCGGCTGGAAGCCCGGCAGACGCCGAACCCTGCCGGGAAGAAATCTCCCGCGCGCATGCGCGGGAGTGACGATATCACTGCTCCGGCCACTCACCACGTCAGAGCCACGATACCCGGAAGAAACGCAGAGGGAACTTATCAGCTCCCTCAGCGTGGATCGGGACAGATGTCGGGGCCTCGTTCTAAGGTAAGTATTTCATAATGAGCTAGTATGCGGTGCATACTAGCTCATTATGCCTTTTCCTTTGCAGGTGGCCAAAAAAACAAAACACAACAGCAGGTTTACAACCGCTTTAATTGTATTTATTGTATTATTTATTTATTTAATTAATAATAATAAAAATAATTAATTTAATTATTTAATTTATTTATTTAATTCATATTATTTATCGTATCTAAATCCAAGAACAAATATGTATTAAATTGCAAATACTTACGAACCTAAAAGTTAAAAACTCAGGAAGTCAGCACAGCACAGGGATGATGGGAACCCTATGAGAATTTTTATGCTTACGAATTTCATACGAAACACTACATTTCTTTAGCGAATTTCGGAATTTCTGATCTAAATTAACAGAAACGTGACTGGTGTTTTGTTCACCAATCAGAGGAAGTCAGCACAGCACAGGGATGGTGGGAGCCCCTCATAATGATAAATTCATCATAACAAACTTTCGTTTTTTGGACGAAAAGTTAACGAAACTAAAGTTTAAAAACCCAGGATGTCAGCACAGCACAGGGATGGTGGGAACCCCTCATAATGGGCACAGCGGGTGTACACTCAGACCCGGGAACTCAGCACAGGGATGGTAGGAACCCCTCATAATGGACACACAGCAGGTGTACAGACCTGGGAACTCAGAACAGGGATGGTTGGAACCCTATGGGAATTTCTATGCTTACTAATTTCATACAAAATATGAAATTTCTTTAACGAATTTCGGAATTTCTGATCCAAATTAACAGAAACGTGACTGGTGTTTTGTTCACCAATCAGAGGAAGTCAGCACAGCACAGGGATGGTGGGAGCCCCTCATAATGATAAACTCATCATAGCGAACTTTCGTTTTTTGTACGAAAAGTTAACGAAACTAAAATTTAAAAACCCAGGATGTCAGCACAGCACAGGGATGGTGGGAACCCCTCATAATGGGCACAGCGGATGTACACTCAGACCCGGGAACTCAGCATAGGGGTGGTGGGAAACCCTCATAATGGGCACAGCGGGTGTACACTCAGACCTGGGAACCCAGCACAGGGGTGGTGGGAACCCCTCATAATGGGCACAGCGGGTGTACACTCAGACCCGGGAACTCAGCACAGGGGTGGTGGGAACCCCTCATAATGGGCACAGCGGGTGTACACTCAGACCTGGGAACCCAGCACAGGGGTGGTGGGAACCCCTCATAATGGGCACAGCGGGTGTACACTCAGACCTGGGAACCCAGCACAGGGGTGGTGGGAACCCCTCATAATGGGCACAGCGGGTGTACACTCAGACCTGGGAACCCAGCACAGGGGTGGTGGGAACCCCTCATAATGGGCACAGCGGGTGTACACTCAGACCCGGGAACTCAGCACAGGGGTGGTGGGAACCCCTCATAATGGGCACAGCGGGTGTACACTCAGACCTGGGAACCCAGCAGAGGGGTGGTGGGAACCCCTCATAATGGGCACAGCGGGTGTACACTCAGACCCGGGAACTCAGCACAGGGGTGGTGGGAACCCTATGAGAATTTCTATGCTTACGAATTTCATACAAAATACAAAATTTCTTTAACGAATTTTCGGAATTTAGGATCCAAATTAATAGAAACAAGACTGTTTTGTTCACCAATCAGAGGAAGTCAGCACAGCACAGGGATGGTGGGAACCCCTCATAATGGACACACAGCAGGTGTACAGACTTGGGAAGTCAGCAGGAATCTAACGAAAAATTCGTATTTCGTACGAATTTTGAATTTAATTTCGTACACGAATTATGAAATATGATTTTTATTTTTTTCCGGACGGAACGAAACACATTTTTTTGATGGCGCCCATGTCTAATATGCAATAGGCATACCATAAAGTCACATATGTTCCAAAGGATGTATACATGAGCCTATGTACATATATATATATATATATATATATATATATATATATATATATATATATATATATATATACACACATATAAACATAATCTTCGAGATGCGCAGCGCTTTGTGAATGGGGCGCGCTGTGTTCTGGGACACACAGTTCCCAAAACACACAGCGCCCCATTCCCCAGAAGATGCCGCACGGAGGAGAGAAGACCGAACATCACCGCCGAGTAGGAAGAGGCAGATTAGGACGATATGCCTAGCAACAGGCATTTCTGGTAAGTTTAAAAAAAAAATCATTTTTTTTTTTTTCAGATTTTTTTTTTTTTTGCAAAATTTTAACGTACTTTTGTTTTTTCAGGGTGGCACTCCAATTTAACTACACACGGGGGGTTATTTACTAAAGGAAAATCCACTGAAAGTGCACTTGGAAGTAAAGTCGCTGTAGATCCGAGGGGGACATGCAAGGAAAATAAAAAAAACTGCATTTTAGCTGGCACATGATTGGATGATAAAATCAGCAGAGCTTCCATTCATTTCAGATCTACCCCTTATATTTAGAGCGAATGTAACTTCCAAGTGCACTTGCAGTGCAAAGTGGATTTGCCTTTCATACATAACCCCCGAAGAGTCACATATTTGAAACATTTTAATATATATATATATATATATATATATATATATATATATATATATATATATATATATATATATATATATATATATATATATATTGCACTGTTTTTGGTGGTAGGGCAGCTATGACTAAGCACTGTTAAGTGTAAAATGCGTCAGCTTGTTTGTCCCATTTATTGCTGTGGCTTGTATCTAGTGGACTTTTTATTAATAAAGACTATATTCCGGAGTGCAGCTGTCCAGAACTTCTTTGTTGCCTCATTTTGCTATATGCTTAGCCGACACCTGGTGTTCCAGTTCCGAGGAGAGTTCTATATCCACATTTCCACCTGGAGCGGTGATCCCTTTCCCTTCCCCTATTGTTCCTGGATTATGCATATCCTGTTCACCAGGATTTTGTTTTTTGGGCTTTATACTGAACTATTGTTTTGTCTATTTATCCTTGTGGATATTACCGTATATACTCGAGTATAGGTCGACCCGAATATAAGCCGAGGCCCCCAATTTACCACAAAAAAACTGGGAAACTTATTGACTCGTGTATAAGCCGAGTCCCTGTGTCCCGTCCATCCCTGTGTCCATTCCTGTGTCCCGTCCATCCCTGTGTCCATTCCTGTGTCCCGTCGGTCCCTGTGTCCCGTCCGTCCCTGTGTCCCGTCCGTCGCTGTGTCCCGTCCATCCCTGCCTACCTGTGCCAATCTGCAGCCTCTGTGTGCCATGCTCTCCTCTTCTGACAGACGGCGGCCATTCCTCTGTTCAAAAGCTGCACCTCCCTGTCTGTGATAGGCGGAACACTCAATTTCCCAGCAGTCAGTGTACCGCCTATCACGGACATCCTCTCATCCTCGTCCGTAGTATGAGGATGAGCGGATGTCCGTGATAGGCGGACCACTGACTGCTGGGAAATTGAGTGTTCCGCCTATCACAGACAGGGAGGCGCGGCTTTTGAATAGTAGAATGGCCGCCGTCTGTCTGCTCGATACGCTGATCGGGCAGGCAGACGGCGATGACTCGAGTATAAGCCGAGGGGGGCACTTTCAGCCTCAAAAAAGAGGCTGAAAATCTCGGCTTATACTCGAGTATATACGGTAGCCTAATATGGATGTCATTACAACCGCCCCAGCCACAGAGGAATCTGGGTTTAGCAGAACTCTTGCTGCACCATCGGACAATCTATTTAGATTGAATTCACAGACACACATGGTGCAATCCACTAATGATGACAATGTTTCACTAACACCATTGTTCAGGAGATTGGAACACCTGATGGCCAAAGAAATCAGGACCTTCTGGGATGCTATCTTTCTAACGGAATACATCTCCGTAGTACAGATCCCATGTGGATTAAGGATTAAAAAATTCACCACATCGGAATTGTTTGAGAGCTTAAAAAAGAAATGGACAGACACTTTAACCTCCTGCTCTCTCAAACTCATGGACAGTATAGTAACTTCCAAGAAAAAGGGGAAAAAAAGACTACAAACTGAAATGTCTGCTATCCAGAAAGACCTGACTTTGTTTACAAAATCATGCTGGTTTTGTAGAGCTGGATGGACGCCGAAATAAAAAGCTGAACAAAATGGAAAAATTTGTTATTGACAATAAAAGGGGTAAGATGACCAGAGATCGTATAGACTACGAAAACAATCGCATGGAAATAAAAAAAACATTTTTTCCCTGGCAAATCTCGTAAACAACAGAAAAAAATGAGTGAGGTTTTTCAGACCATGAATCAGCTAATGACACATTGGCCACTACAGCATCAGACTTGCCACCGGAGCAATTTTCCACACTAGCAGGCCCGGATCGATCCAACGAGGACCGGAACTCAGGAAACCCTCATGGATCCAAGAAAAAGGCAAAAAAAAAAAAAAAAAACACACAAAAGGATAAGGAGAGGGGGTAGGAGACACTAATACTCCAAGAAACACCCATTATTCGCTACGAAGGACCCCCCATAATTTCCAATGTCCTGAACAAGAGGGTTTTAAATGATGAAGAAAATAATTTACTATCAAAAGGACTGAACTTCTGCCCCAGTAGACACTTTGATCGCTTTGGAACACTGTTAGCCCTTGCACACATGGGTTCCATCGGACTGTTTCCGTCGGAATATCCGACCAACAAAGTTTTAGAGCTGGGCTATAAAATTTTCCGACAACATGATTCGATCGGACTTTGTCCGATCGTTTGTAGAGAATTACAATCGGACAAAGTGCCACGCATGCTCAGATCAAATTCCTAGACCATAGCTATTGGCTACTAGCCTGAACGTAGTCCCGTCGTAACGAAATAACGTCATCACGTTCTGAACGATCGGATTTTCCGACAACTTTGTCCAACCGTGTGTATGCAACATCAGTTTCGGACAAAAGCCGATTGATTTGGTTGTCGGAATGTCCGACCGCGTGTACAAGGGCTGAGATGTTAATACGCTTTCACGTAACCTCACTTTGAAAAAGCATTATTGGAATTTCCATCAGAAATGGGAGAAACCTCTCCGGGTGCCTCTTATACAGGTGAGTCCCCTCCCTCTCCTTGTCTGTTTACAGAGGTCTGCGCTTTGCAGGACCTCATAGAATTGGCTTCTGAATCTAGCCCTTGCCTCAACGATCCCACCAATATGTCCAATCATATTCCGTTCAGATTCAGATCTGACTTCTATCCAGTGGCATCGAGAGGCAAGGATCTTGATCTTTTTCAAAAACGAATAGAGAGAGATTTGACCCAGCTGGCTCGGGGCTGTCGAAAGGGTCATATGCAGCATAATCTATCTATGAATGAGAGACCGGATTTGAAAACCTTTATCTTCTGATAGTAACATCGTGATTAGAAATGCAGACAAGGGGGGTACTGTAGTTGTTAGACTCTAATGTATTATGTCAGTTGTCTGACATCACTACTTATCAAAAACTTAGGGCTCACCCTACTTTACCTTTTAAAAAAGAACTGTCTTCCTTTTTAGATAGGGTGGTTAACATTGAAATCTTTTCACAGAGAGAAAAAGACTTGTTTATTCCTGAGTGTCCAATTATGCCGGTGTTCCACCATTTACCCAAGGTCCACAAGGAGTTAAACCCCCTTGTTGGTCGACCTATTGTCTCAGGAATAGGCTCCTTGAATGAGCGCCTTGGTGAATGGTTGGTTGGACAGTTAATTACAACCATTAGTTTGTGGTCTGCTTGCGTTCCTCAGGGACACCAAACAAATACTCAACAAACTAAAAAAGTATACAATGGAAAGACAATTACAGGTGGATTACAGTGCCTTGTGAAAGTATTCGGCCCCCTTGAACTTTTCAACCTTTTGCCACATTTCAGGCTTCAAACATAAAGATATAAAATTTTTATTTTTTGTGAAGAATCACCAACAAGTGGGACACAATTGTGAAGTGGAACGAAATCTATTGGATTTTTGAAACTTTTTTAACTAATAAAAAACTGAAAAGTGGGGCGTGCAAAATTATTCGCCCCCCTTGCGTTAATACTTTGTAGAGCCACCTTTTGCTGCGATTACAGCTGCAAGTCCCTTGGGGTGTCTCTATCAGTTTTGCACATCGAGAGACTGAAATTCTTGCCCATTCTTCCTTGCAAAACAGCTGGAGCTCAGTGAGGTTGGATGGAGAGCGTTTGTGAACAGCAGTTTTCAGCTCTTTCCACAGATTCTCGATTGGATTCAGGTCTGGACTTTGACTTGGACATTCTAACACCTGGATACGTTTATTTGTGAACCATTCCTTTGTAGATTTTGCTGTATGTTTGGGATCATTGTCTTGTTGGAAGATAAATCTCCGTCCCAGTTTCAGGTCTTTTGCAGACTCCAAAAGGTTTTCATCCAGAATGGTCTTGTATTTGGCTGCATCCATCTTCCCCTCAATTTTAACCATCTTCCCTGTCCCTGCTGAAGAAAAGCAGGCCCAAACCATGATGCTGCCACCACCATGTTTGACAGTGGGGATGGTGTGTTGAGGGTGATGAGCTGTGTTGCTTTTACGCCAAACATATCAATTTGCATTGTGGGCAAAAAGTTCGATTTTGGTTTCATCTGACCAGAGCACCTTCTTCCACATGTTTGTGTCTCCCAGGTGGCTTGTGGCAAACTTTAGACGAGACTTTTAATGGATATCTTTGAGAAATGGCTTTCTTCTTGCCACTCTTCCATAAAGGCCAGATTTGTGCAGTGTACTACTGATTGTTGTCCTATGGACAGACTCTCCCACCTCAGCTGTAGTTCTCTGCAGTTCATCCAGAGTGATCATGGGCCTCTTGGCTGCATCTCTGATCAGTCTTCTTCTTGTCTGAGCTGAAAGTTTAGAGGGACGGCCAGGTCTTGGTAGATTTGCAGTGGTCTGATGCTCCTTCCATTTCAAAATGGTCGCTTGCACAGTGCTCCTTGGGATGTTTAAAGCTTGGGAAATCTTTTTGTATCCAAATCCGGCTTTACACTTCTCCACAACAGTATTACGGACCTGCCTGGTGTGTTCCTTGGTCTTCATGATGCTCTCTGCGCTTTCAACAGAACCCTGATACTATCACAGAGCAGGTGCATTTATACAGAGACTTGATTACACACAGGTGGATTCTATTTATCACCATCAGTCATTTAGGACAACATTGGATCATTCAGAGATCCTCGCTGAACTTCTGGAGTGAGTTTGCTGCACTAAAAGTAAAGGGGCCGAATAATTTTGCCCGCACCACTTTTCAGTTTTTTATTTGTTAAAAAAGTTTAAAATATCCAATAGATTTCGTTCCACTTCACAATTGTGTCCCACTTGTTGGTGATTCTTCAAAAAAAATTAAAATGTTATATCTTTATGTTTGAAGCCTGAAATGTGGCAAAAGGTTGAAAAGTTCAAGGGGGCCGAATACTTTCGCAAGGCACTGTACCTGTGATGTGACAAGCCTATATTCTTTCTAGCATTCCGCATGTCCTGGGGATAAAAGCACTTGCCTTTTTATTAAAAGAATCTGGGAAATTCTCATTGGCACTTCAGGAGTGTAAAGAATTTTCGCCCTCACTGGCCAACCTATATAAGGGTTGGTGGGAGAGGAGCCGCATCTTTGGACATCATAGCTCTTCTGGTGCTACATAGATGACCTTTTGTTGTTTATCACATCGGACGATAATGTTTCATTAGAAAACTGGCTTTCTTATTTAAACAACTCCCTTAATCTAAAGTTCACTGGGGACCTCCAAGAGAGAGAGCTCCATTGAATTTTTAGATGTGTCTGGTATCAATGGTGAGGTGACAAATGCTCGGTTAACCACTTACGAACTGCCCACCGTCGTTCTACAGTGGCTGTTTGAAGGAGGATATCATTGTTATGGCAGCAGCTAGCTACCATAACCCCAGTATCCTCATCTTCAGCGGGCAGTCTGCTACAAGATTAAAGTAATCTCAGCGGCGGATTCGCCACAAGATCACTTTTATTGTGGCGGGAGAGGGCCCGCCGCGATCCGGTGCCCTCCGCCACTTACCGGAGGTGACCGCGTCCTCTCAGTAGCTGGGTATGGAGACGAGTGAGAGGAAGATGGCTCCCATCTGTCTCCATACAATTGCTGAGCGGAAGCAACGTCATAATCGCACTTCCACCCACAGCTCTTTATAGGGCCATTTTTTTTTAAATAATTTTTTTAAATGAATAAATTCTCATACATAAGTTGTACCTGTTTATCTTTTTCCTGTCCATCTCTGCTCCACAGGCTCCTAAAAACACAGAGATCAAGGGATATTGCATTGAGGCTACTACACACTATACAGGGATATGCTCTGTCCATTTTCCATTGCAGAGCTTTACAACAACTTTAAATGAAACCTTTCCATTTTCATTACATACCTCAGCCTTCAAAATTTCCTCTCGCATTTTGCGTTTGGAAAATGATTGAGGGTGAGTGTGGGGCTGCCTGGGAGGGGGCAAGCAATCACGCCGGCAGGTCGGAGTTAAATGGGGGCTGTTCTCCCAGCGATCACCCAGAGGAAGAGAGAGGGGAGCCGGCCGGATCATCAGAGAGCGGGGAACGACACTGTAACAGCTTTCATTTGAATTGCGCTCGCTGTAACACACGTCCCGCCTCCTGGCCCAGGTACTTTGATAGACAGAACACCGGTCCAATGCTGGGAAGTGTTCTGTCTATCAAAGTACCCGGGCCAAGAGGGGGGACTGTGTGTGACGGCGAGCGCAATTCAAATGAAAGCTGTTACAGTGATGTTCCCCGCTCTCTGATGATCCGGCCGGCTCTCCTCTTCCTCTCCTCTCTTCCCCTACACTCGTGAGGCGGCCTTAATAAGCACAGGTGAGGTGGCATTGATGAGCACAGGTGGAGTGGCATTGATGAGCACAGCTGAGGCTGCATTGTTGGGCACAGGTCAAGCAGCATTGATGGGCACAGGCGAGGTGGCATTGATAAGCACAGGAGAGGCTGCAGTGATGGACACAGGAGAGGCTGCATTGTGGGGCACAGATGAGCTTACATTGATCAGCACAGGTGAAGCTGCATTGATGAGCACAGGTGGAGTGGCATTGATGAGCACAGGTGACACTGCATTGTTGGGCACAGGTGAGGTTGCATTGATGGGCACTGGTGAGGCTGCATTGATGGGCACTGGTGAGGCTGCATTGATGGGCACTGGTGAGGCTGCATTGATGGACACAGGTGAGGCTGCATTGTGGGGCACAGATGAGGTTGCATTGATGAGCACAGGTGAAGCTGCATTGTCAAGCACAGGTCAAGCGGTATTGATGGGCACAGGTGAGGCTGCATTGATGGGCACAGGTGAGGTTGCATTGTGGGGCACAGAAGAGGTTGCACTGATGAGCACAGGTGAAGCTGCATTGATGGGCACAGGTGAGGCTGCATTGATGGGGACTGGTGAGGCTGCATTGATGGACACAGGTGAGGCTGCATTGATGGACACAGGTGAGGCTGCATTGATGGGCACTGGTGAGGCTGCATTGATGGGCACTGGTGAGGCTGCATTGATGAGCACTGGTGAGGCTGCATTGTGGGGCACAGATGAAGCTGCATTGATGGGCACGGATGAGGCTGCTTTGATGGGCACGGGTGAGGCTGCATTGATGGGCACGGGTGAGGCTGCACTGATAGGCACTGATAAATATGTTGTTAATATAAAAGTGTAATTCCATGAGATAATTTATGAGGGTGTGTTTAAGCGCAGAATTAGGGGTGTGGCAATGTAAGGGTTGGGTGGGGCAATTGGTGGCAAGTAACTCCTAAAGCTTGGCTAGTAGCTGAGGACTTGAAATTTTGAGCCCCGACATACCTTATTTGACCTTATATTGCAATGTCTTTGCTGGGTCTCTGTGCTTCTCTATGCAGGCGCATCAAACTTAGTGGGAAGGGCTGTACATTTTTTTTTCTGAAAACAGCAGTCCACCCTGCGTAAGGCCAACATACGACGCTGAGCCACCATGATTTTCACAATCAAAATCCAATGAATGAAAAGGGAGGGCCAGTTTGGCTGGATGATGCTGGACATCCTCCAGCCAGGAGATGAGGCAGACTCTATCTGACTTGCGGCAGCTTCTATTGCACACTGTGGGAAGCTGACAGTGTGCAGTGAAATCAGAATAAATCCGTACAACGGTGCAAAAATTAAAGGAAGGCCGAAGTTCAGCTTTAATATTTGTCAGAAGTTTTAAAGTTCAGATTGCTTTTCTTTTATTCCATCCACACCTATAATAAATGTGTAACTGGAACAATATCTAGCTAATGTTTACAAGGAAGGACTCAAGTCTCCATTAATGTTACACTGACTTACAGTTGAGTCAGAATCCGTGGTCAGGACATGATGAAACCATACGTGACGCTCCTCTGTATTCTCTCCTTCTTTGCAAAATCAGGTTAGTGTAATGCCTGCTCTGAAGGGAGACGATCAGGGCCGGACCCAGGGGGGGTCAGAAGAGGTGACCACTTACAGCTCTGCAATGGAGGGGGTGAGGGTCAAAAATGATAGAACCCGCAGTCTACACCGTAAACGTAGTTCATTGATAATAGACTCCCTGCCTGCTAATTGCAAGCCATGCTCAAGGTCTCTGACGTTTATCAAGCTGTCTATGGCCTCACTAGGTCCCAATGTGGATCTTTGAAAGCTTAGCCCTCTGAGGCTGGGTTCGCACCTTTGCCAATCGGATGCGGGTTTCCAATGGAGCCAGTTCACAAGTCTTCATGGCGGCTGCGGCGCAAATTGCACAAGGTCCTGTGCGTCTTTGGCTCCATTTTAGATCCATATTCAGGCAAAAATGTGAGCCTGATTCGTCCCTGAAATGGAGAATTGAGATGCACTGGATCCCTGCTGTGAGCCGCATCGGTATTAGGTGTGAACCCAGCCTGAAGAGCAAAGGATGCCAGTTAGGCATTAGAAGTCAATTGTAAGAATGATCCTTATAATGGTGGATATTTGGAAGAATGTGCCCTACATTTGCCCAGTGGAGGCCCGTCCATAGGGGGCGCCCGGGCGCCCCCCCCCCCCCTCCCATGTAGTAAAAAAAAATATATATTTTTTTTAAACATGTCCCTTTAAGAATGTTTTTTTTTAAATTTCCCTCCCTATGTGCACTGGCGCCGGGCGCAGTGCAATATAGGAAGCGCCACATCTATGCAATCACAAGATTGCAGATGAGGCGCTTCATTTGCTCAAAAAAAGAGCGCTCTGTGGTGCAGCCGATCGCGCCACAGCTTCCGGCACGATCGACTGGCCGAGCAAGTGCATAGACTTGCACTTGAGTGAGCGGTGGGCGGTGGTTCCGACGTCACTCAAGGAAGTGACGTTGGCACGGCACCTCTCTCTTCTGCCCGCCTGAGAGGATCAGGTAAGGGGCTGCCGCATGGCAGCTTATACAATCTTGATCATTTATTCCGCCCAGCCGCCGATACACCCTCCACATCGATGTATCTTATGGTGGTCGCACTCGGCAGCATACCCCAACCCCCCCCCCCCCCCCCCACCCCCTGCTAAACAAGATTTAACCACTTTCAGACCGGACCATTTTGCTGGTAAATGACCAGAGGTCTTTTTACACTTTGGCACTGCGCTGCTTTAACTGGTAATTGCGCGGTCATGCAATGTTGTACCCAAACAAAATTTGCGTCCTTTTCTTCCCACAAATAGAGCTTTCTTTTGATGGTATTTGATTGCCTCTGCGATTTTTATTTTTTGCGATATAAACGTAAAAAGACCGCAAATTTGGAAAAAAAATGATATTTTCTACTTTTTGTTATTAGAAAAATCCAATAAACTCAATTTTAGTCATACATTTAGGCCAAAATGTATTCAGCCACATGTCTTTGGTAAAAAAAAAGTCAATAATTGTATATTTATTGGTTTGCGCAAAAGTTGTCACATCTACAAACTAAGGTACGTTTTCTGGAATTTACGCAGCTTTTAGTTTACGACTGCCTATCTCATTTCTTGAGGTGCTAAAATGGCAGGGCAGTACAAAACCCCCCCAAATGACCCCATTTTGGAAAGTAGACCCCCTAAGGAAATTGATAAGAGGCATGTTGAGCCCATTGAATATTTTATTTTTTTGCCTCAAGCGATTGAATAATGACAAAAAAATATATATATTTTTTTTTTTACACAAAGTTGTCACTAAATGATATATTGCTCACACATGCTATGGGCATATGTGAAATGACACCTCAAAATAAATTCTGCTGCTTCTCCTGAGTACGGGGATACCACATATGTGGGACTTTTTGGGAGCCTAGCCGCGTACGGGGCCCCGAAATCCAAGCACCGCCTTCAGGCTTTCTAAGGGCGTAAATTTTTGAGTTCACTTCTCACTACCTATTACAGTTTTGAAGGCCATAAAATGCCAAGATGGCACAAAACCCCCACAAATGACCCCATTTTAGAAAGTAGACACCCCAAGCTATTTGCTGAGAGGCATGTTGAGTTCATGGAATATTTTATATTTTGCCACAAGTTGCGGGAATATTACAAACTTTTTTTTTTTTTTTTCACAAAGTTGTCACTAAATGATATATTGCTCACGCATGCCATGGGCATATGTGAAATAACACCCCAAAATAAATTCTGCTGCTTCTCCTGAGTACGGGGATACCACATATGTGGGACTTTTTGGGAGCCTAGCCGCGTACGGGGCCCCGAGAACCAAGCACCGCCTTCAGGCTTTCTAAGGGCGTTACAGTTTTGAAGGCCATAAAATGCCAAGATGGCACAAACCCCCCCCAAATGACCCCATTTTGGAAAGTAGACACCCCTAAATTTAGGGGTACACTAGTGAGACTAGGTAATAAATGGCGGGTGCCCTGAAACTATAAAAAAATAACTAACCAACCAGCGTCACCTGTAACCGTTATATGGTGATCACTGGTGAAAGGGTTAACTAGGGGGCAATCAGGGGGCTTTATGCGGTAGTATATGGGGGTCCCTGGCGCTATAAAAAGCTGCGGCGAACCTAAATACCTACCTGCCTAACTAGCGTCACCTGTGACACTAATACAGCGATCAGAAAAACGATCGCTTATTAGGCTGGGTTCACACTGGAGCGATGCGGGAACGCCACGAATCCGCGGCGGGTTCCCGCATCGCATGCCTCCCGGCGGCAGTTCACACTGCCCTATGCGAACTGCTGGGAGTGTCAGTGAAATGTTACTGACACCCCCAGATCAGTTCGCATATCGCAGTGCGATCTGCAAACTTGGATCGCATGGTGTGAACACCCATGCGATCCGATTCTGCTGCGGACCAAAAAAAGGGTCCCGTGCGAGTTTGCGGCGGGTGCGGCGGGTGCGACACGAATTCAGCCATACTATCTGTATAGCTGAACTCGAATCGCACAGAGATCGGATGTGATTTGCACTGCAGTGCGGTGCGAATCACATTCGTTCTCATAAACCGCTGCAATGTGAACCCAGCCTTAGTGACACTGGCGACGGGGGGTGATCACGGGGTTAAACCTTTATTGGGGGGTTAGGGGGGGTACCTTAGAACTAAAGGGGGCTAACCCTAACTGCCCTAACAGTTATTACAGTCACAAATGACACCCGCCGGGTGATCAGGGGGTTAAACCTTTATTAGGTAATAAATGGCAGGTGCCCTGAAACTATAAAAAAATAACTAACCAACCAGCGTCACCTGTAACAGTTATATGGTGATCACTGGTGAAAGGGTTAACTAGGGGGCAATTAGGGGGCTTTATGCGGTAGTATATGGGGGTCCCTGGCGCTATAAAAAGCTGCGGCGAACCTAAATACCTACCTGCCTAACTAGCCTCACCTGTGACACTAATACGGCGATCAGAAAAATGATCGCTTATTAGGCTGGGTTCACACTGGAGCGATGCGGGAACGCCACGAATCCGCGGCGGGTTCCCGCATCGCATGCCTCCCGGCGGCAGTTCACACTGCCCTATGCGAACTGCTGGGAGTGTCAGTGAAATGTTAATGACACCCCCAGATCAGTTCGCATATCGCAGTGCGATCTGCAAACTCGGATCGCATGGTGTGAACACCCATGCGATCCGATTCTGCTGCGGGCCAAAAAAAGGGTCCCGTGCGAATTTGCGGCGGGTGCGGCGGGTGCGGCGAATGGCTGAACTCGAATCGCACAGAGATTGGATGTGATTTGCACTGCAGTGCGGTGCGAATCACATTCGTTCTCATAAACCGCTGCAATGTGAACCCAGCCTTAGTGACACTGGCGACGGGGGGTGATCACGGGGTTAAACCTTTATTGGGGGGGTTAGGGGGGTACATTAGAACTAAAGGGGGCTAACCCTAACTGCCCTAACAGTTATTACAGTCACAAATGACACCAATGCAAAAAAATAAAAAATGACATTGGTGTCACTGTGACTGGGGGGCAGGGGTAATTGGGGGGGTGATCGGGGGGGTGTGAGTGTGCCTGGCATGTTCTACTGTGTAGTGACGTGTTGGTGCAACTCACCGATCCTCTCTCCTCGGTGCCGGAACGAAAAATACCGACACGGAGGAGAGAATACATCACTTCCTCTCCTGTGTTTACATTACAGGAGAGGAAGTGATGTCACGAACGATTCCTATTCGTCGGGAGCGATTGCGAGGGGGTGGCCATGAACGAATGGCCGCCCCCTCGTCCGGGATCGCTCCCGCACGAATACCGACCGCCGCAGGCACCGGGCGGGGGCCCGATCGGGCCCCCGACCCGCGGGAAGGCAGGGACGTACATGTACGCCCATATGCCTGCCCGTGCCATGCTGTCGACGTACATCGTCGTGCGGCGGTCGGGAAGTGGTTAAAGAAATAGTGTTATCAGTGACCGGCAGCATACCCCCCCAAAGAAGCTTTAAAAAAAAGGGTTTTTAATAATAACCCCTTTTTTTTTAAATCTTGTCTGGGGGTGGGGTAAGCTGCCGACCACCGATTAATAACCCTTATTTTTAAAATCTTGTTGGGCGGGGTGGGGGGTTAATGCTGCCGACCACCGATATTAACCCTTTTTTTAAATCTTGTTTAGGGGGGGCAGGTATGGGGGTTAATGCTGCGTGGTCGGCAGCATTAACCCCCATACCTGCCCCCCCAAACAAGATTTACAGGTTGTAGATATGTGCGATTTACAGGTTGCAGATATGTGCGATTTGCATGTTGTAGATATGTGTGATTTACAGGTTGTAGATATATGCGATTTACAGAATGTGATTTACAGAATGCAGATATGTGCTATTCACAGGTTGTAGATATGTGCGATTTGCAGGTTTTAGATATGTGCTATTCACAGGTTGTAGATATGTGCGATTTATAGGTTGTAGATATGTGCGATTTGCATGTTGTAGATATGTGCTATTCACAGGTTGTAGATATGTGCGATTTGCAGGTTGTAGATATGTGCTATTCACAGGTTGTAGATATGTGCGATTTATAGGTTCTAGATATGTGCGATTTGCAGGTTGTAGATATGTGCGATTTGCATGTTGTAGATATGTGCGATTTACAGGTTGTAGATATGTGCAATTTACAGAATGCGATTTACAGAATGCAGATATGTGCTATTTACAGGTTGCAGATATGTGCGATTTACAGAATGCAGATATGTGCGATTTACAGAATGCGATTTACGGAATGCAGATATGTGCGATTTACAGAATGCAGATGTGTGATTTACAGAATGCGATTTACAGAATGCAGATATGTGCAATTTACATGTTGCAGAATGCAGATATGGGCAATTTACAGGTTGCAGAACGCAGTTATGTGCGATTTACAGAATGCAGATATGTGCGATTTACAGAATGCGATTTACAGAATGCAGATATGTGCGATTTACATGTTGCAGAATGCAGATATGGCCAATTTACAGGTTGCAAAATGCAGATATGTGTGATTTACAGGTTGCAGATTTCAAATATGTGCGATTTACAGGTTGCAGAAAAGGTGCCTGCTGTGGTTATACACAAGATAGGCATGATTCATCTGCTTTAGCAGAGCCCAGTGTATAATGTGCAGCCTGGTATATGATGTTGATTCGCTAAGGTGTGTGGCTTGTGAGAAGTGGGAGGGGCCAAATCTGAGGGGGCGTGGTCTTGCGCACCCCCCATCCTAAAACTTCACCAGCCGCCACTGCATTTGCCGTCAGTTGGAAGAATGTTGCTTACATTGGTGGTCATTGGGAAGAATACCCTTACAGATATCTAACAAGACCATAGTCATTACCGGGTACTGATCGAAAAAACAGAAATTGCGCTTTACTCAAGAAACCCCTAGCAATCTTTAGAAGAGCCCTAGGATTTCACAGAACCTTAGTCGAGGCTGCTCTATATAATGGGAACTAGCTAAAGAGTATGAAGTATTTTGGGAAATATATATGTTGGGAACTTGAAAAAAATTAAGGGACGGGGGAGGGGAGTGCACACGTTGTCCTTTTTTCCTAAACTACCTCTTCTCGGCATAAGTGATAATATATTTATTCTGTAGGGAAGGATTGTATACTAATTCAACAAAGACCAAAACAATAATTACAGATATTACAATGTTAATGGGATTAAACAGACAATCTGAGAAACAACAAACTTATATCATATGGTATCATTTGAGTTTGCTGAGAATCTCTATCATACCAAAGGTTGCAGTTATGGGAATGGTGGCACCCTCAACATTATTGAGGAGCGAACAGAATACTAGTCACCTGTGGTCTCTCTGCATCTGTTTTTTTCTCATTATAGACTTGCCAAGCCTTGTTCTGCACTGTGTCCCTATGTGAAGGCAGCTATTTTTGTAGAGGCAGGGCTTTACTTCCTCATGCCAGAACCTCCAGCAAGGAAAACCATGAGCAGCCATAAACTGTACGTGTTTCCTAAAACAAAAAGTTTACTTCTTCGGAAGGTAGGTGGTTATTCATCAAAAATTACACAGACAGCTCAGTGTGCTTTTGTGTGCTTTTAGATTAATAGCCTCCTGCTGTGGGTCTCAACATCTGCTGTGCACGTAATACGGGTCTCCCACTCTCCATAATCCAGGATGTTTCATATTTAAGCTGCCTACAGTATGAAGAAGCAACACAAGCAAAGGGAAAGGGCTTATTTAGGGTGTGCGATAACATGAAAATCTGAACTGTACAGGATCTTCTCTGGCCTTTTGGCTAAGATCAAGTGTAGTGTCTGTTCTTATCAGTGTCCAGTAGGGTGCTGCGCCACAGGAATGGATGGCTGTATAGTGTCCCCACTGGTATGCTGAGTACTCTAAAGAGTAGTACCAGCTGGAAAAGAAACCAAGGCACCCATGGGATGTGGCATATATAAGTAATTCCCCCAGGAGTATATAAAATGTATAAAGGATCCCCTGATGACGTCATAATTGACGAAAGTAGTTGGGCGGAGCCTCGCTAATTACATCACTTCCAGTGATGCAACTTCCGGTGCCTTAGATCACATGCCAATCTTTAATACAGGAAGTATGGAGCCAATAGGACTGTATAAACTGTGTTACCTCTACCATTTTGTTGGTGCAATAAACTGTTTTTAGAATACAATCAAAAGCGATATTACACTATTGGGAGTTTTCTTCTTATGGTTGAGTTGCCCAGAGCTGGTGGAGGCTGGAGCGCGAGAGCTGTGGAGGCATAAAAAAAGTGACGTTGAGCTTTTTATGTATGTATGGGGTTGCATGATATCTGGGGAGTGGCGCCCACTAAGGGCTTAAAGGTGGAAGATGGAGCACAAGCATGTAGAGTGATTGTGGATGAAGCTACTGGTTGAGAGTACTTTATTGGAATCACACAAGCATTTAATTTAGTTTTATTAATTTAAAGAACACTGTTGTGCAATATTTGGTTTTATACTTTTCAAACGGATTATGAAGTAATGTTTTGGAGATACAGATGAGGAAAAGGAATTTATTTGATGGGCAATTAGCACTATAATCCATGCACTTTATTGCACTTTACCTGATCACACATTTATGTTTTTGCTTTAGTGATAAGAGTTACATATGGGATAAATAGTGCAGCACCAATTTTATTTAAAAAAAATTACACCAGGATAACTGGATGGGCCCAGTGCCTCCTGTTTTGAATTGGTCTACCTGGTCTGGCCATACGCCAGGAAAGCAGAGAACCCACGGTGTCAGTGCCCTCTGGGAGCTGATCATTCCGGGGATGTTCTTAGTAACAGTAGAGAGTGACTAGGTGTCCCAGGTCCAAGTGTTACTAAGAGCAAGGATATGTGTGTGAGCCGCTCAGGTTGTATGGGCATGAAGACAGACAAAAGTGTAGAACAATAAATAAATAGTGAGGATGCACGTGCACTGGCTAGGCCTCGTGGCCTGGTAGCAAAAATTGCCCCAAATTTTGCCAAAAGGCCTAGCCCATGGTGGTGCGGTGCAGAAAAAAACCTGTAGTGATGTGACCTTGTACTCATTCACAGTGGGTTTTCCCAGGTCCAAGTCTTACTAAGAGCAAGGATATGTGTGTGAGCCACTCAGGTTGTATAGGAATGAAGTCCTGTGCCCACTGCTGTGAGTGCCAGCTGTGAAGGAAGCTTGCCTATGCTCCAGGCAATAGTAGAGTAATAGGTGTCCCGAGAACCCGCAAATCAAGTCATGACCTACTGTTTGATAGTCAATGGCAGTCTCAGTCTGGGCCCCACCATGCCATGTCCCCACCGGAACTTACTCATAAGTACTTACTTATGATTAAGCCCTGGTGGTCGGAGTGAAACTCGTTGAGGTGCCGCCAGGTCGGGATCCAGGCTGAGACTGCCATTCACTGACATACAGCAGGTCTTGACTTGATGTGCAGCTCTCAGGACACCTAGCCACTCTACTATTGACTGGAACATAGGCAAGCTCCCTTCACAGCTGGCACTCACAGCAGTGGGCACAGGACTTCATTCCCATACAACCTGAGCGGCTCACACACATATCCTTGCTCTTAGTAACATTGGGCCTGGGAAAACTCACTGTGAACGAACACAAGGTCCCATAACTACAGGTTTTTATTCTGCACTGCACCTCCATGGGCTAGGCCTTTTAGCTAAATTTGGGGAAAACCAGGCCATGAGGCCTAGCCAGTGCACCTGTATCCTCCCTATTTATTTATTGTTCTGCACTTTTCTCTGTGTTTTCTTTCTCACTTGGTTGGAGGGTGTGGCTTCTAGGGGAAGGCTTTGTGGCTATCGGGTTCCTTCCTCCCCTAAACCAAGGGGTCTCTCTTTGGAAGAGCCCCTCACCTAGTACTTGGTGGTTGGCTTTGGCTATCCATGAGACGAGGGGTCCGCTAGACCATTGGCTAGGTGGACCAAGTTGGGCCTTGCCCCTGTCAGGAGCCTTGCACCCCGGAGGGTCAGCGCAAGGTCCTACTTCTTTGTGAGGTGGACTAGAGACTCCCCCTTAAGCATACTTTTGTGTGTGTGTTTTTTTACATGCAATTTTGTTTTTTGTACACTTAGTAGACATGTGCAATTTGTTTCATTACAAATGGAAATTTTCACGATTTGGAGATTCGGATGTATCCAATCAACAAATTCTAAACACATTATAGCAAACCAAATTATCCGAATTCGAATTAAAAATTTAATTTGAATTTGCAAATGAATTAGAATTTGAGAATGAATTGGAAAAATGAATTTGAAATGGAAACAGTAAGGGAAAAAAAAGAGAAATAAGATGATGATTCCTATTTAGTCTGCTTTATAGAAAAGAATAGAATGAAATTGTATACAACCAAAGGAATAGAATAAAACAGAAAATAAAAGATTAGAGTAGAATGAAATATTAACCACTTAAGCCACGGACCAATTTGCAGCCAAAGGACCAGGCCCCTTTTTGCGATTCGGCACTGCGTCGCTTTAACTGACAATTACGCGGTCGTGCGACTTGGCTCCCAAACAAAATTGGCGTCCTTTTTTTCCCACAAATAGAGCTTTCTTTTGGTGGTATTTGATCACCGCTGTGGTTTTTATTTTTTGCGCTATAAGCAAAAATATAGCGACAATTTTGAAAAAAATGCAATATTTTTTACTTTTTGCTATAATAAATATCCCCAAAAAATATATAAAAAAAAACATTTTTTTTCCTCAGTTTAGGCCGATACGTATTCTTCTACGTATTTTTGGTTAAAAAAATCCCAATTAACGATTATTGATTGGTTTTGCGCAAAAGTTATAGCATTTACAAAATAGGGGATAGTTTTATAGCATTTTTATTAATATTTTTTTTTTTCGCTAGTAATGGCGGCGATCAGTGATTTTTATTGTGACTGCAACATTATGGCGGACACATCGGACATTTTTGACACATTTTTGGGACCATTGTAATTTATACAGCAATCAGTGCTATTTAAATGCACTGATTCCTGTGTAAATTACACTGGCAGTAAAGGAGTTAACCACTAGGGGGCAGTGTAGGGGTTATGTGTGACGTGATATGTTTTTTTTATTGTAGGGGGCGTGGCTTGGCTTGTGACATCACTGATCGTCCTTCCCTATAAAAGGAAACATACGATCGGTAACAGCCACACAGGGAAGCACGGGGAGAGGTTTGTTTACATAGACCTCTCCTCGTTCTTCAGCTCTGTGACCCGATTTGCGGGACACCAGAGGCGATCGGGTCCGCTGGTCCCGCGGCCACGGTCACGGAGCACGGGACCGGGTCAGGAGCACACCGCTGGCGGCGCGCTCCCGACTCACGGCTGGGCACTTAACTAGATCCTGACCGCCGGCCGTCAAATGACGGCCAGGCGGCGCACCTATTGTGGCGGGAGGCCGTCATATGACGTCCTCCCGTTTAAACAGGGAATGCGCGTGATCGTGCGCGCGCATCCCTGTTTCTTCGGTGGCGGCGTGTCACGGAGACACCGCTCGCCACCGAAGGGGGTGAACAGCCATTGGTTATGGCTGTTTACCACGTGATCGGCCGTGATGAAGTCACGGCCGATCACAGATGGTCACACCCCGACCGTGCATGGCGCAGGTGCGCGATCGTGAGCATGCTGCGCGTGCACGTCAGTGGCGGCGTGTTCCCCGGGAACACTGCTCGTCACCGACGCTGGTAAACAGCCATTGGCCGGCTGTTTACCCACGTGATCAGCTGTGATCCTTTCACAGCCGATCACTAAAATGTAAACAAACCGCGGTAACGAGATGTTACCGGGTTGTTCTCCTCCTCACACACCGATCGTGTGTGAGGAGGAGACTGCGGTAACATCTCGTTACCGCCTAGTGTACACCAATCACACTGATTGCCTGCCTGCCCCCTCCCCCCCCAATAAAGAGGACCTGTCACCACCCCTCATAGTACCTGTCAATCACAGTCCATCAGAGTACCTGTCACAGCCCATCAGAGTACCCGAGTACCTGTCACAGCCCATCAGAGTACCCGAGTACCTGTCACAGCCCATCAGAATACCCAAGTACCTGTCACAGCCCATCAGAGTACCCGAGTACCTGTCACAGCCCATCAGAGTACCCGAGTACCTGTCCCAGCCCATCTGAGTGCCCGAGTACCTGCCACAGTTCATCTGAGTACCCGAGTACCGGTCACGGCCCATCTGAGTACCCGAGTACCTGTCACAGTTCATCTGAGTAACCGAGTACCTGTCACGGTCCATCAGGGTACCCGAGTACCTGTCACGGTCCATCAGGGTACCAGAGTACCTGTCACAGTCCATTAGAGTACCGAGTACCTGTCACAATCCATTAGAGTACCGAGTACCTGTCACAGTCCATCAGGGTACCCGAGTACCTGTCAAAGTCCATTAGAGTACCGAGTACCTGTCACAGTCCATTAGAGTACTGAGTACCTGTCACAGTTCATCTGAGTACCGGAGAACCTGTCACAGTTCATCTGAGTACCCAAGTACCTGTCACAGTCCATATGAGTACCTGTCACCGCCCTTCAGAGTACCCAAATACCAGTCACCAAACCATCAGAGTACCTGTCACCCGGCCATCAGAGTACCCGAGTACCTGTCACCAGGCCATCAGAGTACCCGAGTACCTGTCACCAGGCCATCAGAGTACCCGAGTACCTGTCACCAGGCCATCAGAGTACCAGAGTACCTATCTCCAGCCCATCAGAGTACTCGAGTACCTATTTGCAGCCCATGTCTCATAGAATATACCTTGGGGTGTTTGCTTTCCAAAATGGGGTCATTTTGTGGGAAATTCCATTGTCCTGGTGCTCCAGGGCCTTCAAAAGTGTAATAGGTGGTTGAGAAATGAGATGCGTCATTTTTGCTCGTAGAACGTCTGAAGGTACTACATCAATGTTGGGCCTCTGTATGTGGCCAGGCTGTATAAAAGTCTCACACATGTGGTATCGCCGTACTCGGGAAGAGTAGCAGAATGTATTTTGGGGTGTAATTTGTTGTATGCATATGCTGTGTGTGAGAAATAATCTGATAATATGACAATTTTGTAAAAAAAAAATAATAATAAAAAAAAAAAATCTTCATTTTGCAAAGAATTGTGGGAAAAATGACAACTTAAAAAAACTCACCATGCTACTTACTTAATACCTTGGGATGTCTACTTTGTAAAAAGGGGTCATTTGGGGGGTATTTGTACTTTCCTGACTTGTTAGTGTCTCAAGAAATGAGGTACACCTGATGTACTGAAGGCCTGATCAGAAGTGATCAATTTTCAGCGATTGGCACCATAGTTTGTAGACTCTATAACTTTCACAAAGACCAAATAATATATACTAATGTGGGTTATTTTTACTAAAGATATGTAGCAGTATAAATTTTGGCCAAAATTTATGGAGAAAAATTACTAATTAGCAAAAATTTATGACAGAAACAAAGAAAAAGGCATTTTTTTCACAAAATTTACGTTTTATTTTATTTATAGCACAAAAAATAAAAAACCCACTAGTGATTAAATACCACTAAAAGAAAGCTCTATTTGTGTGTAAAAAAGGACGCACGTTTCATATGGGTACAGTGTTGGATGACTGAGTAATTGTCATTCAAACTGTGAGAGCACTGAAAGCTGAAAATTGGTCTGGTCAGGAAGGGGGTGTAACTGCACTGTATTGAGGTGGTTAAAGAATGATGTACCGGTACGTGATTGTGCCCAGCCGTGCCATTCTGCCGACGTATATCGGCGTGTGGCGGTCCTTAAGTGGTTAAAGTAAAGAATAGAAATTGAAAAAAACAGACTAGAATAGAAAAAATAGAACAAACATAAAAATGTGAATTTCGAAGCGAGTTGAAAATAAGGAAAATACAAACCGAATTCCAAAAATGATATATTCTAACATAATGACTATGATTAACTCAATGAATGAATCCAAAATGAAACACATTTTTCCATTGTGCACATCTTTAAACCCTTGTACACACGGTCGGATATTACGATGGACAATGTCCGATCGGACCGTGTTGTCGAATAATGCGACAGTGTGTGGGCTCCATCGGACTGTTTCTGTCGGAGTATCTGACGGACCAAGTTTTCCAGCTGGGCTATAAAATTTTCCGACAACAACATGATCTGATCGGACTTTGTCCGATTGTGTGTAGAGAATTTCCGATCGGACAAAGTGCCACGCATGCTCATATCAAATTCCTAGACCAAAGCTATTGGCTACTAGCCTGAACGTAGTCCCGTCGGAACTAAATTACGTCATCACATTCTGAACGTTCGGATTTTCCGACAACTTTGTCCGACCGTGTGTATACAACAGTTTCGGACAAAATCCGTTGGACCAAATCCGTTGGACAAAATCCAACGGATTTGGTTGTCAGGATGTCCGACCGTGTGTACAAGGGCTAACACTTAGGTGTTTTGTTTTGCGCACCACCGCGGGTTTAAAAAAAAGTCTGAACTGTACAGGATTGCCTCTTACGTCATACATTTATATATTACAATGTTTTGTATTCTTCCTGCAGGTCTCTCCCTCTCCTGCACGGTCTGCCTGGTGCAAGGTGCAACTTTCTGCACAGGGAATAATGTGTCGTGTGCCACGGGGAGGGTATGTGCGGCTACCCACACAGTAAGCATAGAAGGTATGCTACCTGCCGCTCAATGATCTTTTATGAGCAAATACTTTCCCTATTGGACTTAGATTGGACTTAGACCTTCTGTATATATTATGGAAAAATAGACAAACAGCCCAGAGCAGGGGTCTTCAAACTACGGACCTCCAGTTGTTCAGGAACTACAATTCCCACCATGCCTAGTCATGTCTATGAATGTCAGTGTTTTACAATGCCCCATGGGATGTGTCGTTCCGTAACAGCTGGGGGGCCGTAGTTTGAGGATCCCTGGCCCAGAGTCACGGTGACTCTTTGGCTACCTTGGGTGCTTTGTAGCACCGAGATGTAAGTTCAGTTTCACCGACACGGCTCGACCTAAGGAGCCATTAGGAGCCATAAAATAAAACAGAATCTGGGCAGAGAGCTAAAACCTTCTGTGAGCCTACCTTATAGAAGACCTTAATTAGTCAGAGATTGCAACCAGTAACTGTAGAGGCAATGAACACTTTGATCCGCACAATGTACAGGGGACAGCGGTCATGTGTTCTGGTGCCCCATATACTGCTGGTCTGGGGGGGGGGGACAAATGCTTCTGGTTTGTGGTTGGTCAGCGGGAGGAAAAATTTCCCATCATCTGTGGTCAGTGGTGAGAAAAAAAAGCCCAATGTCTGTCATCAGTGGGAGGAAAAAAATAGAATTTGGCGATTACTGGGGTAAAATGTGAAACATTGGTGTCTAGTAAGGAAATGAGGGAACATGTTCAGCAAAGAGCAAGGGAGGGGCAGAGATGCTTAGTGGAGAAATGAGGGGCAATGGTGCTCAGTGGTGAAAAAGGAATGGGTTCTTTGGACAGGGGGAAGGTAGGGGGTTGTGGGGTGAACAAGAGGCATTGGGGTAGACTAAGGGGCAGTTCAGGGACAATAGAGTATGCAGGGGGGCAGTGGGGTTACGGGGGGCTAGTGGAGTGGACAGGTGGGCAGTGAGGCTCAATGGTAGGACAGAGGGGTAGTGAAGTGGACAGAGGAGTGGAGGCAGATAGTGGGCTGTGGAGAGATAGGGGGTAGACGGGGGACAGTAGAGTGGTCAGGGGTTTAGTCAAGTGCACAGGGGATCTGGGTGTATAGTGGGGTGCACATGAAGTTTATGGGAGTTTATGGGGGGACAGTGGGGTGGACAGGGGGGTAGTCAGGTGCACAGGAGGCCGTGAGGGTGAACATTAGAGTGCGTTAGAGTGGGCAGGGGTGTAGTCAATGGCTGGGTGTATTGTGTGGTGCACAGGGAGGCAGTGGGGTACATGGGGACAGTTAGTTGCAGGAGGAGAGCAGTGGGTGGAACAGTGAGAAATGGGGACAATAGGGTGGACATGAGGGTAGTGGGGTGTACGGGGGAGTAGTCAGGTGCACAGAGGGGCAGTAAGGTGTAGAGTCAGGGTACACAGAGATTGTGAGGTGCACAGGGTGGCAGCGAGGTGGGCAGTGAGGGGCCAGGGGGGTTGTGAGGTGCATGGGGGACAGTACGGTGGATGGGGGCACACGGGGCAGTGGGTTGCACGGGGGAGCAGTGGGTTGAACAGGGGGAAATGGGGGCATTGGGGTACACAGGGACAGCAGGGTGGACATGGGGGTAGTGGGGTGTATGGGGGAGTAGTCAAGTGCACAGGGGGGCATGGAGGTGGACAGTTAGGGGACAGGGGGGTTGTGGTGTGCAAAGGGGACAGTAGGGTGAATAGGGCAGTGGGGTGCAGGGGGGAGTGAGATGCACAGGGGGATATGGGGGTATAAGGGGACAGTGGGGTGTACAGTGAGGTGGATAGTGGGGTGTATAGTGAGGGGACAGTGGGGTGTACAGTGAGGTGTAGGGTGAGGTAGGTAGTGAGGTGTAGAGTGAGGTAGGTAATGTGGTGTACAGTGTGGTAGGTAGTAGTGTGTAGAGTGAGGTAGGTAGTAGGGTGTAGTGTTAGTGAGGTAGTGAGGTAGGTAGTGAGGTGTACAGTGAGGTAGGTAGTGGGGTGTAGAGTGAGGTACGTAGTGGGATGTAGGGTTAGGTAGGTAGTGAGGTGTACAGTGAGGTAGGTAGTGAGGTGTACAGTGAGGTAGGTAGTAGGGTGTACAGTGAGGTAGGTAGTGGGGTGTACAGTGAGGTAGGTAGTGGTGTGTAGAGTGAGGTGGGTAGTGGGGTGTAGAGAGAGGTAGGCAGTGGGGTGTACAGTGTTGGTGCAAAGAAAATCCCAATAAGTGAATATTGATTGGTTATGTGAAAGTTATAGCGTCTACAAACTGTGGGATAGATACTACTAATGGCGGTGATCAGTGACTTATAGCGGGACAGTGAGGGTGTAGCAGACAATCTGATACTAACTGACGCTTTGTGGGAACTGACTGACATCACCAATGACACTAATACAGTGACCAGTGGTAATACTATACACTGTCACTGTACTAGAGACACGGGGCAGGAAGGGGTTAACATCTAGAGGCAATCAAGGGGTAAATGTGTGCCTAACTATGTGTAATGTGTGTACTGTGTGCTGATTTTTACTACAGATCAATTGTTTTTCTTTTTCCCTTCTTTGCAGTGACACCAATACAGCGATCAGTGCTAAAATAAATGCACTGTCACTGTACTAATGACACTGGCTGGGAAGGGGTTAACATCAGGGGCGATAAAAGGGTTAACTGTGTGCCTAGCCTGTGCTTACTCACTGTGGGGGTGGGGAGGTGCTTTTACTAGGGGTCTTGTACTACAGGATCCACGCAATCTTCCTTACTGACAGAACGAAGATCTGCCTTGTTTGCCTGTCTACTGTACAATCGGTGGGTGCCGGCGGACAGTAAGTCTGCGGTACCCGCCGCTGGGAGTGCGCTGCTGGTGGCGCGCACCCCAGACCGGGAAGTGTTGGATCACGTACTAGGTAGGTACGTGATCCGGCACAGAGTGGCCAACCCTGCCCACGTATATCTGCAGTGGGCGGTCAGGAAGTGGTGAAGAAGATATTGGTATAAAGGTTACAGTCATGATATTTATTTATTTTTTTGATGAAATCTATGATGACTTTTTTTATTTTCCTTAGCTGGGAGGTCTAGTAATATGCAAATCGACCAATTTAAACCAAACACAAAAAATGTATAAAATGTTATCTTTTTTTTCCCTCTACTTGTAGATGGAGTGAAGAAGAGCGAGTACTTTGGAAGAACCTGCGTGCCGGAAACTCAGTGTGGGCATCCGGGAATTTTCAGCACTTACAACAGCAAATCAAAAAAGGGGATTTCTTGTTGTTACACCGATAACTGCACCCCTTCCCAGCCGCAGCGTGAGTACTGCTCATGTGTGGTCACAATATAAAATCAAATATAGTATACATTTCCACAATTTTCCTATTTGTATAACTCTAAGCCAGGGCTCAAAATTTAAAGTCCTAAACTACCAGAGTTACTCCGCCACCAGGTGCCCCACCCAACCCCTACCTTGCCCGCCCCTAATTCTGCCCCCATAAATACGCCCTCATAAATTATCTCATGACATCCTGTTAAACATTTTATGCAGAATTAAAGAGGAGGGCCGTTTAAAAAAAAAAAAAGAAAAAAAAAAGTCAGCAGCTGCAAACACTGCAGCTGCTGACTTAATAAACACACTTACCTGTCCAGGGCGCCTGCGATGTCGGCCGCCCGAGGCCGACCCGTCCCTCGGCTCTCGGGTCCCGGCGCCGCCATTCCCTCTAAGGGAAACAGGCAGTGGAGCCTGATGGCTTCACTGCCCGTTTCCTACTGCGCATGCGCGAGTCCCGTAGCGCTTTCTGAATGGGACGCACTGTGTTCTGGAACACACAGTTCCCAGAACACAGCGCGACCCATTACCCAGAAGACGCCGCGACGAAGAGAGAAGGCAGAAGATCTCCGCGGAGGAGGAAGAGGAAGATTAGGATTATGTGCCTAGCAACAGGCATTTCTGGTAAGTAAAAAAAAAAATTTTTTTCATTTTATTTTTTTTTTGATTTTTTTTCATTTTTAAAAAATTTTTGTTTTTCAGGGTGGCCCTCCACTTTAAGTTACAAAAATAAATATTAACAACTTTAACAATATTAACATAAATCATATTTTATTGATCTGACTGTGATAAATACTAGACGTGCACTGATGAAAAATTTGTTCGTTTTGATTTCATTAGTTTTTGTTTTTGTTTTTTTATTAAATTTTTTGGGTCATTCGTTATGATCGAAATTCGTTATTTTGAATAAATTTGTAACTTCGGAAAAAAATTAATTTGCTATGCTCCATTTGTTTAGATGCAGTATTCGTTAATTCGAAAATTCAAAAATTTGGAAATTCAAAAACCCGAAAATCTGAAATAATAACTATTAAATTATAGGAATTGGAATTTCCTTTCAAATTTCGCTGTTTATGAATGGAACAAATATGAATTATCCGAAATAACAAATGCCGCATCTAAATGAATGGAATGTAACTAATTAATAATAATAATAAAAAAAAGTTATTATTTATTATTATTATTAATAATTAGTTACATTCCATTCATTTAAATGCGGCATTCGATATTTTGGATAATTCATAACTTTGAAAAAATTCATATTCATTATGTTCACTAACAGCCAAATTTGAAAGAAATTCCAATACCTATAATTTAATAGTAATATTTATTATTATTATTATTATTATTATTATTATTAGTTAAGTTAGTTATTATTTCAGGTTTTTGAATTTGGAAATTCAAAAACCCCAAAATCTGAAATAATAACTATTAAATTATAGGAATTGGAATTTCCTTTCAAATTTGGCTGTTTATGAATGGAACGAATATGAATTATCCGAAATATCGAATGTTGCATCTAAATGAATGGAATGTAACTAATTAATAATAATAATAATAAAAAGTTATTATTCATTATTAATAATAATTAGTTACATTCCATTCATTTAGATGCGGCATTCGATATTTTGGATAATTCATAACTTTGGATAAATTCATATTCATTATGTTCACTAACAGCCAAATTTGAAAGAAATTCCAATACCTATAATTTAATAGTAATATTTATTATTATTATTATTATTATTATTATTATTATTATTAATTATTAGCTAGTTATTATTTCAGGTTTTTGAATTGTTGGACTTTCGTTCTTATTTTTGTTCTTTAGAATTTTTGTATTTTCATTCTTATTTGGGAATTTTTGTATTTTCGGATTTTCGAACTTTCAAATTTCCGAATCTTTGGAAACATTTGTAAAACAGGTCTTGTTAATTCGTTGAATTTTTCGGGTCATTCGTTATGATCGAAATTCGTTATTTCGAATAAATTTGTAACTTCGGAAAAATTTGAATTCATTATGTTCCATTTGTTTAGATGCGGTATTCGTTAATTCGAAGATTCGTAAAATCGAAAATTTGGAAATTCAAAAAACCCGAAAATCTGAAATAATTACTATTACTAACTATTAAATTATAGGAGTTGGAATTTCCTTTCAAATTTGGCTGTTTATGAATGGAACGAATATGAATTATCCGAAATATCGAATGTCGCATCTAAATGAATGGAATGTAATAATAATAAAAAAAAAAAGTTGTTATTATTATTAATTAGTTAAATTCCATTCATTTAGATGCGGCATTCGATATTTCGGATAATTCATAATTTTGGATAAATTCATATTCATTACGTTCACTAACAGCCAAATTTTAAAGAAATTCCAATACCTATAATTTAACCACTTGCCGACCGCCGCACGACGATATACGTCGGCAGAATGGCACGGGCAGGCATATGGGCGTATATATAAGTCCCTGCCTGCCCGCGGGTGGGGGGCCCGATCGGGCCCCCCCCCCGGTGCCTGCGGCGGTCGGCATTTCTTCGAGAGCGATCCGGGATGAGGGGGCGGCCATTCATTCATGGCCACCCCCTCGCGATCGCTCTCGACGAATGGAAATCCCCCGTGACATCACTTCCTCTCCTGTAATGTAAACACAGGAGAGGAAGTGATGTATTCTCTCCTCCGTGTCGGTATTTTTCGTTCCGACACGGAGGAGAGCGGATCGGTGAGTTGCACCAACACTCTACACACACAGTAGAACATGCCAGGCACACTCACACCCCCCCTTTACCCCCCGATCACCCCCCAATTACCCCTGCCCCCCAGTCACAGTGACACCAATGTCAATTTTTTTTTTTTTTTTTGCATTGGTGTCATTTGTGACTGTAATAACTGTTAGGGCAGTTAGAGTTAGCCCCCTTTAGTTCTAATGTACCCCCCTAACCCCCCCAATAAAGGTTTAACCCTGTGATCACCCCCCGTCGCCAGTGTCACTAAGGCTGGGTTCACATTGCAGCGGTTTATGAGAACGAATGTGATTCGCACCGCACTGCAGTGCAAATCACATCCGATCTCTGTGCGATTCGAGTTCAGCCATTCGCCGCACCCGCCGCACCCGCCGCAAATTCGCACGGGACCCTTTTTTTGGCCCGCAGCAGAATCGGATCGCATGGGTGTTCACACCATGCGATCCGAGTTTGCAGATCGCACTGCGATATGCGAACTGATCTGGGGGTGTCAGTAACATTTCACTGACACTCCCAGCAGTTCGCATAGGGCAGTGTGAACTGCCGCCGGGAGGCATGCGATGCGGGAACCCGCCGCGGATTCGCGGCGTTTCCGCATCGCTCCAGTGTGAACCCAGCCTAATAAGCGATCATTTTTCTGATCGCCGTATTAGTGTCACAGGTGACGCTAGTTAGGCAGGTAGGTATTTAGGTTCGCCGCAGCTTTTTATAGCGCCAGGGACCCCCATATACTACCGCATAAAGCCCCCTGATTGCCCCCTAGTTAACCCTTTCACCTGTGATCACCATATAACTGTTACAGGTGACGCTGGTTGGTTAGTTATTTTTTTATAGTTTCAGGGCACCCGCCATTTATTACCTAATAAAGGTTTAACCCCCTGATCACCCGGCGGGTGTCATTTGTGACTAATAACTGTTAGGGCAGTTAGGGTTAGCCCCCGTTAGTTCTAAGGTACCCCCCTAACCCCCCCAATAAAGGTTTAACCCCGTGATCACCCCCCGTCGCCAGTGTCACTAAGGCTGGGTTCACATTGCAGCGGTTTGAGAACGGATGTGATTCGCACCGCACTGCAGTGCAAATCACATCCGATCTCTGTGCGATTCGAGTTCAGCCATTCGCCGCACCCGCCGCACCCGCCGCAAATTCGCACGGGACCCTTTTTTTGGCCCGCAGCAGAATCGGATCGCATGGGTGTTCACACCATGCGATCCGAGTTTGCAGATCGCACTGCGATATGCGAACTGATCTGGGGGTGTCAGTAACATTTCACTGACACTCCCAGCAGTTCGCATAGGGCAGTGTGAACTGCCGCCGGGAGGCATGCGATGCGGGAACCCGCCGCGCATTCGTGGCGTTCCCGCATCGCTCCAGTGTGAACCCAGCCTAATAAGCGATCGTTTTTCTGATCGCTGTATTAGTGTCACAGGTGACGCTAGTTAGGCAGGTAGGTATTTAGGTTCGCCGCAGCTTTTTATAGCGCCAGGGACCCCCATATACTACCGCATAAAGCCCCCTGATTGCCCCCTAGTTAACCCTTTCACCAGTGATCACCATATAACTGTTACAGGTGACGCTGGTTGGTTAGTTATTTTTTTATAGTTTCAGGGCACCCGCCATTTATTACCTAGTCTCACTAGTGTACCCCTAAATTTAGGGGTGTCTACTTTCCAAAATGGGGTCATTTGGGGGGGGTTTGTGCCATCTTGGCATTTTATGGCCTTCAAAACTGTAACGCCCTTAGAAAGCCTGAAGGCGGTGCTTGGTTTTCGGGGCCCCGTACGCGGCTAGGCTCCCAAAAAGTCCCACATATGTGGTATCCCCGTACTCAGGAGAAGCAGCAGAATTTATTTTGGGGTGTCATTTCACATATGCCCATGGCATGCGTGAGCAATATATCATTTAGTGACAACTTTGTGAAAAAAAAAAAAAAAAAAAAAGTTTGTAATTTTCCCGCAACTTGTGGCAAAATATAAAATATTCCATGGACTCAACATGCCTCTCAGCAAATAGCTTGGGGTGTCTACTTTCTAAAATGGGGTCATTTGTGGGGGTTTTGTGCCATCTTGGCATTTTATGGCCTTCAAAACTGTAATAGGTAGTGAGAAGTGAACTCAAAAATGTACGCCCTTAGAAAGCCTGAAGGCGGTGCTTGGTTTTCGGGGCCCCGTACGTGGCTAGGCTCCCAAAAAGTCCCACATATGTGGTATCCCCGTACTCAGGAGAAGCAGCAGAATTTATTTTGGGGTGTCATTTCACATACGCCCATAGCATGTGTGAGCAATATATCATTTAGTGACAACTTTGTGTAAAAAAATAAAATAAATTTTTTTTTTGTCATTATTCAATCGCTTGAGGCAAAAAAATAAAATATTCAATGGGCTCAACATGCCTCTTATCAATTTCCTTAGGGGGTCTACTTTCCAAAATGGGGTCATTTGGGGGGGTTTTGTACTGCCCTGCCATTTTAGCACCTCAAGAAATGAGATAGGCAGTCGTAAACTAAAAGCTGCGTAAATTCCAGAAAACGTACCTTAGTTTGTAGATGTGACAACTTTTGCGCAAACCAATAAATATACAATTATTGACTTTTTTTTTACCAAAGACATGTGGCTGAATACATTTTGGCCTAAATGTATGACTAAAATTGAGTTTATTGGATTTTTCTAATAACAAAAAGTAGAAAATATCATTTTTTTTCAAAATTTGCGGTCTTTTTACGTTTATATCGCAAAAAATAAAAATCGCAGAGGCAATCAAATACCATCAAAAGAAAGCTCTATTTGTGGGAAGAAAAGGACGCAAATTTTGTTTGGGTACAACATTGCATGACCGCGCAATTACCAGTTAAAGCAGCGCAGTGCCAAAGTGTAAAAAGACCTCTGGTCATTTACCAGCAAAATGGTCCGATCTGAAAGTGGTTAATAGTAATATTTATTATTATTATTATTATTATTATTATTATTATTATTATTATTATTAGTTAAGTTAGTTATTAATTCAGGTTTTTGAATTTTTGGACTTTCGTTCTTATTTTTGTTCTTTTGAATTTTTGGATTTTCGAACTTTCAAATTTCCGAATCTTCTGATTTTTCAATGAGCTTACATTGGATTGTCAATAATTATTGTTTGTATTGTTATCACAATGCTGATATAACCACTTTGTAGGGAAATCTCTGCTCCTTTCTATGTTCCATCAATCAGTGCCCATCAGTGTTGCCCATCAGTGCCTCCTCATTAGTGTCATCTATCAGTGCCACCTATCAGTGTCCCCTATCAATGCCACCTATTAGTGCCCATCAGTGTTTCCAATCAGTGCCCATCAGTGTCTCCTCATTAGTGTCATCTATGAGTGAGCATCAGTACCGCCTATCAGTGCCACCTATCAGTGTCCATCAGTGTTGTCAACCAGTGCCCATCAGTGCCTCCTCATTAGTGTCATCTATCAGTGCCCATCAGTACTGCCTATCTGTGCAACCTATCAGTGCGGCCTATCAATGCCACCTATCAGTGTCCATCAGTGCCTCCTCAGTGTCATCTATCAGTGCCCATCAGTACCTCCTATCATTGCTGACTATCAGTGCCCTTCTGCTGTTTTTCAATGTCCATCAGTGCCACCCATCAGTGCCCACCAGTGCTGCCTCATTAGTGTCCATTAGTGCCACCTATCAGTGCCCATTGGTGCAGCCTCACGCTGATTAATGCGCTGGCACATCAGTGAAAGTGAAAAAATACCTGTTTGCAAAATTTTATAACAAGCTATATTGTAAATTTTTTGAAGTTTTTTTTTTATGAGCAGATAAAAATAAAAATAACAGAGTTCTTCTGCCTGCTTGAATTTTTTGATGGAAACCATGGGCAGTGATCGTGATGCATGGCCGAATCGAATCGTTGACAGCAGGGGCGGACTGACAATCCATGGGGCCTTCGGACAATAGGAGATTGTGGGGCCCCCAAGCAATCAGAGATTATGGGGTCACACAGTAGACACAAACACACACACACACAGTATACAATCACACAGTATACACAGACATGTTTAGAGACAGACATTTCAGAGACAGATGTAAAAAAAAAAAACACACACACATTTTTACATACTGTCCCTGGTTTTACTGAGGCTGGCAACCCTGATGGGGCCCCCTAGTGGTATGGGGCCCTCGGGCAGTGCCCGAGTGGCCCAATGGTCAGTCCGACCCTGGTTGACAGGATAACTGTAATCGACTTGTGAGACCCGTGACGACGTGCACCTCTTCTGTATAAGCAGCAAATTGTATGCCCAGCGTGCAAGAGGCCTAAAAACAATAAAAGAAAAAAATGGCAGAGGTTCTAACCTTCCCCTGCTTTTTCCAAAACCAAAAAAAAAAAAACGTTTTTGGTTGGGGTTATAAAAGTAAAACTTGGGAAAATTGGGAAAAAGTAGAGAGGCAATGGCATCTCTTTTTTAACCTCTTCCTGCCAGCATAGGTGTCAGCATGGCGGATGGGCCTTAAAGAGGAACTGCAGTCTGCTCACATAATTTGTAATCAAAACATCTTTTGCCATTCTGAAGCTTCTCTCCAACCACCTTGCATATTATTTTATATATACTGCGATTCTGTACTTGCCAAATATGCTGCAGAAATCTCCCTCCACTGAGTCTGCCTGTAGCCATTTTAACCGTGGGCAGCTGAAGCTGCTGCCTGCTCACTTCCTGGATTTACACAGAGGCACGCCTCCAGCTCTGCAGCTCTCATTGGCCCTCTAATGACTCCCCACCCCCCCTTCCTGACAAAATGTGCATGATGCCATAAGCCTAGGCTAACATACCTCTTAACATTTTCAGATGGGAATGAGGAACACCTACTAACAAACGTATGTAGGCATAGGACATGCCCCCTTAAAGGAGAATAAACCAAAAAGAAGGTTAATTAACCCTTTCATGACTAAGCCTATTTTTGGAATTTGGTGTTTACAAGTTAAAATCCATATTTTTTGCTAGAAAATTACTTGGAACCCAAACATTATATATATTTTTTTAGCAGAGGCTCTAGAGAATAAAACAGCGATTGTTGCAATATTTTATGTCACACGGTATTTGCGCAGTGGTGTTTTAAACGCAACTTTTTGGGAAAAGGGACACTTTCATGAATAAAAAAAAAAAAAAACAGTAAAATTAGCCCAATTTTTTTGCGTAATGTGAAAGATAATGTTACGCCGAGTAAATAGATACCAAACATGTCACACTTTATAATTGCGCGCACTTGTAGATTGACGACAAAGTACGGTACCTAAAAATCTCAATAGGCGACGCTTTAAAATTTTTTTATGGTTACCAGGTTAGCGTTACAGAGGAGGTCTACTGCTAGAATTATTGCTCTCGCTCTGACGATCGCGGCGATACCTCACATGTGTGATTTGAACACCGTTTACATACGCGGGCGCGACTTCCGTATGCGTTTTCTTTGCTTCGTGAGCTCGCGGGGACGGCGGGCGCTTTGAAAAAATTTTTTTTATTTTTTTATTTATTTTATTTATTTTAAAATGACTAAATTGTTTTAAAAAAAAAAAAAAATGTGATCACTTTTATTGCTGTCACAAGGAATGTAAACATCCCTTGTGACAGTAATAGGTGGTGACAGGTACTCTTTATGGAAGGATCGGGGGTCTAAAAGACCCCCCACCCCTCCTTTACACTTCAATGTATTCAGATCGCCGAAAACGGCGATTCTGAATACCGGATATTTTTTTAAAACCGGCGCCATTGGCAGCCGAGTAAACGGGAAGTGACGTCATGACGTCGCTTCCGTGTTTACGATGAGGAGACTGGAACGAAGCCGATTACGGCTTCGTTCCAGTTCCTCCCCAGCAGCCGGAGGCGGCGGATCACTGATCGGTGCTCCCGATCGAGCGGGAGCACCGGTAACAGCGGCGAGAGGCAGCGGGAGGGGGGGGACGTCCCCTCACGCTCCTCCGGCATAACAGCCGAGCGGCTTTTAGCCGCATCGGTTGTTATGGCTGGAAAGCCAATCGCCCGCTGTAAAAAACGGTACCGGGATGATGCCTGCAGGTGCGGACATCATCCCGGTATACCCCCCGGAAGCCGAGTATGCAGATCTGCGTACGCTCGGCGGGAAGGGGTTAAATCCATACTTTTTTTTTTTTTCACCACTACTTTTCCTTTATATTGGCTTTTAAAATGTACAAATGCAGCGATTTAGACATCGGATGAAAGGTTTAGCGCTGGGAAATACATTTTGAAAGATAAAAAGTGCATTTTATATACAACTATATAGATCAGACCAAAATGAGGGACAAATGAGGAGGAATGAGGGGCAGAGGGACATTGCTCCTAATCCGGGACAGTCCCTCCAAATCTGGGACAGTTGGGATCTATGGGCTAATGACCAGACTAGAAACAGGAAGTGGGCTGTATAAGGTTTACTGGCAGAAAAAAAAAAAGCTTTACTATCCAAAGTTAAAACAACAACAAGATTTAATAGATGTAAAGATGGGGGGGAAAAAAAATGACTGAAGGTCCGCTTTAACACCGGCTGTACACATATATACTCAGTTGGGAAGGGCTCCCAATCATGTGACCACAGCAACAGCCAGTCACAGTGGTCACATGATCAGGAGCTCCGCCTGCCACCTCCTTGCTTTCAGAACCCCGACAGCCAGAGCCGCTGATAAGGCAGTACAGCCAGCCCTCCTGTACTGGGCCCGGGCCCCATCAGTTCAAGAGGTGGGGCTCAGGAACCTGCTGAGCAGGAAGTCCAGCTGTACTGTCTTATTGCAGACACCGATCCTCTTCTGCCTCTCCCTGCAGCGCTGCCAGCTTCTCCTCCTCTTTCCCCCTCTGGCTGCACTGCAGGGGGACTGGTTCTAGCACATGTGTCCCTTCTATGTGCTGTACGGGCCCCCCATGTGTGCCCCTTTCCACCACAGTGCTTCCAGCTTCCCTCCTCTCCTGCTGGCAGCTCTGGCAGCTGCTGCAGGCACACAGGGGCATACCTCCCAATATATTGAGATGGGAATGAGGGACACCTACCAGCAAACGTATGTAGGTGTGGGACACGCCCCCTGCCACACCCCCTTAAAGGAGAATTAACCCCAAAAAAAGTTAATTAAATCCACAAGGGCTTTTTTTTAACACTACTGTTCCTTTATATTGGCTTTTAAAATTTATAAATGCAGCAATTTAGAATTTAGATGAAAGGTTTAGCTCTGGGAAACACTTTTTGAAAGATAAAAAACTATATAGATCAGACCAAAATGAGGGACAAATGAGGAGGAAAGAGGGACAGAGGGACATTGCTCCAAATCAAGGACAGTCCCTCCAAATCAGGCACAGTTGGGAGCTATGCAGGGGGATGTTGTAGAATGGAGAGCAGGTGAGGGGGTTGGTAAATATGTCATATACTGGCCCCTTCCTTTCCTGAATGAACACAGTGAGCGATCAGCACCAATCACTCTTGTGTACATTCATCACTGAAGCATTGTAAACTGTTTGCTAGGCTTCCATTTGTGAATGCGCAGGAAGCCACAGAGTGCTTCCTATTCATTCAACTGTGCAGCTGAGGCTACAGAGAAAGGGACTGATAAGTGTATGTCCTCAGTCAGTTTTGGTTGGGGAAAGGGGGGGAGGAGCTGTCAGGTAGGCTGTATGGGGCCCCGTGATTTCTAACAGCAGCCCTAACATCAGCAATTTGTCAAACAGTTCCCAAAGTGTACCCAAAAAGGAAAGTTTATAAAACTTAAAGTGGACCATTCACCAGATATACATTTTCATGGTATGTATGGAATGTTCGGTAATTTGTCAGTGTAACTCTTCCAGGTAGTTATTATCGCTCACAGAGATCACAGCACCGCCCTATCTTTATCAGCTTATCTATGCAAAAGGACAGCACCATCTTTGTTCAGGCATCACCTGGAGTCATCATTTACTTCCTGAACTTAAATGCGGACTCAGAGAATACACAGTCGTGTAAATCCTGGTGCCTGTGCAGTTCTTGGCTGTGTTCACAAATGTCTTGCCTTGCAACTTACTACAACATTATAATGTACAGTGTACAGGGCTAACACTAGGCAAACTAGGCAGCCGCCTAGGGTGCACTGCTGCCTAGGGCGCCTGGCCACTGGTGTCCCTACTCTCTTCTCTCTGCAGCAAGCAACTCTGTTCGCACATAGTGTTAGAGGCGCGGCGGCGGAGGACTGTGTCCCGACTCCTCCTGAATGAATGGATGCAAAAAACATACATTGATGGGCGCTGGTGAGGCTGCATTTGATGGGCGCTGGTGAGGCTGCATTTGATGGGCGCTGGTGAGGCTGCATTTGATGGGCGCTGGTGAGGTTGCATTTGATGGGCGCTGGTGAGGCTGCATTGATGGGCGCTGGTGTGGCTGCATTGATGGGCGCTGGTGTGGCTGCATTGATGGGCGCTGGTGTGGCTGCATTGATGGGCGCTGGTGTGGCTGCATTGATGGGCGCTGGTGAGGCTGCATTTGGTGGGTGCTTCATTAAAAAGGTGGGACATACATGGGCAAGGCAAAGGGGGTGGAGTCAGAGGTGGAGTCGCCGCTCTGTTCTTACATAGTGTTAGAGGTAGGGGTGCAACGCATCAAGAAACTCATGGATTGGATCGTTCCACGGATCAGAGTCACAGATCGGATCATTTTTCGGATCAGCAAATAATAATTGAATTTGCAAAAACCTGTGAAAATTCCACCACCATATAGTCCCCACTGTAATATCCAAGTCATCTCCCCCACTGTAATATTGGCAGAGTACGGCTGAGTACGGCTGGGTATCACCAAGTATGGCTGGGTATTACCGAATATTGCAGAGTATGGTTGGGTATGGCAGAGTATTGCAGAGTATTGCAGAGTATTGCAGGGTATTGCAGGGTATTGGCAGGGTATTGGCAGGGTATGGCAGAGTATTGCAGAGTATGGAGGGATGGCTGAGCATGGATGGATGTGACTGCAATTGTCACAGAGCAGCGCTGTGGGCACTACAGATCCAGCCCCCAGCGCTGCTGCCATCCAATCTGTCCCCTCCACTGTACAGATCAGTACACAGAGGGGAGTAATGATGCCAGTTTGTTTACAAGTGATCGCTCCATAATTTGATGGAGCGATCACATTGTAAACGGCCACCGGGTGTACCAAGATGGCCGCCGTTCCAGAGCTAGGCCGAAGCTTCGGCCTTTCCTAAGGCCGAGGCAGCAGAGTGCTCCACGGATCGCAGGGTGTGCCGATCCGAATAGGGTGAGTCGTTTGGGTCACGGATCGGTGACGACCCCTTGCACCCCTAGTAGTAAATGATAAATATAGATTCTCGTATATGAAGTACACACAGGGGTTCATTTATTAAAACTGGAGAGTGCAAAATCTGGTGCAGATGTGCACAGAAACCAATCAGCTTCTAGGTTTTATTGGTAAAGCTCGATTGAACAAGCTGAAGCTACCGTAGAAGCTGATTGGCTACTAAGGATGAGCTCAGGCGCGTTCGCATGGAACATGAGCTGAGCCCGCCAGGAAGTCGGCGCATCGCTGCGCTATTCGCAGGCAGTGAGACTTTGCCCCCCGATGCGCGGCTGCAGATATCGGGCATTGTATCACTGTCTGTGATTAGTGCAGCGCTGCGCCAACTTCCCCAACTTTCTGGCGGGCGCAGCACGTGTTCCATGCGAGCACGCCTGCGCTCATCCCTATTGGCTCCCATGCACAGCTGCACCAGATTTTGTACTCTCCAGTTTTAGCAAATCAACACCTTATGCCTTCCTATCCTTTACTTCCATTCTGAAATCCTCTCTTCCCTCTCTATCAATACATTCTTCTCTTCCTCTCCAGTATTACCAGATAATGATGAACCCAACGGCTTGACTTGTCCCACCTGTAAGGCCAGCGGAGCTCGATGGTGTGACACCGGGATGACCATGACTTGCACCGGAGAGGAGAATCGCTGCATTTCACAATACTCCAAAATCACAGGTATGTGACCAGGAAAGAGAGGACATAACACCTTGGTCAATATACAGTATAACCAACAATTGTATGCGATGCCGCGTTCACACGATCGGAAATTCCACCAGCAAAAGACCGATGTGAGCTTATGACCGCGTGTACGCTCCATTGGACTTTTGCTGGCCGAATTCCCACCAGCAAAAGATTGAGAGCAGGTTCTCTATTTTTCGGTCGGAAAAAATTTTCGATCGGAAATTCCAATCGTCTGTAGCAATTCCGACACGCAAAATTCCTACGCATGCTCGGAAACAATTTTACGCATGCTCGGAAGCACTGAACTTCATTTTCTCGGCTCGTCGTAGTGTTGTACGTCACTGCGTTCTTGAAGGTCGAAAGTTCAGAGAACTTTTGTGTGACCGTGTGTGTGCAAGCCAAGCTTGAGTGGAATTCCGTCGGAAAAAACATCCAAGATTTTTCGGATGGAAATTCCGCTCGTGTGTACCCGGCATTAGTGTGACAGGGTGCGAGGTGTACCAAGGTGGCCATGACAGAACGTCACTTCCGTTACAAAATCTGACGGGTCGCCCAATCTGACGGAACACCAGCTCTATCTTTCATTTTGGAAGCAAAACTTGCATTCAACCACTGAAGGACCGCCTCACGCCGATATACGTTGGCAGAATGGCACAACTGGGCACAATCACGTACCTGTACGTGGCTCTTTAAGTGCCCAGCCGTGATTCGGGAGCGCGCCGGCGGCAGCGCGCTCCCGATCCGGTCCTGTGCTCCATGACCGTGGCTATGGGACCAGTGGACCCGATCGCGCTGGTGTCCCGTGATCGGTTCACAGAGCTGAAGAACGAGGAGAGGTCTATGTAAACAAACCTCTCCCCGTGCTTCCTACTGTGGCTGTCACCGATCGTCTGTTCCCTTTTATAGGGAAAGACGACAAGTGATGTCACATGCCAAGCCACACCCCCTACAATAAAAAAAACATATAAAGTCACACATAACCCCTGCACTGCCCCCTAGTGGTTAACTTCTTCACTGCCAGTGTCATTTACATAGGAATCAGTGCATTTAAATAGCACTGATTGCTGTATAAATGACAATGGTCCCAAAAATGTGTCAAAAATGTCCGATGTGTCCGCCATAATGTCGCAGTCACAATAAAAATCGCTGATCGCCGCCATTACTAGTAAAATAAAAATATTAATAAAAATGCTATAAAACTATCCCCTATTTTGTAAACGTTATAACTTTTGCGCAAACCAATCAATAATCGATAATTGCGATTTTTTTTTTTAACCAAAAATATGTAGAAGAATACATATCGACCTAACCTGAGGAAAAAAGATTTTTTTATATATATTTTTTGGGGATATTTATTATAGCAAAAAGTCAAAAATATTGCATTGTTTTCAAAATTGTCGCTCTAGTTTTGTTTATATCGCAAAAAAATAAAACCGCAGAGGTGATCAAATACCACCAAAAGAAAGCTCTATTTGTGGGGAAAAAAGGACGCCAATTTTGTTTGGGAGCCACGTCGCACGACCGCGCAATTGTCAGTTAAAGCGACGCAGTGCCGAAACGCAAAAAGGGGCCTGGTCCTTTAGCTGCAAAATGGTCCGGGGCTTAAGTGGTTAAAGAGGGAGTCCACTGGAGAAAAAAAAAATTATTAAAAGCCAGCAGCTATAAATACTACAGCTGCTGGCTTTTAATAAATAGACACTCACCTGTCCCGGGGTCCAGCGATGTCGGCAGCCAAGACCGATCGATCGCTCGGTTCTCGGCTGCTGCCGCCGCCATTCTAGGTGAGGGAATCAGGAAGTGAATGAATGAATGAATGAAATACTTATATAGCGCACAATGCGAACTGAATCGCCTCTAGGCTTCACTTTCCGGTTCCCTACTGCGCATGCGCGAGTACGCGAGTCGCGCAGTGCAATGGGAATGCTCCGCGCTGTCTCTGGGACCCGTGTGTGTCCCAGCAGACAGCGCGCAGGGACAGGAAGAAGCATAGACTCCCGTGGGAGTCAATGCCCGGAAGTGGGTGCAAATACCTGTCTTAGACCCCTATCTGCACCCCCCTCCCCCCTGAAAGGTGCCAACTGTGACACCGGGGGGAGGGAGGGTTCCGATGAGCGGAAGTTCCACTTTAGGGTGGAACCCCGCTTTCAAGTCGTGATTGACATTTAACCTACTGATCTAATGTTTTTTTTTTTTAATCCACTCCAGGAACTCCGGGAACAGAGACCAGCGAGCTCATTCTTCGAGGATGCGCCACCCCCAGTATCTGCAGCATTGGCAATCAGACCCATCCCACCGATGGCCTATCTGCTGAGGTTCAGATTACCTGCACTGGATCCGTTGACGGGCTTCACCACCACTTCTATCATCGTGGAATTATGGCACTTCTTGCAATGCTGCTCCTAATTATTAACTGAGATTTAAGTTGTTAGGCAAATAAAGAAGCAATGTTGTTCAATGGCCTTCTTAAAAATGTAAGCGTGACTCCACTTTTGTTGCGAAAAAAACATTCCCCTCTGGGTGATCTCTGTACATTGCAGGGATTTTAACAAACTTTGTTGCAGATTCCGACCTTTTGTTATTCTGAAGAAACTGGCTGTTTGTTTGTCTGTGTCCATGGGCACAGTGAGTCCGTATAGGAGTGGTCTTATAATTATCAGCTGCTGCACCTGCAGGGCTCTAATAAGGAAAATTGGCAGGGCCTGCATCCCTTTACACGTGATTTCCCTTTGGGAGCATCTCACCAAAGATGACATTCTTATTGCAGGGGATGCTAAAAGTTCATTTGTATTAGTGCAGACTTCTGGGAAATTCAGTAAGCCAATCACACAAGCAGAAAATTAAACTGTTGGGGGTTATTCTGTACACTATTTCACTATTTCTGTACAGAGCACATCCAAGCTGCCATATTGGATTTTACAGAAAACTACAGAGCTGCAGATTAAAAAGGAAAGGCAATTTCTTTTTTTTTTTTTTTTTACCATTTGCCAACTGCTGCACACCGATATACATCGGCACAATGTCAGCGGTGGGCAAATGGGCGTACCTGTAGGTCCCCTTTAACTGGAGGGGCGAGCAGGCGCACGCCTGCCGTGTACAGCATGACTGTGCCCGCGGCACCATCGATCGTGTCACGGAGCCGCAGAACGGGGAAGTGCCTATGTAAACAAAGCAGTTCCCCGTTCTGCCTAGTGACATAACAGAGATCACTGCTCCCTGTCACCGGGAGCAGTGATCGCTGTCATGTCAGTGGTAGCCCCTCCCACCCACAGTTAGAATCACTCCCTAGGACACACATGACCCCTTGATCGCCCCCCCTTAGTGGTTAACTCCTTCCCTGCCACTGTCATTTACACAGTAATCAGTGCATTTTTATAGCACTGATTGCTGTATAAATGACAATGTTCCCAAAATAGTGTCAAAAGTGTCCGATGTGTCCTCCATAATGTCGCAGTCACGATAAAAATCACTTTTCGCCGCCATTTGTAATTTAAAAAAATCGAATAATAAAAATGCCATTAATAATAATAATAAATCTATCCATTATTTTTTAGACGCTATAACTTTTGCGCAACCCAATCAATATGCGCTTATTCCTTTTTTTTTTTTTTTACCAAAAATATGTAGAAGAATACGTATCGGCCTAAACTGAGGAAATAATTAGTTTTTTTTTATATATTTTTGGGGGATATTTATTATAGCAAAAAGTTAAATATATTGCTTTTTTTTTTTCAAAATTGTCGCTCTTTTTTTTTGTTTATAGCGCAAATAATAAAAACCGCAGAGGTGATCTAATACCACCAAAAGAAAGCTCTATTTGTGGGGGAAAAAAAGGACATCAATTTTATTTGGGTACAATGTCGCACGACTACGCAATTGTCAGTTTAAGTAACGCAGTGCTGTATCGCAAAAAATGGCCTGGTCAGGGAGGGGGTAAAACCTTCCAGAGCTGAAGTGGTTAAAGTGGAGTTCCATCCCGGAAAAAAATAAAATAAATAGTAATGTGCTTTAAAAAAAAAAAAATTGGAGAATTTTTAATTTTTTTTACTTACCTCTAAATGCCTGTTGCTAGGGGTTCCCTTGTAATCTGCCTCCTTCGGCGCCTGGGCTCCTGACGTCACTTCCCCTCGGCGCAGGAAGGGAGATCACCTCTCCCCCCTGGCAATCATCTGGGACACGTGGCAGGTCCCAGATGATTGCGCGGCCAGTCGCGGCGGGCTGCACGACTCGCGCATGCGCAGTCAGTGCCCGGCAGTGAAGCCACAGCCGGGCACCCACAGCTAAAATGCCGGCGCCGCCGAGTGGAGGGGGGGACGAGCGGGGCTTCGATCCCCTGCATCACTGGACCCTGGGACAGGTAAGTGTCCAATTATTAAAAGTCAGCAGCTGCCGTATTTGTAGCTGCTGACTTAAATTTTATTTTTTTTTTTTAAGCGAAACACCGCTTTAAATACATTATTTTCCTCCCAGAAGCACATTACTAACTTTAACCACTGGGGGGCAGCAGAGCCCTTATTTTTTTCAGTAGAGGGACAAAAACTAACAGAGGTAATGGAAAATGCAATTCATTTTTTACTTAAAAAAAAAAATACCAGAATGTTAGGACTGTCATACCAACAAATTCCGATTGGGGAAACCTGTTGCAGTGACAACTTAGGCACAAAGTAAAAAAACTAGCCTAGTTTTGAGATTTATTTTTTTTTTTTTGTTTTTTTTGGAGATTTGTTGTTTACAAGTTTAAAACTGTTTTTTTTTTGCTAGAAAATTACTTAGAACCCCCAAACATTAAATATTGTTTTTTTTTTCTAACACCCTAGAGCAGTGATGGCGAACCTTGGCACCCCAGATGTTTTGGAACTACATTTCCCATGATGCTCTAGCACTCTGCAGTGTAGTGGAGCATCATGGGAAATGTAGTTCCAAAACATCTGGGGTGCCAAGGTTCGCCATCACTGCCCTAGAGAATAAAATGGCGGTCGTTGCAATACTTTTTTTTCACACGGTATCTGTGCAGCGGTCTTACAAGCACATTTTTTTTTTGGAAAAAAAATCACTTTTTTGAATAAAAAAAATAAGACAACAGTAAAGTTAGCCCAATTATTTTTTTATATATATATATCTTGTGAAAGATAATGTTACGCCGAGTAAATTGATACCCAACATGTCATGCTTCAAAATTGCGTCCGCCCGTGGAATGGTCGCCAACTTTTACCCTTAAAAAACCTCCATAGGCGACGTTTAAAAAATTCTACAGGTTGCATGTTTTGAGTTACAGAGGAAGTCTAGGGGTAGAATTATTGCTCTCGCTCTACCGATCGCGGCGATACCTCACATGTGTGGTTTGACCACCGTTTTCATATGCGGGCGCGCTACTCACGTATGCGTTCGCTTCTGCACGCGAGCTCGTCGAGAGTGGGCGCTTTAAAAAAAAAAATTACAATTTTTTATTTATTTTACTTGATTTTATTTATTTTTTCACTGTTTAAAAAAAAAGAAAAGTGGGGTCACTTTTATTCCTATTACAAGGAATGTAAATATCTCTTGTAATAGAAAAAAGCATGACAGGTCCTCTTAAATATGAGATCTGGGGGGGTCAAAACACTTCATATCTCATATTTGGACTAAAATGCAATAAAAATAAATAAATACATTTTGTAATTTGAAAAAATGTCCCTTTAAGAGGTATGGGCGCAAGTGACGTTTTGACGTCGCTTCCGCCCTGCTATGGTATGGAGACGGCTGGGGGTCATCTTCCCCCTCACTCGTCTCCATTCCCGGCCACGGAAAAGGTCCCGATCGCCTCCGCCGCTGCTGACGGCTCCGGTAAGCAGTGGAGGGCGCGGTAAAGTGGCGGGAGGGGGGGTAGCACCTCTCCCGTCGCCGATAATGGTGATCTCGTGGCGAATCCGCCGTAGAGACCACCATTATCGTAAACACGACCGGCGCCTGAAGAGATGGATACCTCGGGTTGTAGCTGCAGCTGCTGCCGTTACCGGGATATCCACCTTCAAAGTGCCGACGTATTATGTACAGGAGCCGGTCGGCTAGTGGCTAAAGACTGACCACTTACCGGTCGGTATGACTTCTCTACTGGGAGAAGAGAATCCAACAACACAAATACACTATATTACCAAAAGTATTGAGACGCCTGTCTTTACACGCACGTGAACTTTAACGGCATCCCAGTCTTAGCCCGTAGGGTTCAATATTGAGTTGGCCCGCCCTTTGCAGCTACAACAGCTTCACCCTCTTCTGGGAAGGCCGTCTACAAGGTTGAAGAGTGTGTCTATGGGGAATGTTTGACCATTCTTTCAGAAGTGCATTTGGGAGGTCAGGCACTGATGTTGGACGAGAAGGCCTGGCTCACAGTCTCCGCTCGAATTCATCCCAGGTGTTGAGGTCAGGACCCTGTGCAGGCCAGTCATGTTCCTCCACCCCAAACTCGCTCATCCATGTCTTTATGGACCTTGCTTTGTGAGTTTTTCTAAAGGTGGTGGCGCGCTTTTTGTTGAACGAACTCACCATGGTGTTAATACAAGAAGAATCTGAATATTATTCTACAATTTTTTTTTTTTTGCCATATGAGAGATGATATTCATTTTCTACAATCAAATTCGTAAATTGGACTTGTTGGCTTCATCCTTTTATGTTTTATCTTTGTATATCACACATTAAGTTGCTGCTCATTGGACTTATTTAGTGATGAATTTTTATTGATATATTAGTGCGTTTTATTTTTTCCCCCTTTTATACTTTATTTAATTTATTTATTCATTTTTTGTGATCACTCACGGTGTATAATATATATATATATATATATATATATATATATATATATATATATATATATATATATATATATATATATATAAATATATATATATATGAGCGCAACTTATTTATATACAACTTTGAGCACTGTGGAGATATCTGATAGTTTTTGTTGCTGCTGTATATGTTTATTGTATGTTCGAGCACAGTATAACCTTATATTTTCTATATAAATCCCGTATTATAATAATAATAATAATAATAATAATACAAAGAATTACCGCTCTAAGGTAATGACTTCTCCCAAAACAGCTGTCTCCACAATCCCACAGGGTGCTGGCTCTGTTTGCAACAGGAACTGAAGTAGAAAAGATGTAGCTGGATAGCCGCACTCCAAATTATTCAACTTTATTTCAAAAATGTAATTAAAATCATAGCATCTAGGCTGGTAAACAGAATAACTGCACTTAGCTATGACTAAGCACCGTGTTTGGTGTGAAACATGTCAGCGGCTGTGCAGTTACTCTGTTTGCCAGCCTAGATGCTATGATTTTAATTACATTTTTGAAATAAAGTTGAATAATTTGGAGTGCGGCTATCCAGCTACATCTTTTCTACTTCAATAATAATAATAATAGACAGAAAAAAGAAGAGTATATATAGAAAAAGTTTGGGACTTTAGATGAGGCTCACATAGACATGAGCCTCCACCCCGGATCATTTTCAAAAAAAGGGAGAGGAGGTTGGGACTTTAAATGTGCATTGATCTCTGTATAGATGCCGATGGTCCCAAAAATGTGTCAAAAATGTCTGATGTGTCCGCCATAATGTCACAGTCATGATAAAAAAATAAAATAAAAAATCGCTGATCGCCGCCATTACTAGTAAAAAAAAAAAAAACAATAAAAATGCCATAAAAGTATCCCCTATTTTGTAGACGCTATAACATTTGCGCAAACCAATCAATAAACGCTTATTGTGATTTTTTTTTAACCAAAAATATGTAGAAGAATACGTATCGGCCTAAACTGAGGGAAAAAAATGTTTTTTTATATATATTTTTGAAGATATTTATTATAGCAAAAAAGTAAAAAGTAATGCGTTTTTTTCAAAATTGTCGCTATTTTTTTGTTTATAGCGCAAAAAATAAAAACCGCAGAGGTGATCAAATACCACCAAAAGAAAGCTCTATTTTCTAGGGAAAAAAAATACGTTAAATTTTGTTTGGGAGCCACGTCGCACGACCGCGCAATTGTCAGTTAAAGCGACGCAGTGCCGAATCGCAAAAAGTGCTCTGGTCAGGAAGGGGGTAAAATCTCTCAGGGCTGAAGTGCTTGATGGATTGTGTAACAATGTATATATCCATGTCGATGTAACAATTGTTCAATACCATGCCATAGCAACGGTGCCACAAAAATACATCATAAAATAGAGACATACATTATGTACATGATAATACACTAGAGGGATTGACACACAATATTCTCTACGCGTTTCGTGAAAAACATCACTTCCTCAGGAGCAATACAAATATCTATAAAGAACACGTGTATATGTAAGCATCAATGTCACTATATCCAAACAGTATTGAAAACAGTGTCCGAAAATTCCATTTGGATTCATATGAAATATGAATTCTTTAACTTTTCTTAACAATTACGAATGTTCGTTATGATGAATTTATCATTATGAGGGGCTCCCCCCATCCCTGTGCTGTGCTCATTATGAGGGTCTCCCACCATCCCTGTGCTGTGCCCATTATGAGGGGCTCCCCCAATCCCTGTGCTGTGCTCATTATGAGGGGCTCCCACCATCCCTGTGCTGTGCTCATTATGAGGCCCCCCTCCCCCATCCCTGTGCTGTGCTCATTATGAGGGGCTCGCTCCATCCCTGTGCTGTGCTCATTATGAGGGGCTCCCCCCATCCCTGTGCTGTGCCCATTATGAGAGGTTCCCACCATCCCTGTGCTGTGCTCATTATGAGGGGCTCCCACCATCCCTGTGCTGTGCTCATTATGAGGGGCTCCCACCATCCCTGTGCTGTGCTCATTATGAGGGGCTCCCACCATCCCTGTGCTGTGCTCATTATGAGGGGCTCCCACCATCCCTGTGCTGTGCTCATTATGAGAGGCTCCCACCATCCCTGTGCTGTGCTCATTATGAGGGGCTCGCACCATCCCTGTGCTGTGCTCATTATGAGGGGCTCCCCCCATCCCTGTGCTGTGCCCATTATGAGGGGCTCCCACCATCCCTGTGCTGTGCTCATTATGAGGGGCTCCCACCATCCCTGTGCTGTGCTCATTATGAGGGGCTCCCACAATCCCTGTGCTGTGCTCATTATGAGGGGCTCCCACCATCCCTGTGCTGTGCTCATTATGAGGCCCCCCTCCCCCCCATCCCTGTGCTGTGCTCATTATGAGGGGCTCGCACCATCCCTGTGCTGTGCTCATTATGAGGGGCTCCCCCCATCCCTGTGCTGTGCCCATTATTAGGGGCTCCCACCATCCCTGTGCTGTGCCCATTATGAGAGGTTCCCACCATCCCTGTGCTGTGCTCATTATGAGGGGCTCCCCCCATCCCTGTACTGTGCTCATTATGAGGGGCTCCCACCATCCCTGTGCTGTGCTCATTATGAGGGGCTCGCACCATCCCTGTGCTGTGCTCATTATGAGGGGCTCCCCCCATCCCTGTGCTGTGCCCATTATTAGGGGCTCCCACCATCCCTGTGCTGTGCCCATTATGAGAGGTTCCCACCATCCCTGTGCTGTGCTCATTATGAGGGGCTCCCCCCATCCCTGTACTGTGCTCATTAAGAGGGGCTCCCACCATCCCTGTGCTGTGCTCATTATGAGGGTCTCCCACCATCCCTGTGCTGTGCTCATTATGAGGGGCTCCCCCCATCCCTGTGCTGTGCTCATTATGAGGGGCTCCCACCATCCCTGTGCTGTGATGACTTCCTGGGTTTTTAACTTCATCATAACGAATAATTGTAATTAACGAAAATTCTTATTTTGTCTGATTCTGAATCTCCTATCGACTACCAGTACCAGTCTCTCCCACTCCCATATTAAAAAAGGTCATTTTCCCAACCCCCACTCAGTAGCAGAAGAAAAAAGTGAAGAGATGAGGGAGAGAGTGAGGAGGGAGAGATTGAGGAGGGGAGGGAGAGAGTGAAGAGAGGAGGGAGAGAGTGGAGAGATGAGGGAGTTGGAGACGAGGGAGAGAGTGGAGAGATGAGGGAGTTGGAGACGAGGGAGAGAGTGAGGAGAGGAGGGAGAGAGTGAAGAGACGAGGGAGAGAGTGGAGAGATGAGGGAGTTGGAGACGAGGGAGAGAGTGAGGAAGGGAGGGAGAGAGGGAGAGAGTGAGGAAGGGAGGGAGAGAGGGAGAGAGTGAGGAAGGGAGGGAGAGAGGGAGGAAGGGAGGGAGAGAGTGAGGAGAGGAGGGAGAACGTGAGGAGAGGAGGGAGAAAGTGAGGAGAGGAGGGAGAAAGTGAAGAGACGAGGGAGAGAGTGAAGAGACGAGAGAGAGAGTGGGGAGATGAGGGAGTTGGAGACAAGGGAGAGAGTGAGGAGGGAGAGAGGGAGAGAGTGGGGAGGGGAGGGAGAGAGTGAGGAGAGGAGGGAGAGGAGGGAGAGAGTGAGGAGGGGAGGGAGAGAGTGAGGAGGGGAGGGAGAGAGTGAGGAGAGGAGGGAGTGAGGAGGGGAGGGAGAGAGTGAGGAGAGGAGGGAGAGGAGGGAGAGAGTGAGGAGAGGAGGGAGAGGAGGGAGAGAGTGAGGAGGGGAGGGAGAGAGTGGGGAGAGGAGGGAGAGAGTGAGGAGGGGAGGGAGAGAGTGAGGAGAGGAGGGAGAGGAGGGAGAGAGTGAGGAGGGGAGGGAGAGAGTGAGGAGGGGAGGGAGAGAGTGAGGAGGGGAGGGAGAGAGTGAGGAGGGGAGGGAGAGAGTCAGGAGAGGAGGGAGAGGGTGAGGAGAGGAGGGAGGGAGGAAATTAGGGCTGTGTTGCTCTCTGCTGGACACACTACATAAATATAAGGCCAGGCCGGGTTCCCATCACATGTCTCCCATCCCTCCTCCTGATGACAATGGGCTCCACTATGCTGAACCTGCTCTGTGTCCTCTCTGCTCTGACAGCCATCGGTGAGTTTCCTGGATAACTTTGTCTTTCTTTTAATACTATAAATGTGTGTTGTATTTTTTGATTTTATTTTTAATATTGTGGAGATATTTGCTCAGAGCGATCAGAACATTATGTGTTGGACCTCTGAACCATCGGGTCCCACAATCCATGATGATAAGAGTGGAGGGGGGTCAGTTTGGAGCACGGTGGGGGGATTGCAGTTTTGGGTGGAGTGACCTATTGGATTGTTTGCACAGAAGAGAATATAATGAGGTTGATTTACTAAAGGCAAATCCGTCTTGTGATACAAGTGCACTGCGAGTGTATTCGCTGTAGATCTGAAATGAGGGGAAGCTCTGCTGATTTCTATCATCTAATCATTTACAGACAAAAAAATGCAGTGTGTGTGTGTGGAAGGGGGTTGGGTTTGTTTGTGTGTGGGGGGGGGGGGGGGGGGAAATATATATATATATTATAATTTTTTTTTATTTTTATTTTTTTCCTTGCATGTCCCCATCAGATCATTCTGTTGCTGCTGTAAGGTTCAGTTCACACTGGCATATATGCAATTTTTTTTTTTTTTTTTTTTTATCCGGTTCCATTTTTGACAGCCCATTCGTTTCAATGGGCTTCCAAATGTATGGGAGAGAGTGCAAAGCCACACCAAACCAGCACCATGCAATTTGGTGGCCACAACCTCCTTGTTTGCGGGCCACTGGGTGTACCTGTGCGGTCCAGGAAACGCACCTTTCCCCGTACTGCATTCTAGTGTGACCCGGCCGTAACCGTCTATACAGCCAAACTATTCTGCCGTTCACACGAGAATATGGTGCTGCCATTCCCTCCACCATGTTCAAAACGCACTGCAGTTGCGATCAGCAGCAGGTAGGGTTGCCACCTCATCCCTTTAAAGTGGAAGTAAACCCTCCTATCGTTTTCAGTCAAGGAAGCTGCCATCTTGGCCTCTAATAATTCTTCAACTGCCATAATGCTGCACATGTGATCAGTTATGACACCAGCCATTGGATGGTTTGAAAGCTTGGTTGACAGCACAACCAATGTGAAAGTTAGCATTTCTGGCATGCCGGGAATGTAAGTGTTTTTTGAAACTGGGTTTACTCCCGCTTTAAATCCAAACACATATTAAAGTGGTTGTAAACGCTTACAACACACTTTGACCTACAGGTAAGCCTAGATTAAGGTTTACCTGTAGGTCCAAGAAATATCTCCTAAGCCTACACGGTTTAGGAGATATTTGCCGAAAGACAGGCACCGCTGTCTATGGCGCGCTGAGCGCGGCACCCGTCAATGGCGATATGCCCTGTGTGGCGGCTCCTCGTGCGCATGCGCGGGAGTGACGTCATCGCGGCTTCGCTGAATGACAGCGGCGGAGCAGCAAGACCCACCGAGAAGATGGACGCTTGGAACTACAGGGGACAGCGGTGACTTCGCTGGCTCCTGTGTCAGGTAAGTGACACATAATGGACTGCGATGCGATGCATAGTAGTCCATTATGCTTTACCTTTTGCAGGGAATCAAAGAGGAAGTATCACCCATCAGGGTTTACTTCCTCTTTAATTACACAGCTTCTGTGGCTGATTAAGGTGGTGATTAAACTCACTTGGTGCCTTATCTGCATTAAATTAGCCTCAGAACCTGTGTAATTATTATGTGTTCAGGTTTAAAGGGATGAGGTGGCAACCCTAACTAAATCACATGTAAATCAAACCGGAACGCACTGCGTGTTCCCGCGTGACTCATTTGTACCCTAAAATTGTATTTATAATCTCCTGCACTGCAATACACTCCAAAAAAAAAATGGTACTTCACTGCGGCTTAGTGAAACCAACACCAAAAAAAAAAAAATGAATAAAAGCGTGGCGCTCTTTTAACAAATTTGCATTAAATAAAAAAAGAAATAATCGTAATAATAAACTAATTGACATTAATTCTGTCTGCATGCTGTGCAATTATCCAATATTCCAACGTGGTAATGTTCCAAAATTGGTGTTTCCCAAAAACGTGTGAAAAAATAAATTTCGTTATGAAATATAGAATATTATCTTTTATTATGAAAATTTCTCTCCTATCTAATCTATCCTAGCGCTAGTATCCTTTACCATTTTTGTAAAAGAACAGAATAGAAAATAATTATTAATTAAATCAAATGATTCTAACCATCTCCTGAAAATCAAATAGAATTAAAAACAATAGAAAAATATATATTATTATTATATATTTTTTTTTTATGTTATAATAGTATATATTTAGAAAAAAAAAAAAAAATATGTGTGTGTGTGTGTGTGTGTGTGTATGTGTGTGTGTGTGTGTGTATGTGTGTGTGTGTGTGTATGTGTGTATATATATATATATGTATGTATGTATGTATGTATGTGTATATATGTAAGTCGCGGTAGTGTGAACGGGCACTGAGGTGACTTGGCCGCCTGACAAGTTGTGCTCCTTGTAGTGCAATGGAACCGTTCTAATCAGAGCAACTCAACTTAGAAAAAGTTTCCTGTACTACTTGGGGGGGGTGACAATGGAGCGGCTTGCATTGACTTCTAGAAGAAGTTTGCAAGCAGTGTGACTTTGTAGCTGCCCCAGCGTGACCCGCCACTTAGTCTTTTATTTATTTTTTGTTTTGTTTTTCCTGCCATCATAAGAGTAATAGGAGCGCAGTACTGGCTGGAAGGGAGTGTGCTTGAAAGTCCGTTGAAGTCACAGGGCATGTCCATAATAACATCTCACATAATACAGAATAGGATTAGTATGTGAGACTTGAGCCAAGTCCATCTCAATCACATGGTCATGTTTAATATTTTTTATTATATGAGATTTTACAGATCGGGAATACCTGTCCACTTTAAACAAATGGTCAACAAGAACTCCAAATGGGTTAAAAGTGGAACAAGACTCTGCGGTCTTTGAAAGCGTCCACAAAGTCCCCCTGCCAGACCATTGTCCATGCATGAATCCAGGAGCTCATCACAGGGATGGTGGGAACCCCTCATAATGAGCACACCAGGTGTACAAACCCAGGAACTTGGCACAGGGATGGTGGGAACCCCTCATAATGGGCACACCAGGTGCAAAGACCCAGCAACTCAGCACAGGGATGGTGGGAACCCCTCATAATGGGTACACCAGGTGTACAGACCCAGCAACTCAGCACAGGGATGGTGGGAACCCCTCATAATGGGTACACCAGGTGTACAAACCCAGGAACTTGGCACAGGGATGGTGGGAACCCCTCATAATGGGCACAGCAGGTGTACAGACCTGGGAACGCTTTATAATGGGCACAGGGATGGTGGGAACCCCTCATAATGGGCACAGCAGGTGTACAAACCCAGGAACTTGGCACAGGGATGGTGGGAACCCCTCATAATGGGCACAGCAGGTGTAAAGACCTGGGAACGCTTTATAATGGGCACAGGGATGGTGGGAACCCCTCATAATGGGTACACCAAGTGTGCAGACCCAGGAACTCGGCATAGGAATGATGGGAACCTCTCATAATTGGTCCAGGAACTCGGCACAGGGATGGTGGGAACCCTTCATAATGGGTACACCAGATTTACAAACCCAGGAACTTGGCACAGGGATGGTGGAGAACCCCCTCATAATGGGCACACCAGGTGCACAGACCTGGGAACTCGGCACAGGGATGGTGGGAACCCCTCATAATGGGTACACCAGGTGTACAGACCTGCGAACTCGGCACGGGGATGGTGGGAACCCCTCATAATGGGTACACCAGGTGTACAGACCCAGAAACTCAGCACAGGGATGGTGGGAACCCCTCATAATGGGTACACCAGGTGTACAAACCCAGGAACTCGGCACAGGGATGGTGGGAACCCCTCATAATGAGCACACCAGGTGCACAGACCTGGGAACTCTTTATAATGGGCACAAGGATGGTGGGAACACCTCATAATGGGCACAGCAGGTGTATAGACCCGGGAACTTGGAATAAACATCTCACCAATAGCTTCCCTGAGAGACAGAAGACACTGTCTGGGGGGGGGTTTACTCATCAGCATTCATTATACACAGGACTATTTGTTTTGGATTGTCAGATCATTTAGTCCCGGTTCACACTAAGTGCTCGTTCACACAGGGGCGACACGACTTGCAGCGCGACTCAGACGCGACCTGCACACGACTTCGGCAGCGACTTGCAAAACGACTACTGTATAGAAGTCAATGCAAGTCGCCTGAAGTCGCCCCAAAAATAGTACAGGAACCTTTTTCTAAGTCGGAGCGACTTGAGTCACTCCTATTAGAACGGTTCCATAGTACAGAACGGAGCGCGACTTGTCAGGCGACTAAGTCGCCTGACAAGTCGCGGTAGTGTGAACAGGCACTGAGGTGACCTCTTAGGTGACTTGGCCGCCTGACAAGTTGCGCTCCTTGCAGTGCAATGGAACCGTTCTAATCAGAGCAACTCGACTTAGAAAAAGGTTCCTGTACTACTTGGGGGGGGGGGGGGGGGGGGGGTGACAATGGAGCGGCTTGCATTGACTTCTAGTTCTTTGCAAGCCGTGCGACTTTGTAGCTGCCCCAGCGTGACCCGCCACTTAGTCTTTTATTTATTTTTTGTTTTGTTTTTGTTTTTCCTGCCATCATAAGAGTAATACGAGCGCAGTACTGGCTGGGAGGGAGTGTGCTTGAAAGTCCGTTGAAGTCACAGGGCATGTCCATAATAACATCTCACATAATACGGAATAGGATTAGTATGTGAGACTCGAGCCAAGTCCATCTCCATCACATGGTCATGTTTAATATTTTATTATGAGATTTTACAGGTCGGGAATACCAGTCCACTTTAAACAAATGGTCAACGAGAACTCTAAAAGTGGTAAAAGTGGAACAAGACTGCGATATTTCCCAACGGTCTGGGAAAGCGCCCGCTAAGTCCCTCTGCCAGACCATTGTCCATGCATGAAGCCTCCGTGGCCAGGAAAGGGGGGTCAGAGAACCATACCAGACCACATTCCTATCGGCATTGGGGGTCACTAAAGTTCGTTTTTTTTATTTATTTTTTTTTTTTTTAGAAGACTATCTTGAAAAAATAAAAAAATAAAACAAACTAAATAACAAATAAATAGATAAATAAAACAAAACAAACAAAAATAAAACAAAACAAAAAAAAATAAAATAAAACAAAAACAAAACAAAAACAAAACAAACAAAACAAAAATAAAACAAAAATAAAACAAAACAAAAATAAAACAAAACAAAAATAAAACAAAACAAAAATAAAACAAAACAAAAATAAAACAAAACAAAAATAAAACAAAACAAAAATAAAACAAAACAAAAATAAAACAAAACAAAAATAAAACAAAACAAAAATAAAACAAAACTAAAACAAAACAACTAAAACAAAACAAAAATAAAACAAAACTAAAATAAAACAAAACAAAAATAAAACAAAACTAAAACAAAACAACTAAAACAAAACAAAAATAAAACAAAACTAAAATAAAACAAAACTAAAATAAAACAAAACTAAAATAAAACAAAAATAAAACAAAACAAAACTAAAATAAAACAAAACTAAAATAAAACAAAACTAAAATAAAACAAAACTAAAATAAAACAAAACTAAAATAAAACAAAACTAAAATAAAACAAAACTAAAATAAAACAAAACTAAAATAAAACAAAACTAAAATAAAACAAAACTAAAATAAAACAAAACTAAAATAAAACAAAACTAAAATAAAACAAAACTAAAATAAAATTTATATATGTTTTTATTTTTGTTTTAAACAAAAACAAAAACAAAAGGGAGGGGAAAGACTTGTCAACAATTTTAACCTCCTGTTGGAATGTTCTTGGAAGGAAATCCTCACAAACTCGGAGAACATACATGGAGGAGGCCAAAACAGAAGAATCTGGAAAAATGGAGAACAAAGTTTTTTTTCTTCTTCCATAGGAATGCCAGAGGCCTCTACATATAAAACTATACATGGTGTGCAAACACGGGAAGGACGATCCATCGGGGACCGGCCGTGTCCGGGGCTCAGGAGATTTCTTGGCAAATAATATTTACAGAGTAAAATATCGTCTGTAGTCTGGGAACCGCCCTGTGCTTCACAACAACAAAACCGATCGTCATACAATCACAGCACCAGAGGGAACAGTTATATAAGAGGAATGATGGGAGGGAGGAAGAAAGGAAGGAATAAGAACTGATAGAAGGGGAAAAAGAAGGGAGTAAAAAAAACTGACAAGAAAAGAATAACTGATAGAAGGGGGAAAAAAGAAAAGAAAAAGAAACAAAAACTGACATAAGGAGGAAATAATAAATGACCGCAGGAAAAAAAAAAAAAAATATATACAGTAAAACCTTGGATTACGAGCATAATTCGTTCCGGAAACATGCTTGTAATCCAAAGCACTTGTATATCAAAGTGAATTTCCCCATAAGAAATAATGGAAACTCGGATGATTCGTTCCACAACCATTTATTCAGAAGTCCTTTCAGTTTATAGTCCATATAAAAAGATTATAGCAATGTGATCAGGTTGTGTAACCATAAAATGTCCATCCACAAATGGAAGCCTCCACAAGGGGAGTAGCTGCAGAATCCAGCAGGAGCTCCAGAGTATAAAAGAGAAGAGAGGGCGCCTCTAAGTGTAGCAATATGGTTACATTTAATGAAGGTCCAACATTTAGCAACTCACGTTGTCGATCATTAAAAGAGGCACATGTAAGTATGCAGGTATCCGGGGTAGCGCTGTCCACATAGACCATCCCCTGCCATACCATAAAAAAGTAAAGCTTCACCATTCCCATGTCTGCATATGTAAACATTGTTCAAACCACACATGTGAGGTATCATTGCAAACATTAGTGAGACCAACTCTAACTTAACACACAGCCTTTAATGTCTAAACCGCTGGCAACAAAAGTAAGTGAAAATGTCCAAATTGGGCCCAAGGTGTCAATATTTTGTGTGGCCACCATTATTTTCCAGCACTCACCAGAGCTTCACAGGTTGTCACTGGAGTCCTCTTCCCCCTCCTCCATGATGACATCACAGAGCTGGTGGATGTTAGAGACCTTGCACTTCTCCACCTTCCGGTTTGAGGATGCCCAATAGGGTTTAGGTCTGGAGACATGCTTGGGCAGTCAATCACCTTTACCCTCAGCTTCTTTAGCAAGACAGTGGTCATCTTGGAGGTGTGTTTGGGGTGGTTATCATGTTGGAATACTGCCCTGCAGCCCAGTCTCTGAAGGGAGGGGATCATGCTCTGCTTCAGTATGTCACAGTACATGTTGGCATTCATGGTTCCCTCAATGATCTGTAGCCCCCCAGTGCCGGCAGCACTCATGCAGCCCCAGACCATGACACTCCCACCACCATGTTTGACTGTAGGCAAGACACACTTGTCTTTCTACTCCTCACCTGGTTGCCCCCACATACGCTTGTCACCATCTGAACCAAATACGTTTATCTTGGTATCATCAGAACACAGGACGTGGTTCCAGTAATCCATGTCCTTAGTCTGAGTGTCTTCAGCAAACTGTTTGCAGGCTTTCTTGTGCATCATCTTTATAAGAGGCTTCCTTCTGGGACAACAGCCATGCAGACCAATTTGATGCAGTGTGTGGCGTATGGTCTGAGCACTGACAGGCTGACCCCCCCACCCCTTCAATCTGTACAGCAATGCTGGCAGCACTCATATGTCTATTTCCCAAAGACAACCTCTGGATATGACGCTGAGCACGTGGCCTCAACTTCTTTGGTTGACCATGGCGAGGCCTGTTCTGAGTGGAACCTGTCCTGTTATATCGCTGTATGGTGTTGGCCACCGTGCTGCAGCTCAGTTTCAGGGTCTTGTCAATCTTCTTATAGCCTAGGCCATCTTTATGAACGGCAACAATTCTTTTTTTCAGATCCTCAGAGAGTTCTTTGCCATGAGGTGCCATGCTGAACTTCCAGTGACCAGTATGAGAGAGTGAGAGCGAAAACGCCAAATTTAACACACCTGCTCCCCATTCACACCTGAGAACTTGTAACACTAATGAGTCGCACGACTCCGGGGAGGGAAAATGGCTAATTGGGCCCAATTTGGACATTTTTCACTTAGGGGTGTACTCACTTTTGTTTTCAACGGTATAGACATTAATGGCTGTGTGTTGAGATATTTTGAGGGGACAGAAAATTGACACTGTTATACAAGCTGTACACTCACTACTTTACATTGTAGACAAGTGTCATTTCTCCAGTGTTGTCACATGAAAAGATAGAATGAAATATTTACACAAATGTGAGGGGTGTACTCACTTTTGTGAGATGGAGAGTGTGTGTGTACAAAAAAAAAAGTGTGTGTATATTATGATTCTGAGTATTTTTTTTTTTTTTTATTTTTTTTTTTACACAAAACTATTATTTTTACATGTAGGTGAAGAATGCCACAACTGGCCCAGTATGGAGGTGGTTAAGCCTGTGCAAAAAAGGTTTATTTGTGCGTTTTAGAAATTTGCAACTCTATCGTTCGTTCTTAATTCTAAAAAAAAAAAATTAAATTAAAATAAATATCTACTTGCCTGGCTGTCATTTTGATGCTTTAATTAATAAAAACATGGTCATTTAGGAGTTCTGACTTTAATCTCACCTCCAGATCAGTATGAGGTCCCTTTAATCTTTGCCTGACCCTGATCTCTTCCCATGCAGCTGAGAAAAGCAGTAACATTGCCCAATGTGTGTGTTTTTTTTTTTTTTGTTTTTGTTTTTTTCTCTGACCAATCAGGGCTCAATATGCAAAGCGCTGAACTTTTTCCTCCATTCCAGATAAGGAAAAATACAACAGCATCTGGCGAGCATGGAGCGCTGGGAACAATTGCTGGACTTTTAGCATTACACATACTGTAGTTATGAATCCTCCACCTGCTCCTAGAAGTGCCTTTTAAATTGTGTCCTCGTGGGTCAGTGTGTTTCTTTTTTTTATTTTTTTTGTTTTTGTATTTTTCTGAATTAAAAAGGCCCTGTCACCAGCGCAAAAAAAAAAAAAATTGCTGATAGTTGCTTATTCTAATATTATTTTTTTATTTTTTTGATAAAATATATATTTATTAGATGTATTTTTTAAATATAATTATATTCTAAATATAATTTAGATTAAATATAAATAATATACAATACATATAATGTTTTTAAATGCAATTTGCCTCGTGACTTGTTGGAAAATTTTGCAACTCCAGAATCAGTCGACTCCCAAGCACAGCCCCTTCCTTGTAATGCTGCGTACACACGATCGGACTTTCCACCAGACCTATGCCGCGTACACACGGGCGTACTGTATGGCCTACTTAGTCCGTCATACAATCCGACGGACAGTCCGTCATACTTTCGAATGAACGGACTTGACCACACACGGATGCACAAACAGTCCGTCGAAAGCTTGCGCGATGACGTGTACAGCACGTACGACGGGACTAGAAATAGGAAGTCCAATACACAGCAATGCAACCTTCCGCCGTTTAAATCCTTTCTGGGCATGCGCCATTCTTAGTCCGTCGAACTAGCCTACTGGCGAGCGGATTGTCCGCTGAAACCAAAGTACGACGGACAGAATTTCGAAAAATCCGAAATACTTAGTACGCCAGACTGCACGCTGAAAAAGTCCGCTGAAGCCCACACACGAGCGGACTGTCCGCTGAAATGTGTTTCGACGGACTAAGTAGGCCATACAGTCCGCCCGTGTGTACGCGGCCTTAGTCTGGCGGACTGGAATCCAATTCAATTGTGTGTGGGCTCCAGCGGACTTTTTTTTTTCTCCCCAAAAGTCCAACGGACCTAGAAATAAAACCCGTTTCAAATCTAGCCGACGGACTCAAGTTCAACAGACTAAAAATCGGGAAAACCGTTCATTTGTGTGCTAGCCCGACGGACCAAGTACGATGCAACGACAGCTATTGGCTATTGAACTTCCTTTATTTTAGTCCCGTTTACATCATCACGTTCAAAACGAACCTTCGAACGGACTTGGTCCGGTCCTGTGTTTGGTCAAGTCCGTTTAGTCCAGAAAGTCCGTCAGGAAGACTGTCAGACCTAGTCCGTCAAAGTCCGGTCCTGTGTACGTGGCATAAGAGTGTCTACTTATTGTCTGTGCTGGCCCAGCTCCCCTCCCTCCCGTTAACTTTCTACATAACCTTTTTTATGTAGTAGTGGGGGGGGGGGGGGGGGGAGTGAAGAGCAATACAAAAGAACAGGGCTCTCCAAACTTTCTAAATAAAGGGCCAGTTTACTGCCCTTCAGACTTCAAGGGGACCGGATTGTGGCCGGTGGGAGTGGAAAATGCCCCAGCATCAGTGGGAGTAAACCATGCCCCTTTATTGGTGTTCGTGGGAGGTATAGTACATAATTGTTTGGAATCAGTGGAAATGATAATGTCCCATTGTTAATATCTGTGGAAGGAATAGCACCCCATCATGGGTGCCTGTGGGGGGTAATGGTGTCCCATCATGGGTGCCTGTGGGGGGTAATGGTGTCCCATCGTGGGGGGTAATGGTGTCCCATCATGGGTGCCCGTGGAGGGTAATGGTGTCCCATCATGGGTGCCCGTGGAGGGTAATGGTGTCCCATCATGGGTGCCCGTGGGGGGTAATGGTGTCCCATCATGGGTGCCCGTGGGGGGTAATGGTGTCCCATCATGGGTGCCCGTGGGGGGTAATGGTGTCCCATCATGGGTGCCCGTGGGGGGTAATGGTGTCCCATCATGGGTGCCCGTGGGGGGTAATGGTGTCCCATCATGGGTGCCCGTGGGGGGTAATGGTGTCCCATCATGGGTGCCCGTGGGGGGTAATGGTGTCCCATCATGGGTGCCCGTGGGGGGTAATGGTGTCCCATCATGGGTGCCCGTGGGGGGTAATGGTGTCCCATCATGGGTGCCCGTGGGGGGTAATGGTGTCCCATCATGGGTGCCCGTGGGGGGTAATGGTGTCCCATCATGGGTGCCAGTGGGGGGTAATGGTGTCCCATCATGGGTGCCAGTGGGGGGTAATGGTGTCCCATCATGGGTGCCAGTGGGGGGTAATGGTGTCCCATCATGGGTGCCAGTGGGGGGTAATGGTGTCCCATCATGGGTGCCCTTGGGGGGTAATGGTGTCCCATCATTGGTATCAGTCGTGGAAGGAATAGTGCCTCAAGGGCCGGATAGAGGCAAGCAAAGGTCCACATCTGGCCCTTGGGCTGCAGTTTGGAGACCACTGCTGGAGCGCGTGACTTGAGTCTGCTGGGGTTGCTGACATCACATTCTACATGGCTGTGCCCAGTAGTAGTCTCTGGGTTTTTGAATGTTTACACATAGAATGCTATTACATATAAGTTACTTGAAATATGTTAAATGCTATTTTTTATTTTCTTTTTTCTTTTCTTTTTGTAAAGTGTGTTTTGTATGTACAAGTGTAAAGCCTGCCCTTTGTGCACAGCACCGCTCTTAGAGAGCTTAGTGGGGCAGTGATTTGACATTGTGCCTGCACAGTGCTCCAAGCAACGATGCTTCCCCAGCTCCCCCCTCCACAGTGCTCCAAGCAACGATTTGCCCCCCCCTCCACAGTGCTCCAAGCAATGATTGCCCCCCCCCCCCTCCACAGTGCTCCAAGCAATGATTGCCTCCCCCCCCCCCTCCACAGTGCTCCAAGCAATGATTGCCTCCCCCCCCCCCCTCCACAGTGCTCCAAGCAATGATTGCCTCCCCCCCCCCCTCCACAGTGCTCCAAGCAATGATTGCCTCCCCCCCCCCTCCACAGTGCTCCAAGCAATGATTGCCTCCCCCCCCCCCCTCCACAGTGCTCCAAGCAATGATTGCCTCCCCCCCCCCCCTCCACAGTGCTCCAAGCAATGATTGCCTCCCCCCCCCCCCCTCCACAGTGCTCCAAGCAATGATTGCCTCCTCCCCCCCCCCCCTCCACAGTGCTCCAGGAATGACTGCCTCCCCCCTGCACAGTGCTCCAAGCAACGATGCTCCCGGCCCCCACAGCGCTCCAAGCAACAACTCTCCCCTCTGCATAGTGCGCCTGTTAGCATGTGGGTTAGCACCCCCTTATGGCCAAAGGCCATATTACCATCCTGGGGCCCCACAAATGGAAGGACAGTGTCCTCTTACTTTTCCTATCAATGACTTCTGTACCAACCGCAACTTCAGCGACTCTTCAGGAGTAGCAGTGCAGATCACTGACTCTCCCACCTGCTCCTAACGACGCTCGGTCTCATGGTGAATACCTCACACAGACTAGGACAGGAGCCATAACATTGCATACATAAGGCCCTGCAATAGCATAGTTCCAAGCCAGGTCCCTGGCATCAGCACTTTGCCACGAATGAGAACAAAATATTGGTAACCCAACCACCCAGGGTGGTGCATCCCACCATTCATGACCACCCCATCATTGGGATCTCCGTCTCCCAGCCACCATCTCTCCCATTCTCAATGTGGCTCTCCCACCTTCCGGGAATTTCACTTACTCGGCTTCCAAAAGCATTAGAACACAATGTTCTCACTGTTCTTTGCAATGATCAGAGATCAGGCCAGGCATAGCAGTTCACCCATTGAATACTTTATTTACACTCCAATAGCAGAAGTTCCAGTAACATTTCTTCACTTTACTGTATGACGAAAGAACAGAATATCCACATGTTGAAATATCAAAGCAGAACATTCTTGCAATACTTCCTTGAATAAACGCTGTAGTGTCCCTACCTTCCCTGAACAGACAGTCCCCGCCATTGGGAAACCGTCCTTCTTCATAGTGACTTTTAAAGCATCCATGTTGCGGGGTAGTGACTAAATCCTTCTGATTGTGTGTCCAGCCCCGACTCAGTGACTGAATAGACCCGTCTCCCTCCTGTATTCATCACTCTCTGCAAGACAGAAGGAAGTGCCTCATACAGGAGAACGTAGCCCATGGTATTATAATTATCTCTTAACCTTCTACCTACACTCCCATCAAAGATACTCATCCTGCACAGTACTCCAATCAATAAAGAATACTCCCCCCTACACAGTACTCCAATCATTAACCCAATACCCCCCCTGCACAATACTCCAACCACGACCCAATACTCCCTCGGTACAGCACTCCAATCAATGACAATATTCCCTCTGTACAGTACTCCAATCAATAAACAATACTCTCCCTGCACAGTACTCCAATCGATAAACCAATCCCCCCCGCACAGTACTCCAATCAATGACCCAGTACTCCACCCCCCCCCCCCCCACATTACTCCAATCATTAACCCAATACTTCCCCTGTACAGTACTCCAATCAATGACCCAATACTCCCCCTGCACAGTAATCATTAACCCAATATTACTCCTGCACAGTACTCCAATCAATGACAATACTCCCCCCTGCACAGTACTCCAATCAATGACCCAATACTCCCCCCTGCACAGTACTCTAATCAATGACCCAATAACCCCCCCCCGCACAGTACTACCAATCATTAACCCAATACCCCCTCTGCACAGTACTCTAATCAATGACCCAATAACCCTCCCCCCCCCCCCCCCCCCCGCACAGTACTACCAATCATTAACCCAATACTACCCCTGCACAGTACTCTAATCAATGACCCAATTTTTTATTTATTTTTTATTGCATTTTAGTGTAAATATGAGATGTGAGGTCTTTTTGATCCCCCAGATATCACATTAAAAAGGTCCTGTCATGGTGTTTTTTTTTTTTTTTTTTTTCCTCTATTACAAGGGATGTTTATATTCGTTGTAATAGGAATAAGAGTGATTCAATTTTTTTTTTTTTTTTTTTTTTTTTGAAGGGACAGTGTAAAAATAAAAAGTTAAAGTTAAGGGAAAAAAATGCACCCTGTCTCACCGTGCTTGCACGCAGAAGAGAGCGCATACCTAAGTCGCTCCCCCGTCTGAAAACTGTGTTCAAACCACACATGTGAGGTATCGCAGTGATCGTTCTAGCAAAAGACTTAGTGTGTGTGTGTGTATATGTGTGTGTATGTGTGTGTATGTGTGTGTATGTGTGTGTATGTATATATATATATATATATATATATATATAATTTTTTTTTTTTTTTGGGGGGAAAAAAAGTGTTTGTAAAATTTTTAGTAGTATTGCAACATTATTAGGGGTTCTAAGTAATTTTTTTACTTGAAAACACCAAGTGTAAAAAGGGGGGGGGGGGGGGGGGAAGAAAAAAGCCTGGTCCTTAAGTGGCTAATAGACACTCTTCCTGCACAGTGCTCCAATCAATGACATTCCCCCTGCACAGTGCTCCAATCACCGATGCTGAGCAGCACAATGTACTGTATATGCTAATAAGTGTTATTTTTGCTCCACAGGCCACGCCCTTTCATGTAAAGTCTGTATGGCGGCGTACTCCACATTCTGCGATGGTGCCAGTGCGGTCTGCCCTGCAGGACAGGTGTGTGTCTCGGCATACACCCTCACAACCATGGGTAAGTTCCAAAGATCACCGACAGGTCAGTTACCTTTATCACACACCTCCCAACATTTTGAGATGGGAATGAGGGACACCTAATCCCAAACGTATGCAGGCATAGGCCACACCCCCTGCCACACCCCCTTAAAGGAGAATTAACCAATAAGATTAAGTAAATCCATAAGGGCTTTATTTTTCCCACTACTATTCCTTTATATTGGCTTTTGGAATTTACAAATGCAGCAATTTAGAAATCAGATGAAAGGTTTAGCACTGGGAAACACTTTTTGAAAGATTAAAAAATGCATTTTATATACAATTATATAGATCGGACCAAAATGAGGGACAAATGAGGAGGAAAGAGGGACATCAGGGACAGTTGGGAGCTGTGCTATCAGTCAACCAAACTAAGCTGTTCATTGTGCAATGCCATGAACGAGGTCACGTTAAATCTGAACTCCAGGATGAGCAAATCTTGTCCAAATATAAGAGTTCTGAGTATTCTTTCCTTGAATCCTTTGAGCTTTGTGTATTTCTTCCAGATCTGTGCAGAAATCCAGTGTGAGACTTCCTGTAATAAAGACCGCTCACTGCTGCTCTCTCTTCTTGTGCAGGGTGACTGGTCTTGTCTCCGCCCCCCTCCTGTAAGCGTTCTGGTGGGTGGAGCCTCCCAGAACCCTCCCACAGCTATGCTCTCTGCACAGGCTATGTGTGGGGCAGTGATGATGTCACTGCTATTTTTACAAGATAGTATCTGGGTTTTCATATATTTTTGTATCAAGTGTAGATTTATATCCTTTGTGGCTATTAAAGTTCAGTTTTTTAATGCCAAACTTTAAACAAAACCCCTCATCAAACCAACTTATTGGAGACTAGTAGGACAAAGGTCCCTCACTATGGTGGCCGGTGGGAATAATGTCCCATTACAGATGGCTAAAAAGTCCACTGGCTCTGTGTGTCGTTGGCCCTGGAACCACGCAGGCATCAGTCAGTGCCTGAACAAGGCCATCTGGGGCCCAGGGTAAACATGACAAACGGTGCCTAAAAAGATATATGATCGTTATGTGTTAGCAAACATCCCCTCAATTGAGCACTAATCTTCAGGCTTACCCCCCAAAGCATAAATTGCCCCTCCTCCCAGGACAAATCCACCACCTGAAATCTCCCTTCCCAGCACAAAGCTTTGCCTCCACCGCCCCATCCCAGCTCGAATCCTCTGTCTCCAAGTCCTCCCTGCATGCATTATCCCCCTCCCCCAATAAAATCACTCCTAGCACAAATCCTCTACTCCTCCTCAAATAGCCCCCCCCCCTCAAATCTCCCCTCCTAGCATATAAAACCCCAATTATCCCTACTGGCAAAACCACCCCCCCCCCCCAAAAACAATTTCTCCTCCTATCACAACCTTTCCGAATAAGCTCCCCCCCCCCCCACCACCCCTACCAGATCACCTCTTCTAGCACAAACTAAATCCAAAATCCACCCTCCTAGCACAAACCCTCTTTCTCGCACAGCATCTTCCCCTCCTAGAACAATTATTACCCCCTGCTGTACCCCAAATTCTCCTACCCAACACAAATCCTCCCTCCAATCTCCTTGTGGCACCCCCCCATCTCGGATGATACCACAGTGCCCCTTGCCCTGGCACCATCAGATGGGATGTTGATCGGCCACAGATCAGGGAACTCCTAGCTCCCTCCAGAAGAACCCCAGGGTTCCATGGAATCCTGGCTAAGAGTGGGTGTAATATACAGACCTACCACCTACATAAAGAAGAGTTCTGTACTAGAGGGGGTGATCGCTTTTTAGAGTCAGTAAGGTCAGATCGGCAGCCAATGGCGACACTTCAGCCTAAGTTCAGTTACCGCCACTCTGAATTACTGTTGTCATTTTAATAATAATGTGAATATCTGTTTTTATAGATGACTCTAAAGTGAGTGAAGAATTTTCCAGGGCGTGCGGCCCTACAAGCCAGTGTAACACACCGGGCAGTGTCACCATACCCAGGGGCAAGATAAAGAGGAACACAAGCTGCTGCTTCACAGAGAACTGCTTTCCGCCAACACCCACATGTAAGTCTTGCCATCTCCCTTGGTCTAAAGATACTTCATGGCACCAAACGGGTTACCAAGGTCCTAAAATGCTGAGGGAACACGGAGGTATTTCAGAAAACTACACTGCATTTTGGCCACTAGGTGGAGATGAAGATATATTAAATCTATCAAATTCCATTGACGTTCCATTCAGCTTGCAGGGATTTCCTCGCTTTGGATGGAATTTCCTCTTACTTCCTACTTTGGCTATGGAGCAGGAAGTGAATGGAAATCTCCTCCTCTGTGGGACACGTTTGACAAAAAAAAAGTTGCCTTCAGTTTTACTTTAAAGCTGAACTTTGGTTAAAAAAAAAAAGTTTTTCAAGCATTCTAACTTATGTCTAGCGAAGAGCATAAAAGGAGATCGACTTATCTAGTCGTATGATTCTCCCGCACAAACCCCATTTCCCCCCCCCCCCCCTAGCAATCTTGAGTAATGGACTGTTCCTGACATCATCAAGGCCATAGGCCTTCTCTGGGTGTGAGGATGGATCGTGGGGGGCTGTTTGTTGGTGGAGCGGAGGATCAGGTGAATATATAAGGCTTTCTCCTCTCCCAGAGACAAAATTAGCACTTGGCCCTTGTAGTGAGCGGAGGCCAGTCCATAAGGGGCGCCGCACCACCCCCCCCCCCCCCCCCCCAATCTACATGCAGGGTGCTGGACTCATAGGTTGAGGTTGTTTTTTGTGTTTTTTCCTTTTTTTTTTTTTTTTGCACATGATTAGAGCCTCTAATTGGCTTCAAAATGGTTGGGCTCTGCGCCCAAAACCCACCCACTTGTGACATTAGTGAATCAATATTCGCTATTGTCTTCCAGCTTCTCCTCCTGGTCAATCAGGACAGGAGGCGGATCTTAACACCAGATTAGCCAGGAGGAGAAGCCGGGGAAGTCTCAACCTCGACGGGGTAAAGCTCCGCACACACTATCAGATTATCTGCTGAGTTTTTTCCTTCAAATTTACCAAAACCATGTAGTAGAAGGGCCGGCCTGATTGCATACACATTGAAACGCCTAAGGTTTGTCCTCATATTATATGGTTTTGGTAAATCTGAAGGAAAAACTCAGCAGATAATCTGATAGTGTGTATGGGGCTTTAGTGTGGACCTGGCAGGTGAATTTGTTTGCCAACCCTCCCCCCCAAAAAAAATGGTGCACCAGCCGCCACTGGTAGTACAGGTACAGCTGTTCTTGTTCTTGTTCTTGTTCTTGTTCTTGTTCTTGTTCTTGTTCTTGTTCTTGTTCTTGTTCTTGTTCTTCTTCTTGTTCTTCTTCTTGTTCTTCTTCTTGTTCTTCTTCTTGTTCTTCTTCTTGTTCTTCTTCTTGTTCTTCTTCTTGTTCTTCTTCTTGTTCTTCTTCTTGTTCTTCTTTTCCCTACTAGTCAAGCACACTGCTAACCCTCCAAGGCCAGCCATACACGGGGTTGAATTTCAAAAGCATTAAAATCTTATCTGAGAATTTTCGTTCGCATTTCGCACCATTGGTGTGCCGCAGCAACAGCTGATTTTCCTGTGGTCATCAAATATTTGAGTGATCGGGCATGTGTGGAAACTAACGGTTTTCTAATCAATGATTGGAGAATCGTGTGAGAAATAGAATTGAAAAAGAAATGCGCATGAACGCAAAAGAAAATTCCCAGAAAGAAAAGCAGATTCCCGGCCACGAAAAAATCTTTTCTGTAGCAACATAAGGTGAAATATGCAGCTTGGTTGGTCAAATTTCAAAATCGATGGTGGCATCGTTGGATCACAAAACGCACAAAATGTCTGCTTTTCAGAAAGCAATTTGTTCGCAATTCGGCCCATGTATGGCCTGCATAAGGGAAGTTTTGCTCTTAACTCAACATGTGAATTCCCACCTTCTGTGGCATCATTGGCCCAGCAAGTCAAATACGTAATAATTATGTCACAAGTGCAGTGCGAAAAAAATAGTTTTTTGTTTATTCGTATTCTAATTCGATTAGAATTTTCCAAATTTGATGACAATTATTTTAGTTAGACTCCAATCGAAAACAATTTACATTTTTCGAATTCAATGCGGCTGGCAAATTTTTCACACCTAATGCTGCGTACACACGAGCGTAAAGTCTGACAAAGTCAGACGGAAGCTTTTCATCGTATATTTCGATCGTGTGTATGCGTCATCTGACTTTTTTTTTTTTTTTTTTTTTTTTTTTTTTTTTGACGTACCGAGAAATAGAACAGCTTTTAAAAATTTCCGGCGGAACCAATTCCAATCAGGAAAAATCGATCGTCTGTAAGCTGTCCTGACAGACCAAAAACGACGCATGCTCTGAAGCAAGTACAAGACGGAGGCTATTGGCTACTGGCTATTGAACTTCCTTTTTCTAGTCCCGTCATATGTGCTGTACGTCACTGCATTTTTAACGATCGGACTTTAGTGTGACTGTATGTACACACGACAGTTTCAGCGGAACTCCATCGGAAAAACCTTTTGGAGTTTATTCCAACGGGAAAATCGGTCGTATGTACGCAGCATAAGAATTGCAATAGGTTTAAATTTCATGTTGCTTTCCAAATTTGAATTAAAATCAGAATTTCGTTATAACAAACTAATTTTTATTTTTATTTGTTATTGGGGAAATTTAGGTGTATCCGAATGCTGAATTACAATAGTAACGAATTCTCCGCAATATCGAGAAATTTCTCCTGAATTTCGATTTTGGAACGAAATCTATATTGCACATGTCTAACCATAACCCTTTGTAGTATTCAAAGTGGGATCCCCACTGGGTTGCTGGAGGTCATCTTGGGGACAGGGAGTCTGTACTCCTTTAGCCCACTATCACACAAGTGGCCAGGTGGTTGGCATTGGTTTTTAATAGCACCCCAATAGCCCACCTAAAAGTTTCCATACAACGTCACAGCTGCGGCACTGCCTTTCAAACTCGTCCATCCAAGTCTATCAGCCATTGCCTCAACTTCAAGCCAAATGCTTGGCTTGCGGCACATTAGTCCCGTAAAAAAAAGAAAAAAAAATGGCAATCGGGAGGTTGAAGGATCTCCCCCTGAACACCTGGTAGTGACTATTAAGCCTGAAAAGTGATCGCTATGCAGAACCTGCCCATTCGAGTCCATTCACACAGGGGCAACACGACTTCCAGTGTGACTTTGGGAGGCAACTTGGACACGACTTGAGTGAATCACAACACGACTTGAGGCAACTTACAAGGCAACTTAAAGTTGCCTCCAGGAAGAGGACTTTGCCAGTGGCCAATCACATAATAATCAGCTCTGTGGGAGGGAGGAGTTTTGCCTAGAAAACTATTTTTACTTCTGGAAAGTTGCTTCAGTTAAGACAGGGGATCCGACTTGGAGGCGACTTCCATTGAAATCAATGGGTACAAGTTGCCTAGAAGTCGGATTGAAGTAGTACAGGAACCTTTTCTGAAGTCGGAGCAACTTCAGTAGTGTACATTAAGACGGCTCTCATTCACTTAGATTGATTTTTATCATGTTGCGCAACTTGGGACGACTTCAAGTCTGATCCAAAGTTGCCCCTGTGTGAATGGACTCTTAGCGTCAAGCCATAGAAGGGTTATTAGCCCCTCTTTAATGCAGATCATGTCTCATGGAATTCTTCCTTAATTTTCCAGTGCCTGAAGAGAGCTTTGAACCGAATGGAGTGACCTGTGCCACCTGTGTATCTTCGGATTCAGATTGGTGTTACACTGAGAAGACCATGAGATGTACCGGCAATGAAAATATGTGTGTTCTGGAATCTTCCCATCAGTATGGTAATTATAGTTGTTTGTTATGCCCACACGCATACAGTGTATATATAACTTTGTAGGCTCAACTGGTATAAACGGTGGTAAACCATGCATGAGACATGGACAGCCCAGGTACAGTCCAAGCAGGTCTGTCCTGCAAACCATGCAGGAGAGCCTTGTACAGCAAGTCCATAGCATAAAGCAAACTTTACCTGTCCAAGCCAGTCATTTTTAAGTTCAGGTCAGTTCCTGACCAACAAGATGCCCCTAATGATCTCCCCCAAAAAAGGTAGATCTTTCACCCTTTAGTGCTCTGTCAGTAGTCTGCCTTTTCACTCAGCGGTAGGCTCTCACAGCAAAGCACGAGTGTCTCCTGAGCCTCAACCAGCCTAAATATATAAAGCTCTGTGCACAGCTGACAATAATACAGAGGTCTGACTACCAGCAAAGATGTGCACCTAGGAATGGAGGCTTTATCTTGCCCAAAGCTCTACAAAAGCCTCTAGGCTTCAGGACAGAGACCAGGATTTAAAAAAGATTCTGAGAAAACAATTATTTATTTATTTTTTGTTCACATCAGTCACAGACCCTGGAGCCCCTTACCATGACTGTGAGAAAGCTAGGTGACCTAGAAGTACCATCTCTTCCGAGAAACAAACACCTAGCTCTTTTAGCGTTCTGACAGCAGTCGGCCTTTTCACCCAGCAGCGGGCTCACAGCAAAAAGAGCCCTGAGCATCAATCCGCTTAAATATATTAAGCCCTGTGCACAGTTGACTTATGAGGTCAGGCTACCAGGTACGATAGGGCACTAGGAATATAGGGTTTATTCAATCCAAAGCCTCTGAGCTTCAGGACCGTAACAGGATCTTGTTTTCTCCATCAGCCATAGACCCTGGAGCCCCTCACCATGCATTTGTGAAAACCTAAGTGACACATGCTCACCATCTCTTCTCCAAAACAAATGTGTAGTTCTAGCTTTTAGTGTTCTGTCAGCCTTTTCACCCAGCAGCAGGCTCTCACAGCAAAGAGCACAAAGAGCCCTGAGCATCAGTCAACTCAAATTATATAAAGGCCTGTTCACAGTTGACTAATGGTGAGTTCTGGCTACCAGGCAAGATGTGGACCTAGGAATGGAGGCTTTATGCAACTTAAAGGTCTACAAACCCTCCAGGCTCCAAGACTTACTAAGATTTTGAGAAAACAACAAGTTTGACTTTTGCAGATCAGCCATGACACTAGAGCCCCCCCAGAGCCCACTAGAGCCCCCCAGGTGACCTACACAGCTTTGAATTAATAAGCAAATGGTTAAACCATTTTTTTATGGTGTTTATGTATCATTGGGATCCCAGAAACACAAAAGGAAGTAAGTTGAGATCTTTCAAAATGCCACCAGCACAAGTGTCCCCTTTGGGAGATTTCACCTCACTTTTGTTTTAGTAAAATATTGGATTACCCATCACTTTTCAGTTTTTTTTTATTTTTTCTATCCCAGTGACAATGGTCATCAGGACAAATATAAAAAGGCCCAAACTTTCCAGTAGGGCCACAGCAGCAAGAAAAATCTAAAACGGGAGGTAGACAGTTGTAGCCTCGCACCACAGGTCATGGAGTCCAAGGAAGATTTTGGGTAATTCACATTAGAGCCAACGAGTTCCTCTTTATCAGAATTTATATATGCTGTGACAGGACTCCATATGATATTAGTAGTAGGTGTACAATAAAAGAGCAATAGTAGCAGGTTGGCGATCTTGTTGCACTCCGATATGAATTAATTCAAATCTTCTTTGGACTCAGAGCCATACCATTGTTCACAATCTATCACGTACCTGGTGGTAGAGTCTGATTTGCAGAGGAGGCCTCTTACACCTGACTCGAGGCCCCTGGCAGAATAAACAGGAGGCGTGGGAGTGCAGAGTGGCATGAGTGCCTGGCAGAGGAGCTGGACAGGAACTGATGGTGGAGCTAGAATAGAACCAGAAACTACTGTCAGGCTGGAGCTCAGGCAGGTGCAGGCAGGCAGGCTGGAGGCACGGGTAAACAAGTCCAGAACAGACGTGATGCAGGAGCAGTCAGGTGCAGGCAGGTTCGGCAACAGGCTGGCAGCAAAGTAGCAGAAGGAGCAGGCAGTAATGAAGGCAAGCCGAGAACCATCACAGGTTGCAAGTGCATGCACACGTTGGCATTCCGTGCAACATTAGCGTGCATGCATAGGTGCGCAAGCGTGCCCGCGCAGCCCTTCTTAGTGGGACATGCAGTACAGGGGAACTTCTGTGGCTGCCATCTTGATTATTGGCATGCCCTTCCTAACACTATCGCTGCTTTTCTCATATTTCGAGGCTTCTAGATCGTGACACCTTGCTACATGTGAGCTGCCTCACCATCAGCTTAATTCATGGGTCTTCAAACTACGGCCCTCCAGTTGTTCAGGAACTACAATTTCCATCATGCCTAGTCGTGCCTGTGACTGTCAGAGCTGCACAATGCCTCATGGGATGTGTAGTTTTGCAACAGCTGGAGGGCCGTAGTTTGAGGATCCCTGGCTTAATTGATTGGATACGGCAGAGTCTGATTACAAAACATTCATTGGGTGACGGTCACAGGTATTCATCCAGGCAGAATGACTCCCAACCCCCCCCCCCCTCCATATTTTCTCTAATATTTCCTATGATCATCAGTGGCCAAAATGTGGTATATTTTTCAGAAATACCTCAAGCAGAAAATATTGACAAGCTAACCATCATAAGGTGTGTGTGTGTGTGTGTGTGTGTGTGTGTGTGTGTGTGTGTGTGTGTGTGTGTGTGTACGGAATTTGTGCAGCCTAGACAAATGCTTGTGACATTCGTTCAACATGTTTTATAACTAGATCCCAACTGTAATCTCCCACACTAAAACTGTCCACGCACATGTAGCGCTACCCTCTTGAGGGCTGCTGAGTATTGTGGTCCGTCTCTCGCCCTACCTAGCCAGTCACACAGTTCACATTCACCCTCAGGCAGAAAACCAGGCCTTGAACTTTGTTTTTTTTTAGTTTGAGGGATATTAAACGTGGATGGGGTAAGGGAGTATGGGATGCCCACTTGATTGAAGCACAATGTGCACGGGCACTCAACCTATATACACCTCCACACTTTAACTCCAGAACATCACTTGCTTGCACTTCCAGGACCAGCTAGCACTGATATGCAGGCAGGGACTGCGGACCCCTTTGGTGTAGCAGAAAAATCTAGAAAGTCTTGGTGCTGACTGTCCTCGTGGCTACTGATCCCAGTACCACCTCTTCCAGCACTGCCAGTCCTCCTGGCTACAGCTGCCCCTCTCCACTGCCACCACAGTCCACTCCGCTGGCTCTGCACCCATCCCAGACTACATTCTCCCAGTCCTCTCAGGCATGCCTCCCCAGTCCATCCCGACTGTGTGTCACTCACCAGCCCTCTTGGCTGTGACCTGTTGTTCATCTCCTGGAGACTTTGCCTGGCAGTGTGGGGGCGGGGTCTGAATTGCACTGTTTTATGCTTTCTCTCCTGAGCTCTCTGTCCACCCCCATTGGGGGGGCTCTGCATAGCTCCCAACTGTCCCTGCTTTGGCGCAATGTCCCTCTGTCCCTCTTTTCCCCTTATTTGTCCCTTATTTTGGTCTGATCTATATAGTTGTATATAAAATGTACTTTTTTAATCTTTCAAAAAGTGTTTTACCAGTGCTAAACCTTTCATCCAATTTCTAAATTGTTGCATTTGTAATTTTTAAAAGCCAATATAAAAGAATAGTAGTGGTAAAAAAAATTCTGACATTTCTCTCCTACATATAAAAATCCCCCTTCCTTTTTTTTTTTTTTTTTTTTTTTTGCTAGAAAATTACATAGAACCCCCAAACAGAGCAGAGCCAGCGGAGTGGACTGAGTCGGTACCGGCACCGGAGGGCAGCGGTAAGAATGATCAAGTGGCTGACCAGCTGCTATGATTATTCTTATGGTATAGGGAATCGCCGGCTGAAAAAGCAGATATCTGAATGATGTCTGTAGCTGCACCCATCAGATATACCGCCACAAAGCCCAGGACGTCACATGACGGCCAGCCTTCAGCAAGTGGTTAATTAACCCCCCTTTTTTTTTTGGTGGGGTTAATTCTCCTTTAAGGGGGTGTGACAGGGGGCGTGTCCTATGCCTGCATACATTTGATAGTAGGTGTCCCTCATTCCCATCTCAAATTGTTGGTAGTTGTGCAGTGGAGAGACACAACACACTCCGATATCCAGCTCTACCGGGCTGAATGAAGACGGAAGTGTCTCTGACATCAAGTTTAACAATATATACTTATGAATATGCATAAGGTCTAGCCCCTTCCCACCGAGCGTATGCAGATATGCGCCCTCGGCTTTAGGGGGTTATACCGGGATGACCGCAGCTGCAGGCATCATCCCGATGCACTTTTTTATTTTTTTTTTATTTTTTATTTTTTATTTTAGAGCTAGTGATCGGCTTTCCAGGGTTAACAACCGATGCGGCTAAAAGCCGCTCAATTGCTATCCCGGAGGAGCAGGAGGGGACGTCCCCCGCACCCGCGGCGCTCTGACTGGGCCTCCCGTCCCACCAGGAGACCCGATCCGGAAACGGCTTTGTTCCAGTCTCCTGAATGTAAACATGGAAGCAACATCGCTTCCGGTTTACTTGGTTGCCAATGGCGCCAGATTAAAAAAAAATATATATACAGTATTTAGAATCGCCGTTTTCAGTGATCTGAACACTTTGAAGCGCAAAGGAGGGATTGGAAGTCTTTTAGACCGCCGCACCCCCCCCCCCCCCCCGATCCCTCCATAAAGAGTACCTGTCACCACTGCTTACTGTCACAGGGGATGTTTACCATCCTTGTGACAGCAATAAAAGTGATCAAATGTATTATTTATTTTTTAAAACCCAATTTAATAATATAAAAATATATAAAATAAGAAGGAAAAAAAAAACATTTTTAAAGTGTCCCCGCAAGCTCGGGCAGCAAAGAAAACGCATACGGAAGTCGCACACGCATATGTAAACAATGTTCAAATCACACATGTGAGGTATCGCCGCGATCGTCAGAGCAAGAGCAATAATTCTAGCACTAGACCTCCTCTGTAACTCTAGCCTGGTAACTGTAAAAAAATAATAATAATAAAGTGTCGCCTATGGATATTTTTAGGTGCCGTAGTTTGTCGCCATTCCTTGGCGTAACATCATCTTTCACATTATACAAAAAAAAAATTGGGCTAATTTTTTACGGTTTCTTCTTCTTTTTTTTTTTTTTTTTTTTTATAATTCATGAAAGTGTCTTTTTTTTTTTTTTTTCCAAAAAGTTGAGTTTAAAATACTGCTGCACAAATACGGTGTGACATAAAATATTGCAACAATCGCCGTTCTTTTCTCTGCTAAAGAGAAAATTGAGTACTGTCCGTGATACTATTTTTTTTTTATTTTTTTTTTTTTTTTTTTTTTTTTATTATTTGCACTAACATACAATTTTTCAGGACAAGCTTTTGGGGTATGTCCCCTTCTTCAAGGTCCAAGTAGTACGTACTGATTTAAAAAAAATTTAAGCAGAATGTAAAAAATATATATATACTCGCCAAAATATATATATACTCGCCAACCCCCCCCCCCCGTATGGTTAATGTATAGATTCATGCATTGCATGAATCTATCCATGACTGCCGCTGCCATCCACTATTCAGGTGTCCGGCCCCTTTTCGGATGCCGTGCGCCTGAATTACAGCAGCGTTTTTATTTTCTTGTTTTTTTTTTTTATTTATTTATTGAAGTAAATTAGAGCCATAGGGTAGACTCGGAGCGCAAAGCATTGCGCTCCGAGTCCACCCAGATGTGTTGGAAAAGCAAATTTTAAATTTTTTGCTTTTCTAACACTGAATCGCCTCTCCGCCAATCAGGAAGCGTTTCCCGATTGGCTTAAAAGGTTAGGTGATCCTATTGGACACCTAGGAGGTGGGGAGACGCCTGGCAGAAGCCACCGTGATCTCAGAAGGGAAGAAGACACGGAAGACGCTGCAAGATGCCTGTCCCCCTGCCTGATGATCCCTGATGTGCCTGTGGCTCGGGTATGTGCTGGTGTACCATCAAAGAGCGTGGAGGAGGGGTTGGGGTGGAGGTTGAGGTGCTATGGGGGGGGGTCGGGGGTTAAGGTACTGAGGGGGCTGGCTGTTTGCCACCCCCCCCCCAAACAAAAAAAACCATCAGCCACCACTGCAATCTAATCTTGATGTACAATCTAATCTCTACTCTCAATGTACAATCTAATCTATAATCTCGATGTACACTGTCGTGTTCGATGACCACTGCAATCTAATCTCGATGTACAAACTCTAATTTCTATTAGATTTACCAACATTCTAATTGGTACAAGGACCTACCTGACTGGACATTGAATATATGCTTTTTTTTTTTTTTTTTTTATGGTAATAGGTTCTTTTTAAATGGGATATATGAACTGCTTTGACTCTACTGGATTTTTTTTTTTCTGAAATAGAACCCATAGAACAAGTGACGGCTATACGTGGATGTGCCACGCGAAGTATATGCGATATTGGAACGCAGGAGGTGGCGTACGGGTTCCTTAACCTGACAATGAAGATCAAATGTTCCAGTGCAAGTTCTCCTCTGTACAGCCATCTCATCCCCTCCTTCACTTTCACTGTTGCTTCGATCCTGGCTGTATTATTATCGTGGTGATGGGATGATGGCAACACTAGCACTGAAAACATGATGATGTTGAAAATTGTATGCATTTCATGCAGATATTAAAAACATTGATTAATTCTTTTTTTATTTTTTATTTATGAAATGTAATTTAATAGCAGTAATGCTCTGTGTAGTAGAACAAAACTGAAAGAGAAACTGGAACAACAACAGCTGTGTTTGTCATAATTGTGGGATGATTTGACAACAAGCTGACAGGAGGAGAGAGCAGAACGATGACCTCATCAGTCTCCAGCTGCTCCTTCACTGACCAGTCAGAGGCTGGGGGCTGGAAGATGACTTGGCAATATTGCTTAACTAGAAAGTCAGGTCATCAGGTTGGCTGTGCTGTGTGGCAGAGCTGTGTAAATCTCAGGCCTGTATGAGCAGAAATTCAAATCCTTTGTCGGCCTATGTGATAATCTATCCACAGTGATATTTTTGCTGTCAACTTGCAATGTACTATATGAATGGGACTGGAAAGCCTGCACTCGGTGCCAAAAGTAATCTGAGCTGTGCTTTAGACCTTTTGAAGCTTTTCCCCACCAAGACCGATCACTGAGATAACTTTTCTATATGTCTGACAATTCACTACCGGTTCATTATTTGGTGGAATTTAACTGATTTAGACCCCTTTCACACCAGGGCGTTTTGCAGGCGCTATAGCGTTAGAAATAGCGCCTGCAATCCGCCCTAAAGAAGCTGCACCATTGTGTGTAGTGTGAAAGCCCCGAGGGCTTTCACACTACAGCGGTGCACTGGCAGGACGTCAGAAAAAAGTCCTGCCAGCAGCTTCTTTGGAGCGGTGTGTTTACCCCCGCCTCCACCGCTGCTCCCCATTGAAATCAATGGGGCAGCGCTGTAATGCCGCCGGCGGTTTTAACCCTTTCGCGGCCGCTAGTGGGGGGTAAAAGCACCCCGCTAGCGGCCGAAATGCGCCGCAAATCCGGCGGTAAAACGCCCCTAAAAATAGCGGCGTTTTACCGCCGACGCTATCAGCGGTGTGGTGTGAAAGGGGTCTTAGGGTTTGTTGGATGCTGGAGAATTAAATTCCAAGACAGTTTCTTTTATATAATTGGGGCTCTATTGGTGATATCTCTGTGCTGAATTCCCACGTCTGCACATCTACTGTGCCCATTATGAGGGGTTCTCATCATCCCTGTTCTGAGTTATTGGGTCACCATACCTGCTGTATCCATTATGAGGGGTTCCCACCATCCCTGTGCTGAGTTTCCATGTCTGTACACCTGCTGTGCCCATTATGAGGGGTTCCTACCATCCTTGTGCTGAGTTCCCAGGTCTGTACATCTGCTGTGCCCATTTATTTGAGGGGTTCTCGCCATCTTTATGCTGAGTTCCCAGGTCTGTACACCTGCTATGCCTATTATGAGGGCCTCCTACCATCCCTGTGCTGAGTCCCTGGGTCAGTACACCTGATTTGTCCATTATGAGGGGTTCCCACCATCCCCGTGCTGTCTTACTGGGTCTGCATACCTGCTGTGCCCAATATGAAGAGCTCCTACCATCCCTGTGCTTAGTTCCCAGGTCAGCACACCTGATGTGCCCATTATGAGGCGTTCCCACCATCCCTCTTCTGACTTACTTGGTCTGCACACCTGCTGTACCCAATAAGAAGGGCTCCCACCATCCATGTGCTGACTTCCTGGGTCTGTACACCTGCTGATTTCCTGGGTCTGCACACCTGGTGAGCCCATTGTGAGGGGTTCCCACCATCCCTGGTTTGAGTTGCCAAGTCTGCACCCCTGCTGTCCCATTATGAAGTGTTTCCACCATTCCTTTTGCCTTTGGCCAAAATAACTCTGGCCATACATACATTTTCCTTATGCCCATTCTATTTGCTATGGTTGGTTCCTACTAATGACAACTCTTAGCCACACAGTGTAGATCCATCAGCTGACTTAAAGCTATAATGAGATGCTTTGATGAAGGCTCCTTAGCCGAAAATGCGTCAGTGTATAGCCTGTACCCATGTAACCAATAAAGGACTTTTATTCAAGAGCATTCGCATGCCAACCCATTTTGGTTCAAATATAATGAGATTTGGTGATAAAGTACTGTTAGCCGTTGACTCTAATGTAAATATGTCATTGCAAGCTATCCGCAGATACATTTATAAAACTTTATTTTATATTCATTGATAAAAATTATTAGAATCATGCTTTGTAGTGTCATCACTTACATTACAAGATTTAAAGCCCAACTCTAGTGTTGGCTTTTTACACCTACTATCCATCTCGACAATCCAATGTGGCTTCATGGGTCCTCCTCTATGATCCAGTGCTAATCCTCCCTCTGGGTTTAATGACTCATTTAACCTACTTCCTATTTACCCACGACTTCAAGGACCTACCTCCTGGGGTTATGTCATCTAGATGCCCTGGACTTATTATTCAGTATTTTCAGGACTGCCGTTTGTCAGAGGTAGATGAGGAGCCACCATGACCAACCCAAAGAGCTGAAGAAGAAAGGTATGTATCCAGATTGGGGGGGGGGGGGAAATAAGAATAAAGAAGTTGAGGTGCTCCAAGGATTTGGGGGCTGGAAACGGGATGGGGATACTGGAGTTAGTTTAGTTGTTTGTTTTTGTTTTTTTGAGCTTTTGCTATGGTGGGGAGGTGTAGATATCCTCTTTACTGCTACCTATGTCAACATTGTGGGGAATTTCCCCTCACTCCCCGCTCTGTCTGATAAATAGAGAGAAGATGGGAAGAAAACACTGCACAGAAAAGATTGACAAATTTAAAATGGGTAACAGACCCAATATCACCCTAAAAAAAAAAAAAAAAAAAAATTGGCTGGAGTTGGCTTTAACGACTTGACCTCTACAAAGGTTTACCCCCCCCCCCCCCTTCATTAACAGGCCGTTTTTTGTGAAACGGCACTGCGTGACTTTAACTGACAATTGCGCGGGCTGTGCAATGCTGTACTCAAAATGTATGTCCTTTTTTTTTCCCACAAATGGAGCTTTCTTTTGGGAGTATTTAATCGCCTCTGCGTTTATTTTTTGCACCATAAACAGACTGACAATTTAAAAAAAAACAACATATTATTCGTTTTTAGTTTTCAGCCAAGGAAGCTGCCATCTTGGGCCCTGTTTAATCTTCAACTGCCATGATGCTGCACATGTGATCAGTTAGGACACCAGCCATTGGATGGTTTGACATTTCGGTTGAGAGCACAACCAATGTGACAGTTAGAATTCCCGGCCTGCCAGGAATGTAACTGCTTTTTGAAACTGTTAAATCGATTCCTCTTTAATTCTTCTCTACTCTGTTAAAAATGTATTTGAAACCCAGCCCCCGACGGTGGCGACGTGGTTAAAAAGAGTAGCGGACATATACACGCAATGGAGGACTTGGTGGCCACGGAAAAAGGCCTGAATGAGAAAGTCTCCAAAAAATTGTACTTTTACAGGTTTATCTATTTCAAGGACGGCTAGTGAACCAAACCCCCTGGGGGATTGGGTGTGACTGGACAGGGGTATATACATCCCTATACCCCCCCTCCCCCCTTCTTCCTTTTTTTTTTTTTTTCTTTTCTCCTTCTTTTGCTTCTCCTCCACTCTCCCATTTTTCCTCTAAACCCTCCCTTTTTACCCCTTTACCCCTTTTCTCTCTTCTTCCTCCTTTTTTTTTTTTTTTTCCCCAGCATCGGCTTATGCTGGGAAAAACAGAGGCCATGCGGGATGCAAAGGATCCCTAACTCAGTAGACATGCATCCTGCCTTTATTCCATTAGGAGACTTTGAGTAAAGTGCTCTCATGGTTGTGTAATAAAATGGATAAAGTGATGTATAGCCTGTACTGTCATTGTATTATACCCTGTTGGATGTTCTGTATCTCTGCACAAAGTCCTGACCTGAATCCTATTGAGATGTTGTGGTATGACCTTAAAAAGGCCGTTCATGCTCGAAAACCCTCTAATGTAACTGAATTAGGACAATTCTGCGAAGATGAGTGGGCCAAAATTCCTCCAGGACGCTGTAAAAGCCTCATTGCACGTTATCGCAAACGCTTGGTTGCAGTTGTTGCTGCTAAGGGTGGCCCAACCAGTTATTAGGTTTAGGGGGCAATCACTTTTTCACACAGGGCCATGATGGTTTGGGTTTTTTTTCACCTTTAATAATAAACACCTTCATTTACAAATTGCATTTTGTGTTTACTTGTGTTGTCCTTGACTATTGTTTAAATTGGTTTGATGTTCCGAAACACTTAAGTGTGACAAACATGCAAAGGAACAGGAAATGAGGAAGGGGGCAAACACTTTTTCACACCACTGTATGTGTGTGTGTATATATAATGTATGTTTAAAATGATATATTTCACTATATTGTCTAATAATATTATGAAATTGTCTATAAATAAACCATTTTTTGCACTAGATCTTGTGTTTGTGTCATTAATCCACAGTCGTATAAATAAAAGCCCCCTTTGATGGGACATGTTAGACCCTGGATTCTAAATGAAGTCACATGTAAGGGTTCCTTCACACCTGCGGCAGCCATTGCTGCCCCTCTTAAACGTGATCTGTCTTTGATCACTTTTCCTAGAGTGGTACAAGGGTGACTGCCAGACATTCAGGAGGTGGTACTGATGCCTTCTTGAATATTTTATTTTAATTTTTTTGCAAGCCAAATAAGGATTTTGAAAGGGAATATTGAGCTGCAACCGCAAGCCTAGTGTTTGGATCGAGGTTACGGCGCCGTATTGCCATTCACTGAATGGGTTGCATTTGGTAATGGTACTCCCTGCCAGTTGCGATATGGGGTATAATTGTTGCCTTGAATAAAAGCCTTGGCGTGTGTACAGCCCCATCTAGCCACCATTGCAGCTCAAGAGGTGGGTGGTTGGGGCACTGCATCTCAACTGCCTATTTCTACCACCCCTGTTTTGTTAAGTGATTGATTTAAACATTCTAGAAAAAGTTATTTATTTTTTATTAATTTTTTCCCTAAGATGGCTTTTAGACCAACATCACTTCTGCAAGTTCTAAAAAATCTAGGAGGGGCTCATCACAAGTCATTTAGATTGTAATTTATGTATTATTTAAATTTAAAATAATAATACAATTTATATATTATTTAAAAGTAACTAACATTTTTTGTTGTGGAGATTTAATTTTATATTTATTTCACAAAATGAAACAATTTTATTTTAATTATTGTCTTTTTTTTTTTTTTTTTTTTCTAGGTACCTGACAATATTTTTTACAAGGTGCACTCCTGTCAAAGCGTATTAAACAAAATTGTACTGAAGAAACTGCCTGCCTTTAAACTATCTCTCTGTAACTGAAACTCTGTAGGCTTATAGCAACAGAGCAGACAGGAAAAGAAACCTTGTATGTTGTGTATAAACATTTATATAAGTTATTTATTTAACTGACAAATGTTTTATACACGGGTGTGCCCACGACCCTTGTGTCACAGAGTATTAGGGCCGGTTCACACAGCGAGGCGAAGCGAGGCGACACGGCTCGCCTCGCCTCGCTCCCGCAAGTCGCCCCCGTTCTGTACAATGGAACCGTTCTGAGAGGAGCGACTCGAGTCGCTCCGACTCAGAAAAAAGGTTCCTGTACTACTTCGGGGCGACTTCGGGGGCGACTTGCATTGACTTCTATACAGAAGTCCTCTGCAAGTCGCCGCTGAGCTCCCCGCAGGTCGCGGCGAGGTAAGTCGGAGACGCCTCGCCGCGCCTCGCTGTGTGAACCGGCCCTTAAACAAAATGGTACTGAAGAAACTGTTTGCCTTCAAGCTGTCTCTTCGTAACTGAAACTACACCTATAGAAGAGCAGACCGGAAAAGAGAGAGGAAGGATCAGTCACTCTTCTAAACAATGTATGTTGCATATAAAACATTTGTCAGTTAAATAAAGAATTTCTATAAATAATAAAAAAAAAAAAAAAAGGCAGTTTAACCACTTAAGCCCGGACCATTTTGCTGGCTAAAGACCAGAGCACTTTTTGCGATTAAGGCACTGCGTCGCTTTAACTGGCAATTACGCGGTCGTGCGACGTGGCTCCCAAACAAAATTAACATCCTTTTTTTTTCCCCACACATAGAGCTTTCTTTTAGTGGTATTTGATCACCTCTGCGTTTTTTATTTTTTGTGCTATAAACAAAAAAAGAGCGACAACTTTGACAAAAATGCAATATTTTTTACATTTTGCTATAATATGCCCCAAAATATATAAACATACATAAATATTTTTGGTAAAAAAAATTGCAATAAGCGTTTATTGATTGGTTTGCGCAAAAGTTATAGCGTTTACAAAATAGGGGATAGTATTATGACATTTTTATTAATATTTTTATTTTATTTTTTACTAGTAATGGCGGCGATCAGCCATTTTTATCGTGACTGCGACATGGCGGACACATCGGACATTTTTGACACATTTTTGGGACCATTGTCATTTATACAGCAATCGGTGCTATACAAATGCACTGATTCCTGTGTAAATGACACTGGCAGCGAAAGGGGTTAACCACTAGGGGGCAGTGTAGGGGTTAAGTGTGTCCTGGAGAGTGATTCTAACTGTGGGGGGGCGTGGCTGCGTGTGACACATCACTGATCTCTGCTCCCGATCGCAGGGAGCCGAGATCGGTGACACTGTCACTAGGCAGAACGAGGAGATGCTTGTTTACATTAGCTCCACTTTTGTAGAAAAAAAAATAGCAAATAAAAAAAATAAATAAATAATAATATATATATATATATATATATATATATATATATATATATATATATATATAGCGTCTACAATCGCTACACAAGCCTTATTGTATTGTAAAGTGTTACTAAACCCCGGCCCCTGCATTTACTATATCTGGTCTCCTACAGTACACAGAACATGGAAATGCAATTATTTTAGTAAATAGAAACTGCCAAATACCTTTTCTCATCATCAGTATATAGCAGTCTTGTGACTGCTATCGGTGTCTGGTTAAAGCTTGGAGGAGTTTTAATTCTCCCTTGATTGTCCTCTGAGGCTGCAGGACCCCTGACCCTCTGTCTGGACAGTGCTGATTGACCCTGTGCTGATCACATGCACTCTCTCAAGAAAAAAAAAAATCTCTAGCAATACACACCAAATTGTGCATACGCAGCATGCCCCCAAAGGCACTGTTCTGTTCAGGAGATGGACTGGGGACTGTGGAAGAGGGGGAGGATCAGGGAAGACAGGATCAAATATACTTTTTACACAATGCATTAACAGGTTCCACAGTGAGTTTAAAGAGGAAGTAAACCCTGATGAGTTTACTTCCTCTTTCATTCCCTGCAAAGGCAAAGCATAATGGACTACTGTGCATCGCATAGTAGTCCATTATGTGTCACTTACCTGACACAGGAGCCAGCAAAGTCGCCGCTGTCCCCTGTAGTCCGCCGCATCCATCTTGTTGGTGGGGTCTCGCAGCTCCGCCGCTGTCATTCGGCGAAGCCACGATGACGTCACTCCCGCGCATGCGCACGGGAGCCGACACGCGCGGCAGCTCCGTCGCTGAGAATGGCGCGCTCAGTGCGCCTGCGCGCCGCTGTCTACGGCGCATGCACCGTAGACAGCGGTGCCTGTTTTCGGGCAAATATCTCCTAAACCATATAGGTTTAGGAGATATTGCTTGGACCTACAGGTAAGACTTAATCTAGGCTTACCTGTAGGTCAAAGTGGTTTGTAAGGGTTTACAACCACTTTAACAAGCATGCTTTACTGCATATACAGACTGATTTGACTGTTTTTGTATAAAGTGTACTGAAGAAGCTGTTTGCCTTCAAGCTGTCTCTCTGTTACTGAACCTCTGTACACCTATAATGCCTTGTACACACGGGTCGGACATTCCGACAACAAAATCCGTCTGATTTTTTTCCAACAGATTTTGTCTTAAACCGGTGTTGCATACACACGGTCGGACAAAGTTGTCAGAAAATCCGATCGTTCGGAACGTGATGACATTCGTTCGTTACGACGGGACTACGTAGAGGCCAATAGCTTTGGTCTCGTAATTTGATCTGAGCCTGCGTGGCACTTTGTCCGATCGGAATTCTCGACAAACAATCGGAAAAAGTCCGATCTGATTTTTTTTTTTTTGTCGGAAAATTTGAGATCCTGCTCTCAAATTTTTTCCATCTGAATTTCCGACGAAAAAAGTCCGATAGAGCCCACACACAATCGTATTTTCTGACAATATAATCCGATCGGACCTTTTCCTTTGGAATTCCCGACCGTGTGTACGGGGCATTACAGAGCAGACAGGAAAAGAGGAAGAGGGGATGGTGAAAGGTAATTTTAGAATAACGTTAAATTACAATAAGGCATGTCTAGCAATTGTATACGCTATATTATTATTATTTTTTTATCTATCAAAAAGTGTTTTCCAGCGCTAAACCTTTCATCTGATTTCTAAATTGCTGCATTTGTAAATTCCAAAAGCCAATATAAAAAACAAAAAAGCACTCGTGGGTTTAACTAATTAGTTTTTTGTACAATTCTCCTTTAAAGGGGGGCGTGGCAAGCGGTGTGTCCTATGCCTGCATACTTTTGCTGATAGGTGTCCCTCATTCCCATATCAAAAAGTTGGGAGGTATGCATGACTATTGGCCGGCTATTACAGCCCCTCCTATCATTTGTGCATTACTTTGAGGAGTCGGCTGGATATCCCACATTAGACTGACTCATTCGAGTATTCAACACTTGTACCTCATCATGAGCTCGCTCCTGGGATATCTATGTGTGCTCTCAGCTTTCACAGCAACTGGTGAGTCCGTTCTCTTCAGATTTATATGCTGTCTCATATATATCTACAGCAGCCTTTCTCAACCTTTCCAGCACAATATAACTTTCTGGTCTTGGAGAACCCTTGCTAAAAAATACTATATCTACGACTCATGATACATTAGTGTGATAGTCGGTGGGAAGAACGCTCCTTACACGTGTCGTCATTGGGAAGGATTACCCCCTTACAGATAGCTAAAAAGATCAATGGTGTCAGTGGGAACTTATCGGAGAGGTAGAAATTGCTCAAGGAACCCCTAGCAACCTCTGGATGAAACCTAGTGTTGTTAGTGTTCCACAGAACCCTGGTTGAGAAACCCTACATTTTAAAGTAAGAGCAAGCTATATTTTATAAATGTCTAGAAGGAAGACCTGGATGAACCCTAGTGTTCTATAGAACCCTGGTTGAGAAACCCTGCTCTAAAGTAAGAGCAAGCTATATTTTATAAATGTCTAGTCCAGCGTTTCTCAACTCCAGTCCTCAAGGCGCCCCAACAGGTCATGTTTTCAGGATTTCCCTCAGATGAAAGAGCTGTGGTAATTACTAAGGCAGGGAAACTGATCAAATCACCTGTGCAAAATAATGGAAAGCCTGAAAACTTGACCTGTTGGGGCACCTTGAGGAGTGGAGTTGAGAAACACTGGACTAGTCAGATGTCTAGAAGGAAGACCTGGATGAACCCTAGTGTTCCACAGAACCCTGGTTGAGAAACCCTGCTCTAAAGTAAGAGCAAGTTATATTTTATAAATGTCTAGTCCAGCGTTTCTCAACGCCAGTCCTCAAGGTGCCCCAACAGGTCATGTTTTCAGGATTTCCCTCAGATGAAAGAGCTGTGGTAATTACTAAGGCAGTGAAAATAATGGAAAGCCTGAAAACTTGACCTGTTGGGGGCCTTGAGGACTGGAGTTGAGAAACACTGGTCTAGTCAGATGTCTAGAAGGAAGACCTGGATGAACCCTAGTGTTCCACAGAACCCTGGTTGAGAAACACTAGTCTAAATTAAGCGCAAGCTATATTTTATAAATGTATAGTTAGATGTCTAGAAGGAAGACCTGGATGAACCCTAGTGTTCCACAGAACCCTGGTTGAGAAACCCTGCTCTAAAGTAAGAGCAAGCTATATTTTATAAATGTCTATTGAGATGTCTAGAAGGAAGACCTGGATGAACCCCAGTGTTCCACAGAACCCTGTTTGAGAAACCCTGCTCTAAAGTAAGGGCAAGCTATATTTTATAAATGTCTAGTCCAGAGTTTCTCAACTCCAGTCCTCAAGGCGCCCCAACAGGTCATGTTTTCAGGATTTCTCTCAGATGAAAGAGCTGTGGTAATTACTAAGGCAGTGAAACTGATCAAATCACCTGTGCAAAATAATGGAAAGCCTGAAAACTTGACCTGTTGGGGCGCCTTGAGGATGGGGTTGCCACCTTTTCTTCAAGCCAAACCCGAACACTTTAGTGGCACAGGGCACATTTTTTCGTAGTATACACTATAGGATTATAAAAGACATGGGACACCAAATAGGCGCACGGTCGGCGGGGGCTGGGGGGGACACCTACCCGCCCCCTCCTCTTCTCCCCCCCGAGTTCCTTTCTTTCTTTCTCCCTTTACCCCCCCCCCCCCCCCCTTCAATCCTTTTGCCCCCTCACATTTCCTCAGTCAAACCTGGAATATTTCATTTTATGGGGCTTGAATAAAGCAGCCGTTTGCTCTCCCACTCGGTCACGAGTGTCGGGAACTACGCCACCCCACGCACCCTAGCGGGTCCGGCGGATACCGGTCCTGAAGGCTGGGGACTCTGGCCCAGCACTACCCGGCACGACCTGAGTAAGCCTCTTTATAAGATAGGTCCACATTATTTCTGTGTTTGCTAATCAGTTGTGCCTCTGTATAGCAATGTTCTATTAGCCACGACCAATGTAGCAGGGTAATAGCGTTGTCTGTATTGCGAGTAGCTAAGGTCGTGGCAGCACCTTATGTTTAAGATGCTTATATGACTTGCACGTTTGTATGTCTTGCAGTTTTTCAATAAAATCTTTTTTGGAAAAAAAATAAAAAATAAAAGACATGGGACACCTTTGGGTGCCCCCCCAAGGAAAGTGGTAATGCAGTGCGCTGCGGAAAACAGTGGCTGTGGCCAAACTGCTCTTACTAACATCATGCCCCCCCCCCCCCCCAGTGATGCCAAACCTACCCTCAGAGAGCAGATCCCGAATGGCAACAGATTTTTGTGTTACTATCTAAGCTACCTGGGGAGCCACAGCCCAGTCTAAATAATGTGTCCGGGTTTCAGGCAGACTGAAACCCGGACACAGGATTCCAAATCCGAACTGTCCGGGTGAATCCTGGACAGGTGGCAACCCTACTTGAGGACTGGAGTTGAGAAACACTGGTCTAGTCAGATGTATAGAAGAAAGACCTGGATGAACCCTAGTGTTCCACAGAACCCTGGCTGAGAAACACTAAAGTAAGAGCAAGTTATATTTTATAAATGTCTAGCCAGATGTCTAGAAGGAAGACCTCTCAACTGCTGTCGTAGAGTGTATAGGCTCAATTCACTATTTTGTAGTGATCACTATTATCAGCTAAGTTTTTGGCATCAGCTAAATCATACCATCCCAAGCTATTCGATGTACGAGGATGCTGAAGCAATAGAGTAAATGTTACCATCAAACACGCAAACATTATTCTTTTGTAGCACACTTACCTGAAAATAAGAATTGTTCAGCCACCATTGTATTTGAAGGGGCTTTAAAGGTCTTCAATATGTTTGGGATCTGCGGGGAGCTGTTGGCCTGCAGCCAACCTGGATGTTCCTTCTTGCTTCAGGGTGTGCCCGGGCTCAGTTTGTTTACTGCTTCTTGCAAACTGAGCATATTCCAGGAGTCTGTGTTAGGCTGGATTCACACCTATGGCATTTTTAGTGCTTTTTGCATTTTGCAGATTTGCTCTACAGAACGTGTTCCATAGGAAAACATGTTAATTAGGCTGTAGTGCAAATCTGAAAAATGCAAAAAGCACTTAAAATGCCATAGGTGTGAATCAAGCCTTAGGATTCTTTCAATACAAATGTTCCGATCGGGTCCACCTGCCTGTTTTGCAGTCGGAACCGATCAGAAGCTCCATTCTTCTCTATGGAGCATATGGTTGCCACCTCATCCCTTTAAACCCGAACACATCCACATGGGTGTAAACACCTACATCCAATCCATAGTTACATAGTAGGTGAGGTTGAAAAAAGGCACAAGTCCATCAAGTCCAACCTATGTGTGTGATTATATGTCAGTATTACATTGTATATCCCTGTATGTTGTGGTTGTTCAGGTGCTTATCTAATAGTTTCTTGAATCTATCAATGCCCCCCCGCTGAGACCACCGCCTGTGGAAGGGAATTCCACATCCTTGCCGCTCTTACAGTAAAGAACCCTCTACGTAATTTAAAGCGGGAGTCCGCCGGGACTCTGCGTTTTTTTTTTTTTTAAAAAGCCAGCAGCTACAAATACTGCAGCTGCTGACTTTTAAAATAGTGACACTTACCTGTCCAGCGCGCCCGCGATGTCGGCACCCGAAGCCGATCTCTAGATCGTCTGTAAGGTGCTTCCGCCGCCATCTTGGGTATGGGAATCAGGAAATGGAGCCTTTCGGCTTCATTTCCCGGTTCCCTACTGCGCATGCGCGAATCGCGCTGCGCAATAAGGACGGTCCCCGCTGCCTCTGGGATCTGTGTGTTTCCCAGCAGGCAGCGGGGCACTTGCGGAAAGGGGGCGTAATCTACGCCCCTTTCCGCAGAGAGCTATCCCGGAAGTGGGTGCAGAATACCTGTACTGTACAGGTACCTGCACCCCCCTCCCCCCTGAAAGGTGCCAATTGTGGCGCCGGAGGGGGGGAGGGTTCCGATGAGCGGAGGTCCACTTTAGGGTGGACCTCCGCTTTAAGGTTAAATCTCTTTCCTTCTAATTTTAATGAGTGGCCACGTGTCTTGTTAAACTCCCTTCCGCGAAAAAGTTTTATCCCTATTGTGGGGTCACCAGTACGGTATTTATATATTGAAATCATATCCCCTCTCAAGCGTCTCTTCTCCAGAGAGAATAAGTTTAGTGCTCACAAATAATATCCTCCAGACCCTTTATTAGCTTTGTTGCCCTTCTTTGTACTCACTCCATTTCCACTACATCCTTCCTGAGGACTGGTGCCCAGAACTGGACAGCATACTCCAGGTGCGGCCGGACCAGAGTCTTGTAGAGCGGGAGAATTATCATTTTATCTCTGGAGTTGATCCCCCTTTTTAATGTCAATATTCTGTTTGCTTTGTTAGCAGCAGATTGGCATTGCATGCCATTGCTGAGCCTATCCCAGAGGTTCCTCCAGAGGTTCTCCCCGCAGTGCATAGGCTGCATTCATATTTTGGTCACCCAAATGCATTATTTTATATTTTTACACATTAAACCTCATTTGCCATGTACAGTAGTTGCCCACCCCATTCATTTGTTCAGATCTTTTTGCAAGGTTTCCACATCCTGTGGAGACGCCCATAGAGGAGAGCGGGGCTGTGTTTGTGTCTGCTGTGCACAAGCGATGGAAATACGGGCCTGTCATCCGTCTGCTCAGCGTGGATCAGTGGACAGAACCCCTGCTGAGCAAGTGGATTGCAGCCGGAGTCAACCCCATGTGAAAGGGGTCTCAGAGGGGTTACCTTCTAAGTTAGGAATATTGATCAGACCAGCCAATCGCTAAGGCTCTTGTCCTGGGGTAGTTGATAAACAGTTAGGGAAGTAATTAGCACGTTCTTGGTCCTATGGGTTTCTGTTTATAGGGATGGTGTGCTTTTGGATTAGGCATAAGGGGTTGTGTGATGCAGGAGTTTCCTCCCTGTCGATGCATATTTATTTACATTAGCCACTTGCCAACCGCCGCACGCCGATATACGTCGGCACAATGGCAGCAGTGGGCAAATGGGCATACCTATACGTCCCGTTTCATTGACGGGGCTACTGGGCGTGCTCGCCCACCACATCCAGCGTGACCATGCCCACGTGTCCCGTGGACTCGATGTCCGCCAGTGTCTGGCGATTGTGTCGCGGAGCTGCAGAACGGGGAAACAAGGCATTTCCCCCGTTCTGCCTTGTGACATGACAGGGATCACCGCTCCCTCTCATCGGGAGCAGTGATCACTGTCATGTCAGTGGTAGCCCATCCCATCCAGTTAGAATCACTCCCTAGGACACACTTAACCTCTTCATTGTCCCCTAGTGTTTAACCCCTTCCCTGCCAGTGCCATTTACACAGTAATGAGTGCATTTTTATAGCACTGATCACTGTATAAATGACAGTGGTCCCAAAATAGTGTCAAAAGTGTTCGATCTGTCTGCCGCAATGTAGCAGTCCTGATAAAAATCGCAGATCGCCGCCATTATTAATAAAAAAATAAAAATTAATAATAAAAGTGCCATAAATCTATCCCCTATTTTGTAGACAGTATAACTTTTGCGCAAACCAATCAATATACGCTTATTGTGGTTTTTTTTTCTTCACCAAAAATATGTAGAAGAATACATATCGGCCTAAACTGAGAAAAAAAAAATTTTTTATATATTTTTGGGGGATTTCTTTTTTTTTTTTTTTTTAAATTGTTGCTCTTTTTTTGTTTATAGCGCAAAAGATAAAAACCACAGAAGTGATTAAATACCACCAAATAAAGCTCTATTTGTGGGGAAAAAAAGGGCGTCAATTTTGTTTGGTTGCAATGTCGCACGACCGCGCAATTGTCAGTTAAAATGCCAAATCGCAAAAAGTGCTCTGGTCAGGAAGGGGGGTAAAATCTTCCGGGGCTGAAGCGGTTAAAGGAGCTGCAGTATTTGAAGTAAAACAGCGGTCAGCTTGGGGTGGAGGCTGGGGGGGGGAGGGGGGCTGGGCTAGTGGTTCAGCTTAAATCCATTCCTCATTCATGTAACATTTTTTTTTTGTTGCAGGTTATTCCCTCACGTGTAAACTATGCCTGGGTCAAGATTCTTCATCCTGCGTTGGTACAACGGAGACATGCTCCCCTGACCATGCGTGTGGTGCCGTTCGCACAGTAACCAAAATCAGTAGGTTATACGGGATGCAACTATTTAAATTCCAATAAATTGGGCTAAAATTATTAAAAGAAAGTTATAAAAATTTAAATCAAAGTGGTTGTAAACCTCAGACATGCAATATGAACAAAGCATATCCCTCTATAGTGTGGGCTTGCCTCAATCCAGTGTCATTTCTCTCTGCCGCCTCTGACAAGTTGGTGTCAGGAAGACACCAAGAGATAAACGTTTATGGGGTGGGACCTCCAGCACACATCCTGTGATTGACAGCCTCAGCTCTGTTCCTGTGTGCTGTGCTGCTCTCCTAGCTGAGCTCTGCAGAGTGGAATTTCAGCTCCCAACCCCCTGCTTTCTGAAAGCTCAGACAAGTTGGATAAATTCTTTTGAACAGCTGTAGAGAGGTAAATGTCAGTAAATGTCAAGCCAACGATTTGTTTTCTGTAACCCTAATGGAGGAGAGAAGGGTTAGAACCCAACTTCTCCTTTTTGCCCTTTTGGCCATTGTCACCTCAAAGCCTCTTAAAAAAAAAAAAATACACCCTGCAAGGCAAAGGCATAATGAGCTAGTATGCGTAGCATACTAGCTCATTATGAATTACTTACCTGAGATCAAAGCCCCCAAAGTCGTCCTTGTTCCCCTCCTCCGATGCCGATGGAGCGACTTCCGGGCGCTGTGAGTGGCCGGAGCCGCGATGGCGTCAATCCTGATGGGTTCACTTCCTCTTTGTCTCCCTGCAAAGGTAAAGCATAATGGGCTATGCATCGCATAGTAGCCCATTATATGTTGCTTACCTGACACAGGAGCCAGTGATGTCACTGCTGTCCCCTGTAGCACGGAGCGTCCATCTTATTCCGGGTATCGCTGCTTTGGCCACTCACAGCTGCTGGAGCAGCGATGACGTCACTCCTGCGCATGCGCACGGGAGCCGCTACTAATGGCATATCGCCATTAGCAGCGGCATGCTCGTGCGCCTGCACGCCGCTGTCTACGGTGCATGCGCCGTAGACAGCGGTGGCTGTCTTTTTGCAAATATCTCCTAAACCGTGTAGGTTTAGGAGATATTTCTTGCACCTACAGGTAAGCCTTAATCTAGGCTTACCTGCAGGTCAAAGTGGTTTGTAAGGGTTTACAACCACTTTAAAGGGGAGCTCCACCCTAAAGTGGACCTTCCGCTCATTGGAATCCTCCCCCCCTCCGGCGCCACAATTGGCACCTTTCAGGGGGGAGGGGGGTGCAGGTACCTGTACAGTACAGGTATCTGCACCCACTTCCGGCGTAGATTCTGCAGAAGCTACGCCCCTTTCCGCAGAATCCACACCCCTTTCCGAAGGCCCCCCGCTGCCTGCTGGGAAACACATGGATCCCAGAGACAGCGGGGACCATCCTTATTGCACAGTGCGACTCGCGCATGCGCAGTAGGGAACCGGGAAATGAAGCCGAAAGGCTCCACTTCCTGATTCCCATACCCGAGATGGCGGCGGCAGCACCCGAGAGACGATCGAGAGATCGGCTTCGGGTGCCGACATCGCGGGCGCGCTGGTCGGGTAAGTGTGATTATTTTGAAAGTCAGCAGCTGCAGTATTTGTAGCTGCTGACTTTAAAAAAAAAAAACACGGCGGACTCCCGCTTTAAGGACCGAGTCTCTTCCTGAGATTTGTTGTTTCTAAGTTAAAAACAGTTTTTTTTTTGCTAGAAAATTACTTAGAACCCCCAAACATTATATTATTTTTTCTAACACCCTAGAGAATAAAATGGCGCTCATTGCAATACTTTCTGTCACACCTTTTTTGCGAAGCGGTCTTACAAGCGCACTTTTTTGGGAAAAAAAACACTTTTTTTGAATTAAAAAATAACACAACAGTAAAGTTTGCCCAATTCTTTTTATATTGTGTAAAATAATGTAATGCCGAGTAAATTGATACTCAACATGTCATGCTTCAAAATTGCGTCCGCTAGTGGAATGGCGACAAACTTTAACCCCTAAAAATCTCCATAGGTAACGTTTAAATTTTTTTACAGGCTGAATGTTTTGAGGTACAGAGGAGGTCCAGGGCTAGAATTATTGCTCTCGCTCTAAAGATCGCGGCAATACCTCACGTGTGTGGTTTGAACACCGTTTTCATATGCGGGCGCTACTCACGTATGCGTTCGCTTCTGCATGCAAGCTCATTGGGACGGAGCACGTTTAAAAACATTTTTTTCCCCTATTTTTTTTCCTTTTTTATTTATTATTATTATTTTATTTTTTAATACTTATTGTATTTTTTATTTTTACATAAAAAAAATAATATATAAAAAATAAATACAATAAAAAAAAAAAGAAAAGATGTCACTTTTATTCCTATTTCAAGGAACCGTTTTCATATGCGGGCGCTACTGACGTATGCGTTCGCTTCTTCATGCAAGCTCGTTGGGACGGGGCACGTTTAAAAACATTTTTTCCCCTATTTATTTTACTTTTTTTATTTATTATTATTATTTTATTTTTTTATACTTATTGTATTTTTTATTTTTACATAAAAAAATATATAAAAAATAAATACAATAAAAAAAAAGAAAAGATGTCACTTTTATTCCTATTACAAGGAATGTAAACATCCCTTTTAATAGAAAAAAAGCATGACAGGACCTCTTAAATATGAGATATGGGGTCATAAAGACCTCACATCTCATATTTACACTATAATGCAAAAAAAAAAAATACAAAAAAAAAAATAGAAAAATGTCAAAAAAAATACAAAAAAAAAAATGTCCCTTTTTAAGAGCTAAGGGTGGAAGTGACATTTTGACACTTGTGGAAGGGGGAAGGAGTCCGGTGACATCGATGTCCTTGAAGGTGACGTCACCGGATCTCCGACGGAACTCCTTGAAGACCCCGGAAGCCGGCGGAGAGTACCAATCAAAAGAATTTTGATCGATCAAAAAAAAAAATTAATGATCGATCGAGGAATTAATCTTTAATTTCCACAGCCCTAATTTTTACATCTGAACAAAAGGCGCCAGAAAAGGCCCGGGCTGGAGGTGGTTGATTTTCCTCTCACTTCTTATTGTGTCTCTGGGAAAAGAAGTGAAGGAAAATTCCCCTAAAATTAACCACTTCCCGACCGGCGCACGCCGATGTACGTCGGCAGAATGGCACGGGCAGGCATATTGGCATACAGGTATGTCCAATTTTTAAATGCCGCCCTGCCATCGCGAGCGCGCCGCCGGCAGCTCGCTCCCATGCTGGTCGGGACCCCCGTGAGTCCGATCTCGGGTCCTGCAGACTCAATCGCTGTGGGGATACCCGCGATCGTTTCCGGGGCCGCTGAACGAGGAGATGCCGTTATAAACAGCATCTCCCCGTTCTGCCTAGCAACAAGTGATGCTGATCTCTGCTCCATGTGATTGGAGCTGAGATCAGTGTTCACTAACACAAAACCCAGCCCCCCACAGTTAGTAACACGCCCCTAGGAACACTTAACCCCTACACTGCCACCTCCTGGTTAACCCCTTCACTGCCAGTGTCATTTACACAGGAATCAGTGTAGCAGTGATTGCTGTATAAATGACAATGGTCCCAAAAATGCGTCAAAAATGTCCGATGTGTCCGCCATAATGTCGCAGTCACAATAAAAATTGCTGATCGCCGCCATTACTAGTAAAAAAAATATATATTAATAAAAATGCCATAAACTATCCCCTATTTTGTAATTGCTATAACTTTTGCGCAAACAAATCAATAATCGCTTATTGCGATTTTTTTACCAAAAATATGTAGAAGAATACGTATCGGCCTAAACTGAGGGAAAAAAGTTTTTTTTTATATATTTTTGGGGGATATTTATTATAACAAAAAGTAAAAAATAATGCGTCTTTTTTAAAATTGTCGCTCTATTTTTGTTTATAGCGTAAAAAATAAAAACCGCAGAGGTGATCAAATACCACCAAAAGAAAGCTCTATTTGTGGGAAAAAAAGGACGTCAATTTTGTTTGGGAGCCACGTCGCACGACCGCGCAATTGTCAGTCAAAGCGACGCAGTGCCGAATCGCAAAAAGTGATCTGGTCTTAAGCCAGCAAAATGGTCCGGGGGGGCTGAAAGTGGTTAAGGTTTGCTTTTTGATGTACTTTAAAGAAAAATATAATGGATGTACTTCTTCAAATTTGGTCTCAATATTCTCATAGATGAAAATGAAATGGACTTATATTTCATCTCCTGCGTGGCTTTAAAGGAGTGTAACAGCCCCGGAAGTATCAGCGTCCCCAATGGAAAAATACGGAGAGGAACCAGCTGTTGTTACACCAGCAACTGCATCCCACCCGCACCTCAGTGTAAGTTTCTGACATGGATCCAAATACTGCCATTGTTTTTGCATTATTAAATATTATGTGGATTTGTTTCCTTAAAAAAATAATTTCACGGCAAAACTCCAGTTCTCCTCTACAGTATTGGCAGAAAATACATCAAAAGCCCTCAGATACCGTATCTGTACCAATGCGCTTGCATGTTTTCATGTGAAAGTTACTCTACAGTTTTTGATTGCGTAATTTGGCTGCGGTTTTGTTTGGTGTTAAATAGTAGGTCTATGATCAACATGTCTTTCATCGCAACTAAACACCAAAATGGTTGGTCTTCTGGGGTGCAGGGGAAGCTGAGTTGCTCTGAGAACTTTTTTTCGTGGGGCCTCCATGCCTACTTCCACCCCCAGGACCAGTGCATAGCTTTTTAAAAGTTAACACCCACACAGCAACCCACCTGCAAACAGTCATGACTAAGGTACCACAGATGTAATTGGAAAAACCCTTGAACCACGAACTGCTACCCAACCCACATCCTTTTACCCCAACTAGAAATGACCCAGAAAACCATGACACAAATGTTGGAGAAAAATTGGCCATTTCGGCCCCTTTATTAAAACAATAACAAAAAACATAACATTTCTTAAAACAGGAAAACCAAAATAATAATACAATCACCAGAAAGGTTGCCGATCCTTGATGGCCCCAAGTATCGAGTATACACTTCGTAAGTACTTACACGTTCCCCAGCCGCACCACACCGGCTCAGGACGAATCACATTCGGCAAATACCACACTTTTAATTACCAGTTAATCCACCATAACTGGAATTCCACCGGAGACTCCATACCTGAGACGGGTCCCTAATATAAAAAGCACACGGTTTGTTTGAAAATGCCTTCAAAGACCCCCAACCGCAATGACATGAAATAACAGACATAAGACGAACTACTCCAATGCAGGGCAGAAACGTTCTTCCCACACAATTCTTCACCGGATGCCGAGAATTATTCAACCAAAATAATGATACAATCACCAGCAAATAAAGGTTGCCGATCCTTGGAGGCCCCAAGTATCGAGTATACACTTCGTAAGTACTTACACGTTCCCCAGCCGCACCACACCGGCTCAGGACGAATCACATTCAGCAGTTACCACACTTTTTAAATTACCAGTTAATCCACCATAACTGGAATTCCACCGGGGACTCCATACCTTAGACGGGTCCCTAATATGAAAAGCACATGGTTTGTTTGAAAATGCCTCCAAAGACCCCCAACCGCAATGCCATGAAATAGCAGACATAAGACGAACTACTCCGATACAGGGCGCGAACGTTCTTCCACGACATTTCTTCACTGGATGCCGGGAATTCTACACTTTCTCTACCACAAAGACTCCCCATGAAGCACCCCCCCCCCCCCCCCCATGGCTAGCAGCACCAATCCCATAAAAGTCCTTTAAATTGCTAGAAAATTTTTAACCGTCACCTCCAGATTCCCGTGTCCCATTTTATGTTAGCCCTACGCTCATTTTTTTATTTATTTTTTGCTTCGGGCTGTACTTTAGCTAGCCATAGTAGCTATACATAGATCCTTAGAAGCCAACTATGGTAGAAGGCTCCAGCGCACAACCACCTTGAGGTTCCTAAAGTTAATTCTATGGTCCCGCTATATATGGCTGGGCTGCAACCACCCAAAGTAATTGCTGTAAGTTCCTCCAGCAGCATCTGAACATAATGGCCACCTTATGTAGAGATGTTGGCCAACATGACAGGCAGGAGAGCCAATCTGGTTCTATTGTGGCGCATTCTTTTAGCACTACTAATGGGCTTAGTAGTCTTTACTACAGCTGTCTTTGGCAGGAAGCCAGAAGCTTTCTCACTTTCCTATGATAGAATTTGCTGAAGCTCCCCACTCTGATAGCTAGTTATTTATCTATCCCATGTATGCTGCCATGGAGGCACCAGAAAAGCAGGAAAGGCACCAGGCGGCTCCAGTGTCCTCCCCTCATGCTTCCTCCACCATGTGTCTACTCTTCCGCCAAAGCCCTAGGCATCCAATAGGATCGCCTCACGCTTTGGCCAATCGTGAAACAGGTTTCACGCTCTGCCTCCTGATTGGAGGGGAGGAACTTCAGTGTTTAAATAACGAAAATTTATTTGCTATTGTCACACAACTGGGTGGGCTTGGAGAGCAATGCTCTGCGCTCCGAGGCCACCCTTTTTTGAAGCCTATTAGAACCTCTGGCTCTAATCAGGTGCTTAAAAAAAAAAAAACACTTACCCTTCATTGGAGTCCATAGTCCAGTGCCCTGATATGTAGAGCAGGGGGCCAGATGCATGGATAGGGGGGCGGCACCCGTGTTCTCTCTATGGACGGGCCGCCACGGCATGGCAGCATACCGAACCCATTTTTTTATAGCTATGCACTGGTCCTGTGGGCGGAAGTAGGCGAAGCTCCTATCACATGTATGCTGCTATGGATAGGCACCAGGCAAAGAAAATTACGGTAAGTATGATACAATTTTGTTTTTGTTTTTTTCATTTTGGATAGGGTAAGGAAGGGTTATAACCCCTGTAATGTTTATTTTATAAATCTGTGTCCCATCGGGGAGATCTACCTTCCCTTCCTGCCCCATAGCCAAACAGGAAGTGAGAGGAAATCCCAATAAATTAAGGGAAATCCTTGGGGACCCCCAGGTCACCAGAACTAGTATCCCCATTGAAAAATGTCCCCTCTATTACTTTTCTGGGGACAATCCAAAATGTGGGGTTTCTTTTACTTTAATTTTTTAATGTTAAACAGGACAAAGATGAATCTCGCTAATGGGAATATAGATGGCAACAAAAACTGACAGGTGTTCCAATCTCTCTCCACTCTATTCAAAATGAAAAAATATATAAGTTTTGCCTTTAGTTAAAAAACCTTCTATGTTCAGCAGCCCCCCCCCCAATACTTACCTGAGCCCCATCGTGATCCAGCAATGTACATAAGAGCAGCGTCTCTCCTCATTGGCTCACACAGCGACAGGAACCATTGGCTCCTGCTGCTACCAATCACACCCAGTAAGTCAATGAAGAGAGAGTGGGGGCAGGGTAATTTGCACAAGAGCAGTGGCTTTCCGGGGGGTCCCTGCCTCCTCATTGGCTGAGACAGCAGAGTGAGCCACTGGCTCCAGCTACTGTCAATAACAGCCAGTGAGACAATAAGGAGAGAGCAGGGGCAGGGCTGAGCCATGCTCTGTGTCTGAATGGATATACCGAGCAATGGTTCGGGAGCGAGCCTGCTCGGGTTTCCCCCCCATAGCTATCTGCTTGCTATGGGGGCATTCAGCAGGAGGGAGAAGAGTTAGCTCTATGATAATGACTAATGTCCGAAACGCGTAGGCTGTTTTACAGCTCTGTACATGTATTTAATAAAGGAATACTATTTTGGATGTCATCCTGAGTGCCGACCATCCCTTTCCTTATTCTGGAGGAGCAATATGTCTCTCCCTTGCTGCCCTAACAAGGGAGCTAATCTATAGAGGTAAGTGAATACCTCTTTTGGTGTGTCGCCAGCAGAAGACTTGCTGAAGTCACATCAGTTAGATCACATTTTGCTTGCAGTCCAATTCTATGCATGTGTCCCTTGAGCGGGTGAACTGTAAGTACACAATGCAACAACCCACCAACAAAAGGACTGCATTAGCAAGCAGAGTGGCACTTTGGCACCATTTATTACACATGCACACCCTAGCAGTCCCGAAAAAGCAGGTAAGGCTTAGAACCTATGTCAGATTATTATTTTTTTCCGCTGTCTTTGTCTTATTTGAAGGTATCTATCCCCTCTATTTGTCCAAACCATTGAAGCCATTGTCAAATTGTGAGGGAATCCAAAATTTTACAGGGGTCACCAGAACAGGAACAGAGGGCAAATCTTCCACCAGTTCTGATAACAACTGTCCAAGAAAGGACCTCCCTTCACTTTGGGGAGATGTCTTTTCACTTCCTGTTTGGTCTCTAAGGAAAGGAAGTGCAAAGAAAGATCCCAGGTGGGTAGACTAGATACAAATAAAATGCTGGCTGGCTCTCTCCATTCCTTACTCTATCCAACAATAAGAAACAGTTTGACTTTATTTGCAAAAATAATCATTAACACTCTATGTAGGTGCCTGTGCTGTAAAATGATTGGGCATATGCCAGTCTAAGGTAATTTCATGCTGTTTCCAAAGTACCGGCAGATGACAAAGAAGCCAATGGGTTGTTCTGTGGCACCTGTGTGACAGAAAGTTCAACCGACTGCTCTCCGGAGGGGATAATGGAATGTACCGGAAAGGAAGACATGTGCCTCTTCCAAACTACCCTTACCACAGGTAAAAAGAACATTTGTTTAACGAGATCGATATTTTGACTTTTTGACTTACATGAACATCAGCAATTCCTGAGGGTCCTAATGAGGAACATATACTTTAAGCACCACAAGAAACTCACTACTCCCAATAGTGACACATAGGGTTCTAAAAAAAAAAACATGATAGGAATAATAGCATAAAAATCTGAACCTTATTGAGAATTATCTTGTGGGGTAGGTGGTAGTAATGATACTGAAGTTAGAGATGCAGAAACGAATGCATTGAAGAACTTGCAAAACAGTTCAGGGAGAACACCCGTTTGAGAACTCGGTCAGTGCAGTGGGGAGTAGCAGTGGTAGGCCCAAGCTGAAGACAGTGACTGGTGAGGAAGGTGGATTGCAGCGTGGCAGGTCCGACCCAAGTGGAAGTTTGAAGAAGTGTAGACGTAGGCCCTACCCTTTCCCTACTCCTCTGGAACATCTCATCATTGCCAGTGCTTTGCCTGACATAGGGAGCACCTCTTTCTACAAATGTGTAACAAAACCTGGGGACAGGCACTTAAAAAGATTCTGCTTGACCTAAGATGGCCACCAGAGTCACCTGGATCCAGTGTAGCCAACCGGAACGCTGCTCCAGGGGGGCGAGGAAACCATAGAGAAACCAAGTTTCTCATGATATCCTTTCCAGCTGCAGTACTGCTTCGGTCGAGCACCACCTACAGTGGAGACAGCAGATTGCACTTACCTACGAGCTCATTCACAGTATCTTGTCACCCATAAAAATATTTTGGAAGCTATCACATTTCTAGGAACAGGTAAAATCATTGTGACAAGAGGCAAATAAAATAGATGTAAAGATAAAGAAACTGGCCTATATGTAAGGCACCATGCCTAGATATATACCCAATGTAATGGTTCCTTCAGTCCATCATGCCTGTAGTTTTTTTTTTTTTTCCTCATGGTCCTCAAGATGTTTGAGCAAAGGAAATTTAGTAAGCACTGATGGTCACCCATTCAGTGTATTTATGATCTTGCTCCATTTGCCTGCATTGCCTGAAGAAGCAAAGCTTTCTGAGAAACATGTTGGGAAATTAACTTTCACCATTATTATTCAGACACCTTTTTGCTATGCTATTGCAAGTGATGGTTTATAACCAATCAAGGTCATGGTGAATCCACGTGGTTGGAGTATAATACATATTGTATGGAGTGGGCAACTCAGTCTTTATTTAATGATTCCTTCAGTCAACCTAAAATTTCCACACCACTCCTGGAGTTTTTGATTTTGTTTTCCGTTATGGTTCCTACAAGACATTTTAGGCCTAGGAGTTTTAGCATGCATTGGTGATCACCCATTCAGTATACTTATGATCTCATTCCATCCATGTACTGTACCTCCTGAAGAAGCAAAGCTTTCTGAGAAACATGTTGGGAAATTAACCTTCGCCATTATTATTCAGACTCCTCTTTGCTATGCTATTGCAAGTGATGGTTAATGACCAGTTAAGGTCATGGTGAGTGCACATGGTCAGAGTATAATACATATTGTATGGAGCAGGCAACTCAGGCTTTACTTAATGGTTCCTTCACTCAACGTAGAATTTCCACAACACTCCTGGATTATTTTATGGTGCAAGCAACTAAGTCTTTTAGTGTATAATCACAGTTATAATTGAAAAAATACTTTAACGATTTGTTATCAAATACACTTTGGAAACCATTTCACAGTCCCGTTTTCTAAAAGGTTTCCAAATGTCTATTGTAGGACTGTTGTAGGAATGTTGGTACCAGGGGCGGACTGACAACTCATGGGGCCCCCGGGCAATAGGAGATTATGGGGCCCCCGGGCAATAGGAGATTATGGGGCCCCCAGGCAATCAGACATTATGGGGCCACACAGTATACACAAACACACACACACAGTATACAATCACACAGTATACACAGACATGTTTCTATTGGCTGAGAAGGTACTGGAGAGGTGGGGCAGCCTCACTGTGCCATCAAATACTGCCACTGTGCCATCAAACGCAGCCACTGTAACTGTGCCCATCAAACAGTGCCACTGTGCCATCAAATGCAGCCACTGTGCCATCAAACGCAGCCACCGTGGCCATCAAATACCGCCACTGTGCCATCAAACGCAGCCACTGTGCCACTCAGTTGCAGCCACTGTAACCATCAAACGGTGCCACTGTGCCATCAAACACAGCCACTGTGCACATCAAACGCTGCCACTGTGCCATCCAATGTTGCCACTGTGCCATCAAATGCACCCAATGCTGCCACTGTGCCATAAAATGCTCCCACTGTGCCATCCAGTGCTGTCACTGTGCCATCAAATGCTCCCAATAATGCCACTGTGCCATCAAACGTTCCCACTGTGCCATCCAATGCTGCCACTGTCCCATCCAATCCTGCCACTGTGCCATCAAATGCTCCCAATGCTGCCACTGTGCCATCAAATGCTCCCACTGTGCCATCCAATGCTGCCACTGTGTAACATTGAGCTGAGTGACAAGGAACGCACAGCGTTGCACCCGCTTCTCACTTTTTGGGTGCCTATTAGAGCTTACAGCTCTAATCAGGTGATTCCAAAAAAACACCCCCACTGCTGTAATTCAGGTGCCCGGTGAAAGAAAAGGGGCTGGGCACCTGAATAGGGGGTGTCAGCAGCAACCAAGATTCATGCATTGCATGAATCTATCTATCTATGGTAATTAGAGAGTGACAGGAGGGGGGGGGGGGGGGGGGGGCGGCGCTCCTGCTGCCCTTTATAGACGCACTGCCACTGGTAAGGGACATTTCAGAGACAGATGTAAAAAAAAAAAAAAAAAAACACAGATTTTTACATACTTTCCCTGGTTTTACTGAGGCTGGCAACCCTGATGGGGCCCCCTAGTGGCATGGGGGCCCTCGGGCAGTGGCCCAATGGTCAGTTCCGCCCCTGGTTGGTACATTTTCTGTTATATAAAAAATAAATAAATACAATTAAAGATTTACTGGAAATTACGTTGTGCACAGGATTGTCAGTGATGCACCTTTCACTTGTTTCTAGAGCCAACTTAGCAACCAAAATCTACAATAGGGAGGGCAGTGATATGGCTATGATCAATATGTCTCTGCTGTACAAAATAACCCGAGATTATCCCTCCTCATTACAGGATTACTCAACACCAAGGAGGCTCTTCGAGGGTGCTCCACCAAATCCTATTGCAATCTTGCTAAGCAGTCTGTGAAATCTGACCAAATGAATGTTGAACTGACCTATAGTTGTACTCCGGGGGGAAACCATACAACCATTACCCCAACTGACCAAGACAATGCCGGCAACTCCCACATCGCTCATTCTCCTTCAGCAACTCTTATCAGTATACTGTTGTTGTTTCTTCTTTGCGGTAAATGGTAGGACGTCCATGTGTGTGTGGTCTGGGTGGATTTTTTTTTGAGCGTTAAAAGGAATTGCTTGGAAAAATAATTACATATTTTGTTCTCAGTAGGAAAGACAACATTGATGGGTGGAGGAGACTTCAGATCTTCTTTGTTTAAATAAACGGTTTTGAGTCTCTAAAGATTTAAAACTATTAGGTCCCTGCAACCGGAGAGGTATTGCCCTCATGTCTCTGGTAGGCTTTTCTACCTTACCTTATTTCCAGTATTGTAGCCTCCATAAGCCTTTTTTGGTTGTGTCAGATGCCGGGGTCCCGGCCGTCCCACCCAGGAGTTGTGTGACAAGTGAGCAAGTCAACTCCAACCATAACTGATTTCCATTTCCGAAGGCTACGTGTACACTGGAACTCCCCTGGATGTAGCAGCAGAAAAATGCTAAAAAACGCCAAAAATGCATGTAAATGCGGTGCTGTGTTTAGCCTCATTTAACGTTTGGACATTTATACATTTCATTGGCCAGAGTACTTGTTATTGAAATGGATAAACGCCCAATAAGTAATGCCCCGTACACATGATTGGATTTTCCGACAACAAATGTTGGATGTGAGCTTGTTGGTGGAAAGCCCGCCCGTGTGTATGCTCCATCAAACATTTGTTGGCAGACTTTCCGACAACAAATGTAGGCTAGCAGGTTCTCAAATTTTCCGCCAACAAGGTTTTGTTTTCCGACCGTGTGTATGCAAGTCCGACGCGCAAAAGTTCACGCATGCTCGGAATCAAGCAAAAGGAGCCGCACTGGCTCTTGAACTTCCTTTTTCTCGGCTCGTCGTACGTCTTGTACGTCACTGCGTTCCCACATTCGGAATTGGCCAACATTTCTGTGACCGTGTGTAGGCAAGACAAATTGGAGCCAACGACCTTCGAACAAAATTCCACGCTTTTGTTGTCGAAAAGGTGCGTTTTTGCCATGTTTGCCGTTTTTTTTCCCCCCAAAAAAGTTCCTCTCCTAAAAGCAATTCTTCTGCATTCAGGAGAGGGAAGTTTAACTGCCCCTAAACTCTGCTGCTCCTAATCTCTGATAAAAGCCTAGGTGTGCATGGACACCTAGACTTTTTATTGAGTTGAGTTTAGGGGCTTTGTGCAAGAAAAGCACCAAAAGCTCCTAAACTCAGGTGTACACGAGGCCTAAGGCTGGTTTCACACCTATGCATTGTTAGTGCTTTTTGCATTTTGCAGATATGCACTACAGAAGGTGTTCCATAGGAAACCATGTTGAATGCAAAAAGCACTAACAATGCATAGGTGTGAAACCAGCCTTAGGCCTCGTGTACACCTGAGTTTAGGAGCTTTTGGTGCTTTTCTTGCACAAAGCCCCTAAACTCAACTCAATAAAAAGTCTAGGTGTCCATGCACACCTAGGCTCTTTTAACAAGGATTAAGGATGCAAAACTCTTTAAAAGTTTATTTGGAAAAAATAATTGAAATTGAAAAATATATAATTATAAAATTTAAATTTTTGTTTTATATATATATATATATATATATATATATATATATATATATATATATATGAAAAAAATTAAAAAAAAAAAAAATATATATATATATATATATATATATATATGTATATGTATATATATATATATATATATATATATATATATATATATATATATGTATATAATTTATATAACAAAAATAAAAAATTTATAAATATATATTTTTTCTATTTACATTTTTTCTAAATAAACTTTAAATAAAATATAATTTTCATTAATTTTCATTTTTGTTTTATTTATATATATATATATATATATATATATATATATATAAAACAAAAATGAAAATTTATGAAAATTATAATATATATATATATATATATATATATATATATATATATATAATTTTCATTTTTATATATATTATATATTCAAATATGAAAATGATTATATTATTATATATATTATATTATATTGAATTATATATATATATATATATATATATATATATATATATATATATAACAAAAATGAAAATGTATTAAAATTATAATATATATATATATATATATATATAATTTTCATTTTTATATATATTATATATTCAAATATGAAAATGATATTAGAATTCTATATATATATATATATATATATATATATATATATATATCTCTATAGATATATGAAAAAAAAAATTTTTTTATATATTACTTACTTTTTAATATATGACAGTTGAAAATACAGTAGTACAGAGAGAGATTCCCTTGTTCCCCATCGTTCACTGACTGTTGTCACAACAGATTCCAGGCACTTGACCTCCTCTTCTATATTATATATATTACAGCACCCAAGACCACAAGCAAAAATAAACAGGAAAACGACACTTTAAGCAGTTCAGTGTCTTGAAGGATTTTAAAAGCAAAAATCTGGCATGCAACTTTAAAAAAAAAAGAAAGAAAACACCGGGCTCTACATTATGTACAGCATTAGCCCTAAGCAATCTATAAGGAATATTATGTGTTTGTATTTGTGTGTAACTATGTAAAGTATTTTTTATAAATGTTTAATAAATGTTTTAAAGACAAGATCTCTATAAAAAAATGGAAAATAAATCTTGTGTAGACATGTGGAATTTAACATAGATGTAAACCCCAAATAAAAATAAATGGCATTACGTTTTGCTCTGTGTGCTTTGCGTCAAAAGTTGTAAATTAAAAAAATAAAATGCTTGTGTTTTATGTCCCCTTTTTTATTCTTTTTTTACATCTCAGTGCGAGAGCTAGGGCCCCATACACACTATCAGATTTTCTGCAGATTTTTGTCTTCAGATTTACCAAAAACCATATAATGCAAGGGCCGGCCTGATTGCATACACACTGAAACTCTTCAGATTTGACCTCATATTATCTCATATTATCATATTATGACCTCATATTATCTGGTTTTGGCAAATCTGAAGACAAAATTCTGCAGAAAATCGTGTGTATGGGGTCTATGGCACTGCTGCCTCTGACTGCTATTCTTTAGGTAATTTGTGCTTCTCATTGTTCTCCTTGTTGGAGGCTTTGACATGAGGAAGCAAAGCGCATTCACCACCGGCAACCCGTTTTTCAGGCGCTTCGGCGCTAAAAATAGCCCCTGTAAAAAAAAAGCCTCATCTGCAATCCCAGTGTGAAAGCATTAAGGCGCTGCGCTGGCAGGACATTAAAAAAAAAAAAAGTCCTGCAAGCAGCTTCTTTGAGGTGCTTTAGCAGCGGTGTAAAAGCTCCTAAAGCGCCCCTGCGGTTTTAACCTTTATTCAGCCGCTAGCTGGGGGGTTAAAAGCGCTAGCGGTCGAGAGGCACCCCAAAAACGATGGTAAAGAATTTTTAAAACAAGCGTCGCTTTACCGCCGACACCCCCGTGCTGTCAGTGTTAAAGGGCACCTAATGTCTGCCGGCACCCACCGATTACGCAGGACACAGGCAGAAAAACAATTTGCCTATGTAAACAAGGCAGAATGTCGTTCTGTCAGAAGGGAAGGCATGGATCCTGTGTTTCTGAAAAGCAGGAACACGGATCCAAGCCTTCCTCTAGTCAAAGCACCTGCCCCAGAGTGAGTAAGCACAACCTAGGCACATAGTTAACCCTTTGATCACCCCTGATGTTAACCCCTTCCCAGCTAGTGTCATTAGTACAGTGACAGTGAATATTTTTAGCACTGGACACTGTATTGCAATTTTGCAGTCCCGCTATAAGTCGCCGATCGCCGCCAATACTAGTAAAAAAAAATGAAAATAAAAAAAAAAAAAAAAGTTAATATCCCATAAATTGTGAGATGCTATAATTTTTTTTGGGCAATAAACGCTTTTTGTGATTTTTTTTTTTTAACCCTTTGCTCACCCCTGATGTTAACCCCTTAACAGCCAGTGTCATTAGTACAGTGACAGTGAATATTTTTAGCACTGATCACTGTATTGGTGTCACTGGTTCCCACAAAGTGTCAGTTTTGTCCAGTGCAATATTGCAGTCCCGCTATAAGTCGCCGATCGCCACCAATACTAGTAAAAAAAGAAATTAAAAAAAAATTGAAAATGTAAAAAAAAAAAAATTAAAATATCCCATATTTTGTGAGACACTATCATTTTTTTTGCGCAATAATTTTTTTACCAAAAATATGTAGCGGAATACATATTGACCTAAAATAATGAAGAAATTCGATTTTTTTTACCTTTTTTTTATTTTATTTTTTATTTTTTTATTGGATATGTTTTATAGCAGAAAGTAAAAAATACAGATTTTTCTTTTTTTCTCAAAGTTGTCGCACTTTTTTTGTTTATAGCGCAAAAAAATAAAAACCGCAGTGGTGATCAAATACCACTAAAAGAAAGCTCTATTTGTGGGGGGGGGAATCAGTTTGCAGTGTTTCTAGCCCTCCATGGAGTGCAAAATCTTTCCAGCTATTCCTCTGTCACAGGAGACATTCAGTCTGAAACTGTGATGTTGGAGGGTCCGGAATGTGGGAGTGAAAATGTGAGCCATGTGATACTGATATCCCTTACATTTCTCCGGCTTCTAAATAAAGATCAGGGAAGGGCCCGGAATGCGTTGCAGAACATTTTGCTGTTGCTGTTGCCTCTCATAATAAAATATAATGTAAAATAAATAAACATTGATTTACATTTTAATACTTGCCCCAAAAACCCATGAAAGCTCTCTAGTATTTTCCTTTCAAAATGATAAAGAGACATTTTCAAAGCAAGTTAGCAGATTAAATGTACTAAAACAGATTTAACTTACCTCTTTTTATTAGTAAATACCGTTGGCAAGCCAAATTTCTCCTGCATTTAGGAAGCTGCAGTCTGTTTTCTCCACAGCAGGTGGCGCTAGGGCTGTAGTTGCACCTTTGCTAGGGAGGAGGTCAGGGATGGCGCTTTTGAATACTATTCCCAACCCACCTGAGGGATCGCGCCAGGAAGCCGTCACTGCACGCCGCCACCAATCACAAGCTGCCTAGTCAGGGCGTGTGTATGTGCAGCTGTATCCTGGGAAATGCCCCACTGCCTATGATTGGCGGTGTGCAGTGATGGCTTCCTGGCGGGATTGCTCCGATGGATTGGGACTAGGATCTGAACACGCCTGAGCCCATCCCTAGTCAGGAGGCATAAGGTTCCTCTATGGTTTCCTGAGTCACTGGAGAAGCTATCCAATTGGATGCTGCCACCCCATGTGATGAAAACAGCCATCTTGGCTCAAGCAAAACCTATTTAAGGCCCTGGCTCCAGGGTTTTAGCACACTTTGCCAACTGGACAGAGTAGGGACAGGTAGACGTGTGCACTGCCAAAAAATATGTTCGTTTTCTTTGAATTCGTTTTTATTTTATTTATTTTTTTGGAGTCATTTGTTATGATTGTAATTCATTATTTTGAATAAATTCGGATATTAAAAAATTTGGAAATGAAAAAATTCGGAAATTCAAAAATCGGGAAATTCGAAAATGAAAAAATTCCGAAATGTAAAATCCGAAAATGTTAAATTTCGGAAATTCGAAAATTTGGAAATCCGAACATTCAAAAATCCGAAAATAAGAAAGAAAATGTGAAAATTCGAAAAAAGAACAAAAATCCGAATATAAGAACGAAAATCCAAAAATAATAACAAACTAACTAATAATAACTAACTATTAAATTATAGGTATTGGAATTTCCTTTCAAATTTGGCTGTTAGGAAATATGATGAATACGAATTTATCGGAAGTTACGCATTATCTGAAATAACAAATGTCGCATCTAATTGAATGGAATGTAACAAATTAATAATGATAAATAATAAGAATAAAAAGTGTTTATATTATTATTTATTATTATTAATTTGTTGCGTTTCATTCGTTTAGATGCGACATTTGTTATTTTGGATAAATTCGCATTCATTCAGTTCACTAACAGCCAAATCTGAAAGGAAATTCTAATACCTATAATTTAATATGTATTATTATTATTTAAGGTACTTATACTGTATAGCGCCGTCAATTTACACATCGCTTTACATATACATTGTACATTCACATCGGTCCCTACCCTCAAGGAGCTTACAATCTAATTTAATAGTTAGTAATAGTTATTATTAGTTATTAGTTCAGATTTTCAAATTTTCGGGTTTTCTAACTTTCGGATTTTCGTTCTTTTGAATTTTCATTCTTATTTTCGGATTTTCTAATTTCCGAATTTACAAATTTCTGAGTTTCGAATTTCGGAAAAATGTGTTAAACGGGTTTTCATTAATTAGAATATGTTCGAATTACGAATTTGTCGCATTTCGTCGAAAAGTGAATTTGGAACAAAACGAATTGCACATGTCTAGGGACAGGTACCCCGTCGGTGAGGGACAGTAGCAGCGCTAGAGAAAGGTTCCTAATAAGGAGGGTAAGCGTAGGGCCTCATCTCTTCTAACGCACTCCCAATTGGGACCTGACGATCAGGACGCATTCGGTCCTCTCTCAACAGACGCGTCATTCCGGCTGGAATCTTCTCTGTCACTTTACTGAACTGGGAGTGTGCCGGGCTGGGTGACTGTCCTGCCGGGCTTGTTGTGAACTGTTGTTGCATTCCTTCAATACAAGTTCTATTGCACCTGCCTGTGCGAATTATTGTTTCTGCACCACGCTGCACCCCACCTACATGCACCCTGCTGGGTAGCACTGGAGGGGGTGGGAGGGGGACGGATCAGAAGTTTTATATAATTCTACGAAGTTTTTGTAGATAGAGCAATGAGCTGTCAATCTAATAGGATGTGGGCGGAGTTCAGAGTGGCTCAATCATTTAACTTTTGACCATTGTTTTACCTAAAAGGGAACCTGTGCTGTGCCTGTGCAGAGAAAGGCAACAGTTGCAATTGGTTGTTGTCTTTGAGTGTGCGATAGACAGCAAAAAAAAAAAAAAAAAAAACATAAACAAAGTACAAAAAGGGTATGTGCAGGGGTGGACTGACAACTCATGGGGCCCCCGGGCATTAGGAGATTATGGGGCCCCCAGGCAATCCGAGATTATGGGGCCACACGGTATACACACACACAGTATACAATCACACAGTACACACAGTATACACAGACATGTTTCTATTGGCTGAGAAGGTACTGGAGAGGTGGGGCAGCTATAATCTCGGGATTTTTAGACCAAAAGGATGTCGGTAAGGGACATTTCAGAGACAGATGTAAAAAAAAACACAGATTTTTTACATACTGTCCCTGGTTTTATTGAGGCTGGCAACCCTGATGGGGCCCCCTAGTGGCTAGGGGCCCTCGGGCAGTGCCCGAGTGGCCCAATGGTCAGTCCGCCCCTGGGTATGTGATTTGCCAGCAAGTTTCAACTGTCAAAAAGACAGGTCCTCGTGGACCTATCTCTCTTAAATTAGCAGTAGAAGTGCCAGTAATCCTCCCTAAGTAAATCCCCCCGTGTAATCCCCCCAGTGTAATCCCCCCCAGTGTAATGCCCCTGAGTTTATCCCCCCACTCCCCTTGTAATTCCCCCCCCCAGTTTAATCCCCCCCCCCCAAGTGTAGTCCCTCACAGTGTAATTCCCTCAATGTACTTACCCCTGTGTAATGCCCCCCAATGCATTCCCTCCATGTGTAATCCTACCAGTGTGAGGCACAAATCACAGTGTATATCTTCCTAGTGTAATCCTCCACAGTGTATATCCTCCTAGTGTAATCCCCCCCAGTGTAATCCCCCCCAGTGTATATCCCCCCTAGTATAAACCCCCACAGTGTAATCCCCCCCCAGTGTATATCCCCCCTAGTATAAACCCCCACAGTGTAATCCCCCCAGTGTATATCCCCCCTAGTATAAACACCTTTTTTTCCTTTTTTTTTTTATTAATGATCACATTCCCTCTGTTCTCAGCTGCATAAGAGCTGGAGGGAGGAGAAACAACAGTACACTGGCTGTGCATGGGGGGGGGGGGGGGGGTCAGCAGAAGTATAATCATTGGATGAGAGTTCCCAGCACAGCTAAACAACTGACCATGCTATGTTCTCAAGCCTGGTGTGGTCAGCTTTTCATGGAAAAGCAGAGGGAACTGAAAAGAACACCAGGGATTTCATACAAGTACATTGTATACACCATGCACATAGTAGCGATATGAAATGTTGAGTTTACATACCCTTTAATTACATTGTGTCCCATATTAACCCGTAATTGACATTAATCAGCCCTAATTAACTCGTCAAGATCCACGCTATAGCCGAATGATGGCTACAGAGCGGATCTACTTTGCCGGGAGGCCGCCAATAGATGTCCTCCCCTTTACATGCTCCCCACACAGGGCGGGCGCGGTGCGCGCTGTGATCAACGAGTCAATGAGACTCAGGTGATAACAGATCGGAGTAAGGGGTCGACCCCAGCCCCTTACCACGTGATCCGCTATCAGCCAATGACAGCTGATCACGTGATGTAAACAGAAGATCGATAATTGGTTTGTTTTTCTCGTCATGCTGAAAGCCGATCACCAGCTTCTGTGCAAGAGACATCGGTCCCGAAGAGGAAGAGGCGAAGCCGTCTCAGCTGATCTGCGCCTCATCTGTGCCAACCAGTACCACCTGTCAGTGCCCAAAGTGCCATGAATCAATGCCCACCAGTGCATAACAGTGCCAGCAATCAATGCCACCTATCAATGCCCATGAGTGCCACCTATCAATGCCCACCAGTGGTGCCAATCAGTGCCACCTAGCAGTGCTGCCTATCAGTGTCACCTACCAGTGCTGATCACTGCCACCTATCACTGCCCATCACTGCCAGCTATCAGTGCCATCTATCAATGCCCATCATTGCCATCTATCAATGCCTATTAGTGCCACCCATCAGTGCCACCAATGCCACCTATCAGTGCCCACCAGTGCCACCTCATCAGTGCCCATTAATGCAGCCTATCGGTGCCCATCAGTGCTGCCTCATCAGTGCAGCCTCATCAGTGCCCATCAATGCAGCCTATTGGTGCCCATCAGTGCAGCCTCATCAGTGCCGCCTCATCAGTGCAGCCTCATCAGTGCAGCCTCATCAGTGCAGCCTCATCAGCATACATCAATGAAGGAGAAAATTACCTGTTTGCAAAATTTATTAGCAAAATATAAAACGGTTTTGTATTTTTTTTTATTATTCTGTATTTTTTTTATTTTTTTTAACAAAAAAAAAAAAAACCCAGAGGTGATCAAATAGCACCAAAAGAAAGCTCTATTTGTGGGGAAAAAATATATAAAAATGTTCATTTGTGTACAGTGCAGCATGACCGCTCAATTGTCGTTCAAAGAGTGACAGCGCTGAAAGCTGAAAATTGGTATGGGCAGAAAGGGGATTTAGGTGCCCAGTAAGCACGTGGTTAACTATGCCTTGCCATTCTACCCTAAGATATTGTTTCCCTGATTTTTTATTTTTTTTTCTATTCTCTAACCATTAATGATTTTTTTTTGTTTTGTTTTTTTCCCGTAATGTTCTAGTTTTTTTTTTTGTTCTAATCACACATACATATATATATATATATATATATATATATATATATATATATATATATACCGTGTTTCCCCGAAAGTAAGACCGTGTCTTACTTTCTTTTTATCCCCAAAAGCCCCACTATGTCTTACTTTCGGGGTATGTCTTATATTGGAAAAAAATTGTCGAATTTTTTGTTTTAACCATAAAATTAACATTTATTAACAACCTGAACAGTATTGTATTCACCACAAAACAGTTTTATAAAAGGAAGTGCCAAGAATATCTTGTTACAACATTGCATAACATGTAAAACAATGAAAAATGGTAAGAACGAACAGTGGAAAACTGGAGGATAAAACAGATTTATGTGTGATACAGTACCACCTGCTGTATTTAATCCAGTGTGACACCTGCTGATACCCACTGGGTTACATACAGCAGATGATACCCCAGTATGCCAGTGTGTATGTTTTACTGATGTATGATTAATACTGTGTGCATTACCGTATTTTAAGCAGGAGGCGGCAGTGACAAGTGCAGGGGACGGCGCGGTGACGTATGGAGAGGGGGACGGCTCAGGCGTGGGCAGGAGGTGGCGCTCATTAAGATCAGAGGGAAATGGCAGACGCAGCGACGTATGGAGAGGGGGACGGTGCGGACGTGGGCAGGAGGCGGCGCGCAGCTAGATGAGAGGGAGGCGGCAATACCCCCGTGTTTCCCCGAAAGTAAGACATATGTCTTACTTTCGGGGTACGGCTTATATTAGCCGACCCCTCTGAAACTCCCGATATGTCTTACAATCGGGGGTGTCTTACTATCGGGGAAACAGGGTATATATATATATATATATATATATATATATATATATATATATATATATATATATTATTATTATTATTAATTTTTTTTTTTTTTTTTTGTAACATCAAAGAAAGCACAACATTGACAATAAAGCTTTTATTTCACTTGAGAAAAACTTTGAACTGATTTGTTCCAGAATTTCAGTGTGGTTTTACAAAAGGTAAACTATATAATAACATGCATATTTTGTATCTATAATAAAAAAATAATATATTTTTTTTTTAACTAACTATAATCAAAGTAGAATAAAAATAAATGTATCGTTTTGTTACAATCTTGTCTATGATTTTGAAAAAAAAAAATTTTGAATAAATGTGCAAGACAATAGACACCAAAATCAAACATTTGTTTTCTGAGAGGAGTGCTTACAATGATCAACTTTTATTTATAGAAAAGCTTTATCCTAAAAGGAAAAGGACTGTTTGCTGTAACTGATTATAAAGTGTTAGCTGAAGTTTGGCTTCAAGTTGCTTGTGTATTTAAATCTGCTAGTATATCTAGCACTCCCTCCCCCCCACCAGACTGACAGTACTGCTGTCTGCTGTGCCCCTTCATTCAGAGTGGGAGGCACTCTAATACAGGAGATGTGTTATTGGCCATATCACCGGAGGAAAACAGAGGAAAAAATCCTAAAAAATAAAAACTAAAGCAGCCACCACATCAAATGATTGGTAAGCTGATATATATCAAATTTTTGGTTTGGCTTTAAGTAATAACAAAGTATTGCCAACAAAAAAAAACAGGTCAATAGCAGAAATATAAAACTTTCTCTGGTCCTTTTCAGGGATGTACAGAGATGAGAAGCGAAGAACTGAGCTGGGTAAAACTGAAGTTTAGGTAAAAAAAAAAAAAATCTGTACAGCTTTAGTTACATTGGTTTCCTGTAAAGAAGTATGTCCTCCAATGTGCAGGATGCTGGATTCTGTATCTGCTGGATCTTCACTGCTGCAATGCCCTGTCCTCTTCCTGCTGCTGGACTTTACTGCAGGAATGCCCTGTCCTCTTCCTGCTGCTGGACTTTACTGCAGGAATGCCCTGTCCTCTTCCTGCTGCTGGACTTTACTGTAGGTGTGCCCTGTCCTCTTCCTGCTGCTGGACTTTACTGCAGGAGTGCCCTGTCCTCTTCCAGCTCAGTGACAATCGTCACTGAAACAGAAAGTGATGGGATTTTTAAAAGAGTTGTCACCAGAACAAGAGGCAACGTTTTAAAATGGGGGCATCAATTCTGATGATAAGATGGAATTTCTTTTCACTTTGCAGAGATCTCCTCTAACTTCCTGTTGCATCTGAAGGAAGGGAAATCTCCCCCCCCCCCCCCCCCCTCGTGGGACACAGCAAACAAAATAAACCTACAGGGGTTCAAACCCTCCCTTTACCTAAAGTGCAAGAACAGCCCCACCGAAAGAGATCATTTTCAAATTTCTCAGAATTGGGCTTTAAAGCCGATCTAAACCCAATCCCATCTTAGATCATCTCTGTCTCCTTTGTATGGTTGATGGAGCTATGTTGGAAGGCACAGAAGGGTAATATAAGTAGCCGGATGAAGCAGTTAAGGTTTTTGTGCAGACAAAACATTTCTTTTTTTTGTTTTAGATCGAGTATATATTCTATTGGGGAGATTATTTTCACTGTCCTGGAAACTCAATGGAAAAAGAGAAGACATTTCCGAAAACTAGAACGGGGGTTCTAATCCTTTCCTACACTAACCTTAAAAAAAAAAAAATATATATACTATACACACACATTAAGGCAGGGGATATCAAACTGGAGGCCCTCCAGCTGTTGTGAAACTACAAGTCCCATCATGTCTCTGCCTGAGGGCATGCGCAGTACCCATGACAAGCAGATTCCGAAAAAATAGCCAAAGGTGAACGGCGCCTGCGCTGTGAGTCTAAGTTTAAGCCCCACCATCCAAGTGGACATAGAGTTACAATACGAAAGAGCCGAGCGAAGCAAGGCCGAGCCCGAAGCGTGGCGAGCGAAGCGAGCCTGCGAGGGGCCCTCTAAGTATGTGCGGCCACTTGGATGGTGGGGCTTGCACCTCGACTCACGGCGCAGGCGTGGTTCATCTTCGGAGATTTTCCGAATCTCCTTGTGCTCCGTACTGCGCAAGCGCTGCGCCTGCGCAGTGCACAGTGGAAACTATTCGATAGGCAGACATTTTTTGACATAACACCGGCCCAATATGGTTATATTAGGTCAATTATGTCATGCGCATCCAATCATCTTTGTGTATGTGCCACTGCAGGGTTGGGAATATTCCAGCCACAGGTGATTGGGTCAGCACTGACGGTTTACTTCAAAGTTTGTACCGAACCCAAGCTCATCCCTAAGATCCCTTTCACACCACACCGCCACTATTTTTAGATTTGCGGCGCATTTCGGCCACTAGTGGAGCGCTTTTACCCGCGCTAGCGGCCGAGAAAGGGTTAAAACTGCTGCCAATACGCGGTATTACAGCGCTGCCCCATTAATTTCAATGGGGAGCAGCGGAAGAGGAGCGGTAAACACGCCGCTCCTTCACCGTTTCAAAGAAGCTGCTGGCAGGACTTTTCCTGATGTCCTGCCAGCGCACCGCTCCAGTGTGAAAGGCCTCGGGGCTTTCACACTACAGACAATGGTGCAGCAGTTTTAGGTGCGGATTGCAGGCGCTATTTATAATGCTGTAGCGCCTGCAAAACTCCCTTGGTGTGAAAGGGGTCTAAGGCCCCTTTCACACTGGGGCGTTTTTCAGGCGCTACAGCACTAAAAATAGCGCCTGAAAAAATCTGGTCCCTTTCACTCCAGTGTGAAAGACGGAGGGCTTTCACACTGGAGCGGTGCGCTGGCAGGACGCTGAAAAAAGTCCTGCTAGCCGCATCTTTGAAGCGGTGAAGGAGCGGTGTATTCACCGCTCCTAAACCGATCCTACCCATTGAAATCAATGGGGCAGCGTGGCTATACCGCTATTTTTACCGTTGTTTTAGCGGTTTTAACCCCCGCTAGCAGCCAAAAAAAGGGTTAAAACCGCCCGCAATGCACCGCCGCAGCGGCGCTATGCCGGGCGCATTGCGGGCGGTTTTAACCCTTATTTGGACGCTAGCGGGGGTTAAAACCGCTAAAACAACGGTAAAAATAGCGGCGCTTTACCGCCGACTCCCACACCGCCCCAGTATGAAAGGGGCCTAACTGCAACTACCTACATTTGCCCTCTTGAAATAGCAGTAGGCCTGTAATAGTATTTCGGAAATGATCCCTTAGATAGTTTTCAGTATGCCACGTTCAGAATCGTCACAGAATTGTTATGTACTGAAAATGCAGCATGAAGGGGTTCTGTGAAAGTGGTGTGAAAGGTGTGTACGTGTCTCACCAGATCACTCCGTTCATAAATGGAGAGCCGACCACCCTCATAATCCAGATATACCCCAAACCTGAGGCTAGAAAATGTTTGCATTACATCCATTTCTTTGTTATCATGCACAATAGAATACTTGTTATCTTTCCTTTGCAAAATCCAGGACTTCTTATTATTTCCAAAGTAACACCGATCTTTGGGATCTATACTTGCATAGGCCACCCCTATCCTCCAGTTACCTGTTTTACCTGTCTGCACCTCCCAGTAATGCTGTCCTGATGAAAATCTAGTTTTACTCAAAATCTGATTAATAATAAATCTCCTTGGAGATGTTTCGTAAATACAACTTTCTGTGTAAGACGCAATTTTTAAGTCTTTAGAAACATTCACACCATTTCCAGCTGTATTTACATCAAGTACAATGTCTGAAATAACCTGCAATGTATCCAACCTCGCTTGATTTACAATATCAAACAGACCCTTCAGCAATGTTTTGAAAGTTGGTCCTTCATGGAGATCTTTTACACCGTTTCCCTCTCTTATTGTTGCCTTCAAGTCTTTTTGACCCTCTTTATTTGTCCCATCGTCTTCTAAAACATTTAGCGGGTCCTTTATGTTGTACAGCTTCTCAGCCATTGTTATCTTCTCGGAGAATTCGTCTATTTCAGCTTCCAGATGCCGGATGAGGTCAGTTACAGAGTTCGTAGCTTCGTCTTCTTGCCTTCGACCCTCGTTGAGGATCCGGACCTCAAGAGCCTCCAACTTTTTATGGACGTCTCTGAACAAGCTTGTGACGGTCTTGTTAAAAGTAGCTGCTTTCCTCTTCACTTTGTCCTTGTGACCCAGAAGAGTCTGGATCCTACTTCTGGCCTCCACTTTTTGTGAAGACAAATCTCCAAGAACATTCCTCAACTTTTCTCTCTTCTTCTCAAAGGCATCTTCAATCAACTCAACCTGGTGCCCCTTATGTGGTCCATCCAACCTACAGGAGACACAGATACAGACCGAGTCCTTACAGCAATAGTACTCCAAGATCTTCTTGTGTTGGGAGCATTTTCTGTTCTCCAAGTAAGTGGTGGGCTCAATCAACACATGTTCTGGTGATTTAATGTGCACTTTGACATGACCCTCGCACAAAGAAGCCTCGCAATGGATGCAGGTCTTGAAAGCGGGTGTTGAAGAGTTAATGCAGTAAGTACACAAGATTGGCCCAGGTTCCTCCTCGGGATGAGTAGACTGGAAACGCTCTGCGACGTTCCTTAAAGCGATATTTCTCTGTAGTTCAGGTTGCTCCTCAAACTGCATCCTGCATTCCGGACAGGAATAACCTCCAGATCCTTCTTGTGAGGTCAATACCTTCCCTATGCAGGTGGAACAGAAGTTGTGTCCACATCTCAGCATTACAGGGTCTTCATAGACATTCAGGCAGATGGAGCAGTTCAGCTCGTTCCTCAGTTCAGCAGCCGCCATTGTTGAAGGGAAGGAGGAAATGAAAGTAATCCAAAGCTGTACTCAACCTTTGAGCTGAGTAGAGTATACACAGAATGAGAAGTTTCGATTCCTGGCTGAACTCCACCTCCCGACCTCCTGAGATGATGACGTGTGACACCTTTAGCACACAATATATAGACAGGTGACACACCCACTGCCATCCCCCGGAGACATAGAGACCGAATACACAAAAAAAGAATTGGTTAAACGTTACGTACATATAGTTTCCCATAATAACAATATGTATCAATGTAGAGGTTGAATAGAAGGTTTAGGACAGTCTAAGCCAGGGGTCTCAAACAGGCAGCCCTCCAGCTGTTGCTAAACTACAAGTCCCATGAGGCATTGCAAGGCTGGCAGTTACAAGCATGACTCCCATAGGCAGAAGCATGATGGGAATTGTAGTTTTGCAACAGCTGGAGGGCCGCCAGTTTGAGACCCCTGGTCTAAGCCCTTGTACACGTGGTTGGACATTCCGAAAACGAAATCCGTCGGATTTTGTCCGAAACTGGTGTCGCATACACACGGTCGGACAAAGTTGTCGGAAAAAAATCCGATCGTTCGGAACGTGACGACGTTCGTTCATTCCGCTGGGACTACGTTGAGGCTAGTAGCCAATAGCTTTGGTCTCGTAATTTTATCCGATCATGCGTGGCCCTTTGTCCGATCGGAATTCTCTACAAATGATCGGACAAAGTCCGATCTGATCACGTTGTCGGAAAATTTTTATATCCAGCTCTCAAACTTTGTTGGTTGGACATTCCGACGGAAAAAGTCAGATGGAGCCCACACACGGTCGGATTATCCGACAACACGGTCCGATCGGACATTTTCCGTTGGAATGTCCGACCGCGTGTACAAGGGCTTACAGATTTGATAGTTACTAGACGTGTGTGATTAGTTTCGAACGAAACGAAAATTCGTACGAATTTCCGTAAAATTCGTACATTCGGGAGGATCCGAAATACGAATTGCTATGCTTCCGAATTTTTTTACAAAATACGAAAATTTTAGTTTAAGAATTTCGGATCCAAATTCCTAACGAACATTCGTAATTGTTACGAAAAGTTAACGAACCTAAAAGTTAAAAACCCAGGAAGTCAGCACAGCACAGGGATGGTGGGAGCCCCTCATAATGAGCACAGCACAGGGATGGTGGGAGCCCCTCATAATGAGCACAGCACAGGGATGGTGGGAGCCCCTCATAATGAGCACAGCACAGGGATGGTGGGAGCCCCTCATAATGAGCACAGCACAGGGATGGGGGGAGCCCCTCATAATGAGCACAGCATAGGGATGGTGGGAGCCCCTCATAATGAGCACTGCACAGGGATGGTGGGAGCCCCTCATAATGAGCACAGCACAGGGATGGTGGGAGCCCCTCATAATGAGCACAGCATAGGGATGGTGGGAGCCCCTCATAATGAGCACAGCACAGGGATGGTGGGAGCCCCTCATAATGAGCACAGCACAGGGATGGTGGGAGCCCCTCATAATGAGAACAGCAGAGGGATGGTGGGAGCCCCTCATAATGAGCACAGCACAGGGATGGTGGGAGCCCCTCACAATGAGCATAGCACATGGATGGTAGGAGCCCCTCACAATGAGCATAGCACAGGGATGGTGGAAGCCCCTCATAATGAGCACAGCACAGGGATGGTGGGAGCCCCTCATAATGAGTACAGCACAGGGATGGTGGGAGCCCCTCATAATGAGCACAGCACAGGGATGGTGGGAGCCCCTGATAATGAGCACAGCACAGGGATGGTGGGAGACCCTCTTAATGAGCACAGCACATGGATGGTGGGAGCCCCTCATAATGAGCACAGCACAGGGATGGTAGGAGCCCCTCATAATGAGCACAGCACAGGGATGGGGGGAGCCCCTCATAATGATAAATTCATCATAATGAACTTTCGATATCTTAACAAAAAGTTTACGAATCTACTGAAAATTCGTATTTTGTATGAATCCAAATTGAATTTCGGACACCAATTATGAGTATGAATTAATTCTAATACGAAACGGAACGAAACAAATGTATTGACGGCGCACATGTCTAATAGTTAGTTACATAGGGATGTATTTATAAAATATTTGCAGAGCTACAGTATTTGGCCAAACTGCATGTACTTTTGCTCTGTATTAGGCTTGGTTCACACCAATACGTTTCTTCATGTCTCTTGCAGAAATGCAGGACATGTTTTTTGTAACATTGGTTCCTATTGGACACATTCACATCAATGCATTTTCCTGCCTCTGCGTTTTTGGAAAGGGTCAGGGACTTTTTTTTAAAGCAAAACGCTGCTCTTTTTTTTTTTTTTTTGGCTTTTTTGGTTCAGTAGACTTCAATGGAGACGCTATAAAAAAAATGTAGTGCATGTTTATCGTATTTTTGACACGTTTTTGATGCGTTTTGCATTATTTAACCGCTTCAGCCCCGGAAGATTTTACCCTCTTCCTCACCAGAGCACTTTTTGCGATTCGGCACTGCGTCGCTTTAATTGACAATTGCGCGGTCGTGCGACACTGCACCCAAACAAAATTGACGTCCTTTTTTCCCCACAAATAGAGCTTTCTTTTGGTGGTATTTGATCACCTCTGCGCTTTTTATTTTTTGCGCTAGAAACAAAAAAAGAGCGACAATTTTGAAATAAACTCATTATTTTTTACATTTTGCTATAATAAATATCCCCCAAAAATATTTAAAAAACAATTTTTTTCCTCAGTTTAGGCCGATATGTATTCTTCTCCATATTTTTGGTGAAAAAAAAAATCGCAATAAGCGTATATTGATTGGTTGGTGCAAAGTTATAGCGTTTACAAAATAGGGGATAGATTTATGGCATTTTTATTATTAATTTTTTTATTAGTAATGGCGGCGATCTGCGATTTTTATTGTGACTGCGACATTATCGCAGACAATTTTGACACTATTTTGGGACCATTGTCATTTATACAGTGATTAGTGCTATAAAAATGCATTGATTACTGTGTAAATTACACTGGCAGGGAAGGGGATTAACCACTAGGGGGCGATGAAGGGGTTAAGTGTGTCCTATGGAGTGATTCTAACTGTGGGGGGGGGGTGGGCTTCAACACACATGACAGCGATCACTGGCAGTGAAGGGGTTAACCACTAGGGGGCGATGAAGGGGTTAAGTGTGTCCTAGGGAGTGATTCTAACTGTGGGGGGATGGGCTTCAACACACATGACAGCGATCACTGGCAGTGAAGGGGTTAACCACTAGGGGGCGATGAAGGGCTTAAGTGTGTCCTAGGGAGTGATTCTAACTGTGGGGGGGATGGGCTTCAATACACATGACAGCGATCACTGGCAGGGAAGGGGTTAACCAGTAGGGGGGCGATGAAGGGGTTAAGTGTGTCCTAGGGAGTGTTTCTAACCGTGGGGGGGGTGGGCTTCAACACACATGACAGCGATCACTGGCAGGGAAGGGGTTAACCACTAGGGGGGCTATGAAGGGGTTAAGTGTGTCCTAGGGAGTGATTCTAACTTGGGGGGGATGGGCTTCAACACACATGACAGCGATCACTGGCAGTATAGGGGTTAACCACTAGGGGGCGATGAAGGGGTTAAGTGTGTCCTAGGGAGTGATTCTAACTGTGGGGGGATGGGCTTCAACACACATGACAGCGATCACTGGCAGTGAAGGGGTTAACCACTAGGGGGCGATGAAGGGGTTAAGTGTGTCCTAGGGAGTGATTCTAACTGTGGGGGGGATGGGCTTCAACACACATGACAGCGATCACTGGCAGTGAAGGGGTTAACCACTAGGGGGCGATGAAGGGCTTAAGTGTGTCCTAGGGAGTGATTCTAACTGTGGGGGGGATGGGCTTCAATACACATGACAGCGATCACTGGCAGGGAAGGGGTTAACCATTAGGGGGGCGATGAAGGGGTTAAGTGTGTCCTAGGGAGTGTTTCTAACCGTGGGGGGGTGGGCTTCAACACACATGACAGCGATCACTGGCAGGGAAGGGGTTAACCACTAGGGGGGCTATGAAGGGGTTAAGTGTGTCCTAGGGAGTGATTCTAACTTGGGGGGTGGGCTTCAACACACATGACAGCGATCACTGGCAGGGAAGGGGTTAACCACTAGGGGGGCTATGAAGGGGTTAAGTGTGTCCTAGGGAGTGATTCTAACTTGGGGGGGTGGGCTTCAGCACACATGGCAGCGTTCACTGGCAGTAAAGGGGTTAACCACTAGGGGGCGATAAAGGGCTTAAGTGTGTCCTAGGGAGTGATTCTAACTTGGGGGGGTGGGCTTCAACACACATGACAGCGATCACTGGCAGGGAAGGGGTTAACCACTAGGGGGGCTATGAAGGGGTTAAGTGTGTCCTAGGGAGTGATTCTAACTTGGGGGGGTGGGCTTCAAAACACATGACAGGGATCACTGGCAGGGAAGGGGTTAACCACTAGGGGGGCTATGAAGGGGTTAAATGTGTCCTAGGGAGTGATTCTAACTGTGGGGGGGGGGGTTGGGCTTCAACACACATGACAGCGATCACTGGCAGGGAAGGGGTTAACCACTAGGGGGGCTATGAAGGGGTTAAATGTGTCCTAGGGAGTGATTCTAACTTGGGGGGGTGGGCTTCAACACACATGACAGCGATCACTGGCAGGGAAGGGGTTAACCACTAGGGGGGCTATGAAGGGGTTAAGTGTGTCCTAGGGAGTGATTCTAACTTGGGGGGGTGGGCTTCAAAACACATGACAGCGATCACTGGCAGGGAAGGGGTTAACCACTAGGGGGGCTATGAAGGGGTTAAATGTGTCCTAGGGAGTGATTCTAACTGTGGGGGGGGGGGGGTTGGGCTTCAACACACATGACAGCGATCACTGGCAGGGAAGGGGTTAACCACTAGGGGGGCTATGAAGGGGTTAAATGTGTCCTAGGGAGTGATTCTAACTTGGGGGGGTGGGCTTCAACACACATGACAGCGATCACTGGCAGGGAAGGGGTTAACCACTAGGGGGGCTATGAAGGGGTTAAGTGTGTCCTAGGGAGTGATTCTAACTTGGGGGGGGTGGGCTTCAAAACACATGACAGCGATCACTGGCAGGGAAGGGGTTAACCACTAGGGGGGCTATGAAGGGGTTAAATGTGTCCTAGGGAGTGATTCTAACTGTGGGGGGGGGTTGGGCTTCAACACACATGACAGCGATCACTGGCAGGGACGGGGTTAACCACTAGGGGGGCTATGAAGGGGTTAAATGTGTCCTAGGGAGTGATTCTAACTGTGGGGGGGGGGGTTGGGCTTCAACACACATGACAGCGATCACTGGCAGGGAAGGGGTTAACCACTAGGGGGGCTATGAAGGGGTTAAATGTGTCCTAGGGAGTGATTCTAACTTGGGGGGGTGGGCTTCAACACACATGACAGCGATCACTGGCAGGGAAGGGGTTAACCACTAGGGGGGCTATGAAGGGGTTAAGTGTGTCCTAGGGAGTGATTCTAACTTGGGGGGGTGGGCTTCAAAACACATGACAGCGATCACTGGCAGGGAAGGGGTTAACCACTAGGGGGCTATGAAGGGGTTAAATGTGTCCTAGGGAGTGATTCTAACTGTAGGGGGGGGGGGGGTTGGGCTTCAACACACATGACAGCGATCACTGGCAGGGAAGGGGTTAACCACTAGGGGGGCTATGAAGGGGTTAAATGTGTCCTAGGGAGTGATTCTAACTTGGGGGGGTGGGCTTCAACACACATGACAGCGATCACTGGCAGGGAAGGGGTTAACCACTAGGGGGGCTATGAAGGGGTTAAGTGTGTCCTAGGGAGTGATTCTAACTTGGGGGGGGTGGGCTTCAAAACACATGACAGCGATCACTGGCAGGGAAGGGGTTAACCACTAGGGGGGCTATGAAGGGGTTAAATGTGTCCTAGGGAGTGATTCTAACTTGGGGGGGTGGGCTTCAACACACATGACAGCGATCACTGGCAGGGAAGGGGTTAACCACTAGGGGGGCTATGAAGGGGTTAAGTGTGTCCTAGGGAGTGATTCTAACTTGGGGGGGGTGGGCTTCAAAACACATGACAGCGATCACTGGCAGGGAAGGGGTTAACCACTAGGGGGGCTATGAAGGGGTTAAATGTGTCCTAGGGAGTGATTCTAACTGTGGGGGGGGGGGTTGGGCTTCAACACACATGACAGCGATCACTGGCAGGGAAGGGGTTAACCACTAGGGGGGCTATGAAGGGGTTAAATGTGTCCTAGGGAGTGATTCTAACTTGGGGGGGTGGGCTTCAACACACATGACAGCGATCACTGGCAGGGAAGGGGTTAACCACTAGGGGGGCTATGAAGGGGTTAAGTGTGTCCTAGGGAGTGATTCTAACTTGGGGGGGTGGGCTTCAAAACACATGACAGCGATCACTGGCAGGGAAGGGGTTAACCACTAGGGGGGCTATGAAGGGGTTAAATGTGTCCTAGGGAGTGATTCTAACTGTGGGGGGGGGGGGGTTGGGCTTCAACACACATGACAGCGATCACTGGCAGGGAAGGGGTTAACCACTAGGGGGGCTATGAAGGGGTTAAATGTGTCCTAGGGAGTGATTCTAACTGTGGGGGGGGGGGTTGGGCTTCAACACACATGACAGTGATCACTGCTCTCGATGACAGGGAGCAGTGATCACTGTCATGCCAAAAGGCAGAACGGGGAATTGCATTGTTTACATAGGCACTTCCCCTTTCTGCCGCTCCGTGACACAATCGTCGGGAGACCTGCGGACATCGAGTCCGCCCGTTCCGCGGACTCCCATTTGCCCACCGCTGCCATTGTGCCGACGTATATCGGTGTGTGGTGGTCAGCAAGGGGTTAATCCGCCCAACAACAAATTGGCCAAATAAAAAGAAAAAAAAAAAGAATAAAAAATGCAAAAACTTGTGTCTAGAAACGCAGAAAGCACAGCGAAAGGCACGGCAGAAACGCATCGTGCATAGATGTGAATTGAGCCTCAAGGGGGGAAATCAAATGTTACGTAGCGCCCCCCTAGATAGGTGTTAGGATTTGATAAATAGATTTTAACCCCTTCTAGCAAAAAATACGGATTTCAACTTGTAAGCAACAAGTGTCAGAAAAAGGCTTAGGCATGAAAGGGTTAAAGTGTTTTATTACTGCACTTCGAAGCGCCCTCTTCTCTGCTTTGTTTTTCCTATAGAGTTTGCTTCCCTCTTCTGAAGTGTATTAATCACATTTCAAGAGCCAATCATGTTAAAGTCTCCTTGTTACCCGGGGCGCCCTCTTCTCCGCACTCCATGAACACTCACAGGATTAATTGCTGTCCTCCTCACTCCTCAGTGGCGTTTCTTCTTCATCTCTTTTATCTGGGTCCCCCCTGAGCCCCCGAGATCTGTGGGATGGTGGCAGGGCCGTCTTTAATATTGATTGAACCCCGGGCAAAAATTTTCTTGGGGCCCCCCCCAAGCAATTTTGCACTCCACCTGCTCTGAGACATACAATAAATAGCAGCTGGACTTAAAATCAGTTTACTGTATCAGGTCAGGCAGCTATTGCAATTGGTTGCCAGAGGTTACAGCATATCATTACTGCTTACTGACTGGTTGCTAAAGGTTACAGCACACAAATACGGCTCACTGACTGGTTGCTAGAGGTTACAGCACATCATCTCCTCACTGCAGGGGAGCATGATATACATATAAATGCCACCTATATTTACATATCAATGCTGCCGGCCGCATCTATTTACTTAGTAATGTCACCACTATTTACATATGAATGCCGGTTATTTACATGTAAACACAGGGTCTGCAGGTGAGTCATCTGTACATGGCAATAAGGCAGAGATTGGCAGCATTAGTTGCAGCACTTCACACTGAGATATCGGGACACATCACAGGACTAAAACCTCAAGGGACAAGGGAATTTACACTGGGATACTTGGCAAGTATGAGGCAGCTGCTTCGGGGCCCCACAACAACGACAGGGCCCAGGGCAGCTGCCCCTTTTGCCCTGCCTTAAAGACGGCCCTGGATGGTGGGATTCACTGGGTAGAGGTGAGGGAGAAGAGCAAGTGTCTGTTTGCTGATCTTCTCTACCCAGCAAGTATAAAACTTCATTTGCAGATTCTGCGGTCACTTTCCCTGGCTGCTGTGCCCAGAGAAGAGGACAACGGAGTACAGAGAACTCTTTTTTGTGGGTCACGGGAAGCCGTTACACCTGAGAAAGCATCTAACTCTTCTCCATTCTATCTATAATTAGAAAAAGATTAACTTCCACTTTAAAGAAGTTGCTGTGTAAGTACAGCAAACTGTAAAAAAAACAAAAACAAAGGGACCACCTGACACAATGTTTATAAACACTGTTCATGCATACAATAGAAAAGGACCACATGGTACGATGTTTATAAACACTGTTCAGACATGAGATAGAACAGGACCACCTGACATGATGTATATGAATACTGTCCAGACATGAGATAGAAAAGAGCCACCTGGCACAATGTTTATAAACACTGTTTAGACATGAGCTAGAAATGGACAATGTTTATAAATACTGTTCATACATAAAATAGAAAATGCCCACATGGCACAATGTTTATAAACACTGTTCAGTCTGGCAATAAAAAAGGACCACATGGTGCGCTGTTTATAAACACTGTTTAGAGGTGAGATAGAAACGGACCATCAGACACAATGTTTATAAACACTGTTCAGACACGAGAAAGAAAAGGACCACCTGACACAATGTTTATAAAACCCCGTTCAGACGTGAGATAACAAAGGACCACATGGCACAATGTTTATAAACAATAAAAGGAACACCTGACACAATGTTTATAAACACTGTCCAGACATGAGATAGAAAGGGACCACATGGCAAGATGTTTATAAACACGGTCCAGACATGAGATAGAAAAGGACAACCTGACACAAAGTTTATAAACACTGTTAAGACATGAGATAGAAATGGACCACCTGACATTATGTTTATAAACACTTTTCAGACATGAGATAGAAATGGACCACTTGACACAATGTTTATGAACACTGTTCAGACATGAGATAGAAAAGGACCAAATGGCCCAATGGTTATAAACACTGTTCAGACATGAGATAGAAAAGGACAACCTGCCACAATGTTTATAAACACTGTTCAGACATGAGATTAAAAAGAGCCACCCACCACAATGTTTATAAACACTGTTCAGACATGAGATAGAAAAGGACCACCTGACACGATGTTCAGACGTGAGATAGAGATGTAGAGAAAGACATGAGATGTAGAATTGTTACTTTTGTATTTACCATTTTATTAATCTGCAGATAAAAGGGAAGAGCTTCCATCTACAGATGATGGCAGTTAAAGCGACTAGTAAAAAAATAAAAATAAATAGTTTCTGTTTTCTTGAAATAAAATTTGTCCTTTATTATCTCATTATTACACAAATCACTCCTAACCAATTTCTTAAACTCCTCCCATTAGCTATTGTTTTCCTGCTGATTTTTTTTTTTTTTTTTCTATTTAACCGACCATTAATATTTAAACTTTCTTTTTTCTTTTATTCATTTTGTTTATGTTTTTTGTGTCATAATAAAGAATGCACAACATGGATAGTAAATCCTTTATTTCATTTGGAAATACTGTAACTTTGCAATGATTTGTATCAGAAGGATCATTTTAGTGTCATTTTAAACTGTAGAATAACATTTATACATTTTATACGCAGTAACATTTTCTAACTATAATCAAAGTAGAATAATATTCATTTATAGGTTTTTTTTACAATTATTTCTATGGCTCACATAAAAGATTAAAATAATATTTGCAAGACAATAGACACCAATAAAGCCTAAAATTATATATGTAAATATGTCATTGTTTTTTTTTTTTTTTTAAGTTTTGGATACATTTTTTTTTATCGGCTAGATTCTTTTCACTTCCTGTCCTGGAAATCCAATAAAAAGAGTGAGGACATTGCTAAAAATAAAATAAAAAATAAAAATAAAACAAGTGGGTTGTAATCCTTTCTTACTCAAACCTTAAAAAAAAATTAAAATTTAGGCTACACATACACTTCAACTCCGGGAGGTGCAGCCTCACCAGCACCCATCAATGCAGCTTACCAGTGCCCATCAATGCAGCCTCACCAGCACTCTTCAATGCAGCCTACCAGCGCCCATCAAATGCAGCCTACCAGCGCCCATCAAATGCAGCCTACCAGAACACATCAATGCAGCCTGCCCAGCACCCATAAATTCAGCCCACCAGCCCCCATCAAATGCAGCCCCACCAGCACTCTTCAATGCAGCCTACCAGCGCCCATCAAATGCAGCCTACCAGCACCCATCAATGCAGCCTGCCCAGCACCCATAAATTCAGCCCACCAGCCCCCATCAAATGCAGCCCCACCAGCACCCTTCAATGCAGCCCCACCAGCACCCATCAATGCAGCCTACCAGCGCCCATCAAATGCAGCCTACCAGCGCCCATCAAATGCAGCCTACCAGCGCCCATCAAATTCAGCCTCACCAGCACCCATCAATGCAGCTTACCAGCGCCCATCAATGCAGCCTGCCCAGCACCCATGAATTCAGCCCACCAGCCCCCATCAAATGCAGCCCCACCAGCACCCTTCAATGCAGCCCCACCAGCACCCATCAATGCAGCCTACCAGCGCCCATCAAATGCAGCCTACCAGCGCCCATCAAATTCAGCCTCACCAGCACCCATCAATGAAGCTTACCAGCGCCCATCAATGCAACCTACCAGCGCCCATCAATGCAGCCTCACCAGTTCCCATCAATGCAGCCCACCAGCGCCCATCAATGCAGCCTCACCAGTTCCCATCAATGCAGCCCACCAGCCCCCATCAAAGGCAGCCCCACCAGCACCCTTCAATGCAGCCCCACCAGCACCCATCAATGCAGCCTCACCAGCGCCCATCAAATGCAGCCTACCAGCGCCCATCAATGCAGCCTACCAGCGCCCATCAATGCAGCCTCACCAGTTCCCATCAAAGGCAGCCCCACCAGCACCCTTCAATGCAGCCCCACCAGCACCCATCAATGCAGCCTACCAGCGCCCATCAAATGCAGCCTACCAGCGCCCATCAATGCAACCCACCAGCCCCCATCAAATGCAGCCCACCAGCCCCCATAAAATGCAGCCCCACCAGCACCCTTCAATGCAGCCCCACCAGCACCCATCAATGCAGCCTCACCAGCGCCCATCAACTGCAGCCTACCAGCGCCCATCAAATGCAGCCTCACCAGCACCCATCAATGCAGCTTACCAGCGCCCATCAATGCAGCCTACCAGTGCCCATCAATGCAGCCTCACCAGTTCCCATCAATGCAGCCCACCAGCGCCCATCAATGCAGCCTCACCAGTTCCCATCAATGCAGCCCACCAGCCCCCATCAAAGGCAGCCCCACCAGCACCCTTCAATGCAGCCCCACCAGCACCCATCAATGCAGCCTACCAGCGCCCATCAAATGCAGCCTACCAGCGCCCATCAATGCAACCCACCAGCCCCCATCAAATGCAGCCCCACCAGCACCCATCAATGCAGCCTACAAGCGCCCATCAAATGCAGCCTACCAGCGCCCATCAATGCAACCCACCAGCCCAAATCAAATGCAGCCCCACCAGCACCCTTCAATGCAGCGCTGCCTAGTTTGCCTAGTGGTAGCACCGGCCCTGCATACTATGACCTGGGGAAAGTGTGTGTGCCACTCAGGCTCGATAGGGAGGGGGTATGTAGACGCCAGGGGATGGAGCCCACCCTGGTTCCTGCGAGAGTTCAAGGAAAGAGAAGAGTGACCCCCCCCCCGGAAGTCATACATCTATGGTGTCCTACTACGACGAATGGAGTGGCAACCTCAGCTTGGACTCCGACCAGGACATGCCTAGTCAGAGTCCAGGCTGAGGTTGCCACTAGTGATGGCCGAACGGTTCGCCCGGCGGTCGTTTCGCGGCGAATTTCCGACATTCGCGGTCCGCACGTTCGAACGCCTTTTTCCGTCGTTCGCCGCGGCGGACTTACGTGTTTAATGTATACAAGAACTTTAACCTTTGGTGACACGTTTATCATGTGATACAGGACAGCCAATTGAGACATGACAGCACATGGACACTTGTACATTCCCCCTAACCTATAAATACACCCGATCCGGTGGCCATTTTACATTCTTTCTTCTGTTACGATAGGGACAGGTTCCTGTGTGGAGTAGGGAGAGATAAACCACTAGCTATTTGGTACACAAAAGTTCTTTTCAGGACTGGTATAGGTGTTAGGTGTTGATAGGTTTGCTGTGCTGCTGATTCTTGCAGCAGCCTGAGTGTCTTTTGTTAGTTTAGAGAAAGGGAAAGGACGGTGTATGCTACAGGGACAGCCAGATTAGTCTTTCATCATCATCATCATCATCATCATCATTAGCTGTTACTATCAAGGTCCACAAAAGAGCTGTTCCAGTAACCACTAATCGTTCTCTTTTTTTGCCAATTTGTATAGGGACAGGAAGGAAGCAGTGTTGTCAGGCAGTGAGGGTAATTTTAAAGACTTGCTGTTATTATTAGTTCCACAAAGGTTCTTTTCAGGACTGGTATCAGTGGTACAGTAATAGGCTTGTACATGTATAATATTCTTTCTTCCAAATATAGAAAGGATATTATACTTGACTGCTGCCCTTCTGCTGCAGTCTGCTAAACATTCACAACTCACTTGTTCCACAAAAGTTCTTATAAGGACTGGTAACTTGGTATAGGGTGCTACGGTACATAGGCTTGAGTGCGGTACAGTCTGCTGTTCTGTAAGGACCGCTATCGGTCCACAATAGATAGGGTTGACGTGCACCACTGCTGACCGCTGCCCTATACTGCAGCAGTCCTTCAGCGGTATAGGGACTGACGTACAGTCTGCTAAACACTAATACACAACCTGCTTGGTCCACAAAAGTTCTTATAAGGACTGGTAACTTGGTATAGGGTGCTACGGTACATAGGCTTGAGTGCGGTACAGTCTGCTGTTCTGTAAGGACCGCTATAGGTCCACAATAGATAGGGTTGACGTGCACCACTGCTGACCGCTCACCTATACTGCAGCAGTCCTTCAGCGGTATAGGGACTGACGTACAGTCTGCTAATCACTAACACACAACCTGCTTGTTCCACAAAAGTTCTTATAAGGACTGGTAACTTGGTATAGGGTGCTACGGTACATAGGCTTGAGTGCGGTACAGTCTGCTGTTCTGTAAGGACCGCTATCGGTCCACAATAGATAGGGTTGACGTGCACCACTGCTGACCGCTGCCCTATACTGCAGCAGTCCTTCAGCGGTATAGGGACTGACGTACAGTCTGCTAAACACTAATACACAACCTGCTTGGTCCACAAAAGTTCTTATAAGGACTGGTAACTTGGTATAGGGTGCTACGGTACATAGGCTTGAGTGCGGTACAGTCTGCTGTTCTGTAAGGACCGCTATCGGTCCACAATAGATAGGGTTGACGTGCACCACTGCTGACCGCTGCCCTATACTGCAGCAGTCCTTCAGCGGTATAGGGACTGACGTACAGTCTGCTAAACACTAATACACAACCTGCTTGGTCCACAAAAGTTCTTATAAGGACTGGTAACTTGGTATAGGGTGCTACGGTACATAGGCTTGAGTGCGGTACAGTCTGCTGTTCTGTAAGGACCGCTATCGGTCCACAATAGATAGGGTTGACGTGCACCACTGCTGACCGCTGCCCTATACTGCAGCAGTCCTTCAGCGGTATAGGGACTGACGTACAGTCTGCTAAACACTAATACACAACCTGCTTGGTCCACAAAAGTTCTTATAAGGACTGGTAACTTGGTATAGGGTGCTACGGTACATAGGCTTGAGTGCGGTACAGTCTGCTGTTCTGTAAGGACCGCTATAGGTCCACAATAGATAGGGTTGACGTGCACCACTGCTGACCGCTCACCTATACTGCAGCAGTCCTTCAGCGGTATAGGGACTGACGTACAGTCTGCTAATCACTAACACACAACCTGCTTGTTCCACAAAAGTTCTTATAAGGACTGGTAACTTGGTATAGGGTGCTACGGTACATAGGCTTGAGTGCGGTACAGTCTGCTGTTCTGTAAGGACCGCTATCGGTCCACAATAGATAGGGTTGACGTGCACCACTGCTGACCGCTGCCCTATACTGCAGCAGTCCTTCAGCGGTATAGGGACTGACGTACAGTCTGCTAATCACTAACACACAACCTGCTTGTTCCACAAAAGTTCTTATAAGGACTGGTAACTTGGTATAGGGTGCTACGGTACATAGGCTTGAGTGCGGTACAGTCTGCTGTTCTGTAAGGACCGCTATCGGTCCACAATAGATAGGGTTGACGTGCACCACTGCTGACCGCTGCCCTATACTGCAGCAGTCCTTCAGCGGTATAGGGACTGACGTACAGTCTGCTAATCACTAACACACAACCTGCTTGTTCCACAAAAGTTCTTATAAGGACTGGTAACTTGGTATAGGGTGCTACGGTACATAGGCTTGAGTGCGGTACAGTCTGCTGTTCTGTAAGGACCGCTATCGGTCCACAATAGATAGGGTTGACGTGCACCACTGCTGACCGCTGCCCTATACTGCAGCAGTCCTTCAGCGGTATAGGGACTGACGTACAGTCTGCTAATCACTAACACACAACCTGCTTGTTCCACAAAAGTTCTTATAAGGACTGGTAACTTGGTATAGGGTGCTACGGTACATAGGCTTGAGTGCGGTACAGTCTGCTGTTCTGTAAGGACCGCTATCGGTCCACAATAGATAGGGTTGACGTGCACCACTGCTGACCGCTGCCCTATACTGCAGCAGTCCTTCAGCGGTATAGGGACTGACGTACAGTCTGCTAAACACTAATACACAACCTGCTTGGTCCACAAAAGTTCTTATAAGGACTGGTAACTTGGTATAGGGTGCTACGGTACATAGGCTTGAGTGCGGTACAGTCTGCTGTTCTGTAAGGACCGCTATAGGTCCACAATAGATAGGGTTGACGTGCACCACTGCTGACCGCTCACCTATACTGCAGCAGTCCTTCAGCGGTATAGGGACTAAGAGTTTTGTCACAGGGTCATTTAAAAAATGACATGCAGAGGAAGAGGCAGGCCCTTCCGCAGGGGTGGTAGGGGTAGGGCAGGAGCAACAGGCTTGAGCCAAAGTGGGAAGTTGCAGAAGGTGCGTTCAATTACTTTAAAGGATGCACCAGACTTGGTTGAGTGGCTCGCTCAGCCTTACTCTTCTGCACCCTCCTCATCCTCTCGATCTGCACCCTCTTCTTCACTCTCTGCTATGTGCACCCCCAAAGACACTACCACCAACAACACGACCACCACCACCACCACCACATACCTTCCGCTTGAGTCACTGGAATTATTTTCCGATCCATATCAAGAGGACATTTCTGATGCGCAGCCACTCTTGGTATTGGATCAGGAAGAGGAGGTAGCAACAAGCGCTACTCAGCAGTCTGACGCCAGTACCCAGATCAGCCCAAGGAGGAGGTTGGTCCCCGGTGTTGCTGCCTACTCCGAGATCTCTACTTATAGCGGTGGGGAAGGTGACGTTGATGATGACGTGTCTAGTGATGTCACGTGGGTGCCCACAAGAGAGGAAGAGGAGGGGAGTTCAGAGGGAGATATGGACCAGCAGATAGGGAGGAGAAGCAGCAATGACTTACATTGCACAGCAGGGACAAAGCAGACTGCAAATGTATCAGGAGCGAGTCATCGACCATGTACGGTCACATCTGGCGCTCCCAGGACACCGGCACATGGCTCCGCAGTGTGGGCTTTTTTTAACGTGTCCGCTGCTGACAATAGCGTTGCCATCTGCAATCTTTGCAGTCAACGCGTTAGTCGCGGTAAGCCCAATACTCACCTAGGGACGACCGCCTTAAGAAGGCACATGAGCAGCCATCACCGAGCCCAGTGGGAGCAACGGAACACACAAAGCCACACTGCAGGCTCTCACCGTCCAGCCTCGTCTTCTACTTCTCCTTCTCCTCTCTCCTCACAATTGTCCTCCACTCCACCTTCCATCACGCCAAGCTCACATTTTTCTGCAAAAAGGCAGGCTTCCGTGGGCCTAATGTTTGAGCGTAAAAAAATGATGATGCCGGATAACCCTCTTGCCCAACGGTTGGCGGCTGGCTTGTCAGAACTCATAGCCCGCCAACTACTGCCATATAAACTGGTGGACTCGGAGGCCTTTCGCAAATTTGTGGCCATTGGAACACCACAATGGAAGGTCCCAGGAAGGAAGTATTTCTCAGAGAAGGGCATCCCAGAGCTATATGGCCATGTTCAGCGGCAAGTGAATGTATCTCTGGCACACAGTGTCGGTGCCAAGATACATCTGACCACAGACACGTGGTCTAGCAAACACGGGCAGGGAAGGTATATCAGTTTTACTGCCCACTGGGTGAACCTTCTGACGGCCGTCAAGCATGTAACCCGTGGCACCCGTGTAGATTTGGTTTTACCGCCACGGATTGCATGCAGGCCTGACTCTTCTTCTCCTCCTCCTACTCCATCCTCCTCCCTCTCCTCCTCAGCTGCCTCCTCCTTTTCCGCTGCTAGCGTCTCTTCCACTGCACCGCCCAAGCTCCCCAGAACCTATTCCACATGCCAGGTGAGACGTTGCCATGCCGTGCTGCGTCTGTTGTGCCTGGAAGCAAAGAGCCACACTGGCCCGGCACTCCTTTCAGCTTTGCGTTCACAGGCAGATGAGTGGCTAACACCGCTCAATTTGACAGTTGGTAAAGTGGTGTGTGACAACGGTGCCAATCTGCTTAGCGCATTGAAACAGGGCAAAATCACGCACGTGCCGTGCATGGCACACGTCTTAAACTTGGTCGTGCAGCGATTCCTTGTCAAATACCCTGGGGTCCAGGACATCTTGCGGCAGGCAAGGAAAATCTCGGCCCATTTCAGAAGATCTTACACGGCCATGGCTCGCCTTGCTGACATTCAGCGGCGACACCATCTGCCGGTCAGACGTCTTATTTGCGATTGCCCGACGCGATGGAACTCAACCTTCTATATGCTTGATAGGCTGCTCCAGCAGAAACGTGCAGTTAACGTCTACCTGTATGAACTCTGCGAAAGAAACGGTTCTGGGGAGCTGGGTTTTTTTTCACCGCGCCAGTGGCTGCTCATGCGCGACACATGCAGACTTCTGCGGCCATTTGAGGAGATCACCAAACTGGTCAGTCGCAGCCATGGCGCCATCAGTGACATGGTACCTTATGCCTTCTTTCTGGAGCGTGCATTGCGTCGTGTCATTGATCAGGCTGTGGAGGAGCAGGAGCGGGAAGATGAGGAAGTCGCAATGCTGGATGAATTCCCAGGGGGGGCTACTCTATCTGAGACAAGTCAACAACAGGAGTCTGATGAGGAGTCAGAGGAGGATGGTGCCGGGGCGGATGAGCAGGAGCAAGAAGAGCATGCTTTAAACCTTTCTGGGATCCCTGTTGTGCGTGGATGGGGAGAGGAGAATGAAGAGGACGACATTATCCTGGATGATGAGCAGGAGCCAGGCCACCACACCGCTTCCACTTTAGTGCAAATGGGGGCCTTCATGCTCCAGTGTTTTAATAGGGACCCCCGTATAAAAAGCATGAGGGTCAAGGACCAGTACTGGGTGGCAACGTACTTAGACCCCCGGTACAAACACAAAATGGCGGAAATGTTACCGCCGTCGCAGAGGGCTGTCAGAATGCAGCACTTCCAGGCCTTGCTTCGAGAAATGCTGCATTCTGCTTTTGCGTGCGCTGGCAGAGGAGCAATTCCCACTCCCAGAGAAGGATTTGCGGGTACCAATCCAACAGCGCCTGCAAGAAGAGGCCGGTTTGAAGATGTGTTGGTGACTTCGGATATGAGGTCATTCTTTCAGCCGACCCATCGACAGGTGTCATCCGGATCCAGCATCAGGGAACGCCTAGACCGTCAGGTGTCCGACTACATTGGGTTAACGGCCGATGTGGACGCTCTGAGGAGTGATGAACCCCTAGACTACTGGGTGGGCAGGCTTGACCTCTGGCCAGAGCTTGCTCAATTTGCAATCGAACTGTTGGCTTGCCCCTCATCCAGTGTCCTGTCCGAAAGGACGTTCAGCGCAGCAGGGGGGATTGTGACCGATAAGCGTACTCGCCTAGCTCACCACAGTGTTAACTACCTCACATTTCTAAAAATGAATGAGGCATGGATCTCGGAGGAATTCAACACATGTGACCAGTAGACCATGTATATGTCTATAAACTATTTTTTTAATCAAGCACACAGACCTTCTTAATTCATTTGGCTCACTTCCTTGACCCAAAAAAGCACACCGTACTATATGCCCCTACCCTCCTCTTTGAAGAGGTTGAGCGGTGTCATATTTCTACTGGGGCTGCTTATGATATCCCTGTGCTGTGCTGACTTCCTCCTGGGGGTTCTTATTATGAAGGGATCACACTATCCCTGTGCTGTGCTGACTTCCTCCTGGGGGTTCTTATTATGAGGGGATCACACCATCCCTGTGCTGTGCTGACTTCCTCCTGGGGCTGCTTACGGTGCTGCTGTCAGTGCTGTATGTCACGGTGCTGCTGTCAGCGCTGTATGTCACGGTGCTGCTGTCAGCGCTGTATGTCACGGTGCTGCTGTCAGCGCTGTATGTCACGGTGCTGCTGTCAGCGCTGTATGTCACGGTGCTGCTGTCAGCGCTGTATGTCACGGTGCTGCTGTCAGCGCTGTATGTCACGGTGCTGCTGTCAGCGCTGTATGTCACGGTGCTGCTGTCAGCGCTGTATGTCACGGTGCTGCTGTCAGCGCTGTATGTCACGGTGCTGCTGTCAGCGCTGTATGTCACGGTGCTGCTGTCAGCGCTGTATGTCACGGTGCTGCTGTCAGCGCTGTATGTCACGGTGCTGCTGTCAGTGCTCTGTATTACGGTGCTGCTGTCAGCGCTGTATGTCACGGTGCTGCTGTCAGTGCTCTGTATTACGGTGCTGCTGTCAGATGCCTCTATCACGGTGCATGTGTCATTCCGGTATGTCACGCTGCTGGTGATCATCTCCTGCACCCTCTTCTTTGCCTACCCTGGTCCCTGACCTTCCCTCTCCTCCATTGCCTTCATTAGCTCCATAGTCCTGAATTGTTAGAACAATTTCCCAAATAAAATAAAAATGCTTGTAGTTATCGATCCCAAATTCACCTCATACATGTATTATGTCATTGTCCAGATGGTGGGACTACGTTTTACCCCCTAATAATTACCACGTGGCCGCAAATTCGACATGAAGGTTTGCAAAGTTCGCCTCCCATTGAAGTCAATGGGGCCCGCGGCGAACGTTCTGTTTCGCGAACGTTTGGGTCCGTTCGCATTTCGCGTTCGCGAAACGTCCCGTCGGAAGTTCGTCCATCACTAGTTGCCACTCCATTCCTCGTAGTAGGACACCATAGATGTGCGACTACCAGGGGTCACCCTTCTTTCTTTTTACATAGTAGCATAGTTAGTCAGGCTGAAAAAAGACACAAGTCCATCTAGCTTAACCAATAAAATAAAAAACTTAAAAAAATCATACAATCACCCAATATGGGCGATTGTATGATCATACTATTGCCCAAGTTGGAAATTTTAGGTCAATGATGTCGCAAGCATTCATAGTTACATACTGTGACCTGGGGAAAGTTTGTGTGCCGCTCAGGCTCGATAGGAAGGGGGTATGTAGACGTCAGGGGATGGATCCAGTCCTGGCTCCTGCAAGAGTTCAAGGAAAGAAGAGTGACCCCCTGGAAGTCATCCACCTATGGTGTCCTCCTACGAAGAATGGAGCAGCAACCTCAGCCTGGACTCCGACTAGGCCACGCCTAGTCAGAGTCCAGGCTGAGATTGCCACTTCATTCATCGTAGTAGGACGCCATAGATATGCGACTGCCAGGGGTCACCCTTCTTTCCTTTTACATAGTAACATAGTACACACGGTTGGAATTTCCGACAGAAAAAGTCCAATGGGATATTCCGACTGTGTGTATGCCCCATCGCACTTTTTCTGTTGGAATTTCCGGCGGACTTAGATAGAGAACATGTTCTAAATTTTTCCGTTGGAAATGCCGACGGAGGTTATCCCGTTGGCAAGTCCGACCGTGTGTACACGGCATTAGTCAGGCTGAAAAAAAGACACAAACCCATCTAGTTCAGCCTTTCTCAACCTTTTCAACACAGAGGAACCCTTGAAATAGTTCTCTGGTTTTGGGGGAACCCCTGCTAAAAATGAGAACTCTGGTCATTGGGAAGAATTACCTCCTTACAGATAGGTAAAAAGATCAATGGTGGGAGTGGGAACTTATCTGAGAGGCAGAAATTGGTTGCCCAATGCTGAAGGAACCCCTAGCAACCTCTGGGGGAACCCTGGTTGAGAATCACTGCATTAGATGGTCAGTGAGAAGAATGGTCCTTACACTTGTGGTCATTGGGAAGAATTACCTCCTTACAGATAGCTAAAAAGATCAATGGTGTCGGTGGGAACTTATCTGAGAGGCAGAAATTGCCCAATGCTGAAGGAACCCCTAGCAACCTCTGGAGGAACCCTAGAGTTCCGTGGAACCCTGGTTGAGAATCACTGATCTAGTTTAACCAATAAAATAAAAAACTTTAAAAAAAAATTATACAATGCCATATACACAATCGTATACACACAGTTGGTCCAGAAGAAGGCAAAAATCCCAGCATCCAAGCTTTTTTTGTGTATATGCAACCAGGGGCGGACTGACAACTCATGGGGCCCCCGGGCAATAGAAGATTATGGGGCCCCCAGGCAATCAGACAGGTAGGTACTGGAGAGGTGGGGTAGCTATAATCTAAGGATTTTTAGACCAAAAGGATGTTGGTAAGGGACATTTAAAAAAAAAAAAAACACAGATTTTTACATACTGTCCCTGGGTTTACTGAGGCTGGCAACCCTGATGGGGCCCCCTAGTGGCACGGGGGCCCTCGGGGCAGTGCCCGAGTGGCCCAATGGTCAGTCCGCCCCTGTATGCAACTCTGGGTTAGGGAATGTCCCAGCCACAGCTTATTGGACCGGTAGAGACAGCTTCCTTCAAAGTTTGGACCAAATCCAAGCTCAAACCTTTATTGGCAGCTGTCTATGTTTGCTACCCTTAAAGCGGAGGTCCACCCTAAAGTGGACCTTCCGCTCATTGGAATCCTCCCCCCCTCCGGCGCCACAATTGGCACCTTTCAGGGGGGAGGGGGGTGCAGGTACCTGTACAGTACAGGTATCTGCACCCACTTCCGGCGTAGATTCTGCAATAGTATTTTGGAAATGATCTCTTTGATAGTTTTCAGTATGGCATGGTCACGATTTTCACGAAACCATCAGTTAATAGAAATGCAGCATGAAGGGGTTCTGTGAAAGTGGTGTGAAAGGTGTGTATGTGTCTCACCGGATCACTCCGTTCATAAAAGGAGAGCAGGCCACCCTCATAATCCAGATATACCCCAAAATTGTGGCTGGAAAACGTTTGCATAACATCAATTTCATTCTCACCATGCATAACAGAATATTTGTTATGATACCTTCTCAGACACCAGGACTTCCCGTTATTTCCGATGGCACTCTGATCTCCTTTGGTGTCTATACTTCCATAAGTGACCCCTATCCTCCAGTTACCTGTTTTACTGGTCAACACTTCCCAGTAATGGCGTCCTGAAGAAAAACGAGCTTTACTTAAAACCTGATTAATACTAAATCTCCTTGGAGTTGTTGGGTAATTATTGCTTATTTCCGTGGAAGTAACCGTTTTTAAGTCTTTAGAAACACGCATGCTCTTCCCAGCTGTATTTGCATCTAGTTCTAGATCAGTCTGCAATGTATCCAACCTCACTTGGTTTACAATATCAAACAGACCCTTCAGCAAAGATTTGAAAGTTGGTCCTTCGTGGAGATCTTTAACATCGTTTCCCTCTCTTGTTGTTCCCTTCAAGTCTTCATAAACCTCTTTGTTTGTTCCATTGTCTTCTAAAAGGCTTAGCGGGTCCTTTATGTCGTACAGCTTCTCAGCCATTGTTATCTTCTTGGAGAATTCGTCTATTTCAGCTTCCAGATGCCGGATGAGGTCAGTTACAGAGTTCGTAGCTTCGTCTTCTTGCCTTCGACCCTCGTTGAGGATCCGGACCTCAAGAGCCTCCAACTTTTTATGGACGTCTCTGAACAATTTTGTGACGGTCTTGTTAAAAGTAGCTGCTTTCCTCTTCACTTTGTCCTTGTGACCCAGAAGAGCTTGGATCCTTCTTCTGGCCTCCACTTTCTGTGAGGACAACCCCTCAAGAATCTTACTCAACTTTTCTCTCTTTTTCGCAAAGGCATCACGAACTGACTCAACCTTGTGCCCCTTATGTGGTCCATCCAACCTACAGGAGACACAGATACAGACAGAGTCCTTACAGCAATAGTACTCCAAGATCTTCTTGTGTTTGGAGCACTTTCTGTTCTCCAAGTCAGTAGTGGGCTCAATCAACACATGTTCTGGTGATTTATTGTGCATTTTCACGTGACCTTCGCACATAGAAGCCTCACAATGGACGCAGGTCTTGAAAGCGGGTGTTGAAGAGTTAATGCAGTAAGTACACAAGATTGCCCCAGGTTCCTCCTCGGGATGAGAAGACTGGAAACGCTCTGCGATGTTCCTTAAAGCGATATTTCTCTGTAGTGCAGGTCGCTCCTCAAACCACATCCTGCATACCGGACAGGAATAACCTCCAGATCCTTCTTGTGAGGACAATAAATTTCCCATACAGGTGGAACAGAAGTTGTGTCCACATCTCAGCATTACAGGGTCTTCATAGACATTCAGGCAGATGGAGCAGTTCAGCTCGTCTCTCAGGTCAGCAGCCGCCATTGTTGAAGGGAAGGAGGAGGAAATGAAAGGAAGCCAACGCTAGGAGTCGGTATTCAACCTCTGAGCTGAGCAGAGTATACACGGAGTGAGGAGTTTCGTTTCCCAGCTTAACACTGCGAGTTCCTGTAAACCAGAGTTTCATTTTTATACTATAACTCTGGGCTTATACAGAGCATTTCAAAAAGGAAAAAATAACACAATAAGGGAGCCCCCAAAGCTGCATAACCCATAAATATACAACAAAAAACACAGGAAATTTCCCCAGGGGTTTTTTTTAGCAGCAGAGAGTGGGTGTAAAAATAGTTGGTGTAAAAAATAATTTATTTGACAAACAATAGTAATTCCAAATGAACAGTAGTACATCATCCATATAGGTAGTGCGACAAATACAAACATGGAACATCACTCATAGCAAAGAACTCTATATACAGGCATTGTTTGCCAATTGTATTCGTAACATATGTATCACCATGAAAAACCCCGATGCATTTCGACCCTTGCGATTTCCGGTCTCTTCAGGGGGATTTATATTCTAGGGAAATGTCAAAATATCTAATTAAAGACTTTGAACAATAAAAATATATATAGGTATAGTATTTTAAGCAAAAATATGTCTCCATGCATATAGAGATATAGTTACCAATGGGTGTATGAGGACATGAGGACGTGTCGCATGAACCGGCATTGCAGGATTATAACCATCCAGTGATCCCATCGCTGCCACATGTTCCCCCCCGTGCCCTCTGGGTGGGTGCATAGTCCACTGAGCTTACAGGGGGCCACGTTTTAGGACCCAGAGAGGAGGATGGGGGGTAAAACACCTGCAGATGGACATGCAAAAAACTTTTTGTAAGTCATTATTAAATAATAGAGGGAGTATGTAGAAGTGCTTGGCAGTTATAGGCTTATTACTTGGTAATTAATAAATTCATATTATAAAAGAATTAAGCTAATTATATATAGCATGGCGTAGTTTCTTCATTAGTTATATTAATTATAAGAGGGATTGGCGGTCAGTGAAAAAAGGTGGGTGAGGGATAGGGTGTGGAGATGTGATGGGTGAATGTGAAAATGCCCCCTGTAAGCTCAGTGGATTATGCACCCACCCAGAGGGCACGGGGGGGGGGGGGGGACATGTGGCAGCGATGGGATCACTGGATGGTTATAATCCTGCAATGCCGGTTCATGCGACACGTCCTCATGTCCTCATACACCCATTGGTAACTATATCTCTATATGCATGGAGACATATTTTTGCTTAAAATACTATACCTATATATATTTTTTTTCATGGTGATACATATGTTACGAATACAATTGGCAAACAATGCCTGTATATAGAGTTCTTTGCTATGAGTGATGTTCCATGTTTGTATTTGTCGCACTACCTATATGGATGATGTACTACTGTTCATTTGGAATTACTATTGTTTGTCAAATAAATTATTTTTTACACCAACTATTTTTACACCCACTCTCTGCTGCTAAAAACCCTGGGGAAATTTCCTCTGTTTTTTGTTGTATACAGAGCATTTCATTGCTCTTCAGAAGAGTTACATTAATGCCAACTAGAAATAAATACAGAAAAAATCCCTGCGCTACTAAAAAGACCAATATATATATATATATATAAAACATGTAGTACAAAAATAAAAAACAGTCCAAATCCTGTAAATATTAGTACTAAAACAGCGCTATAAAAGAAGTCCAAAATAGCAGCATATAGATAAAATCCTTAAGATGTGCAGAAAAGGGTGACAATGGTGGTTTGATCAGCGTTGTAAGGTGATAATGATGTTCATCATAAGTGCTGTAAATACTCCATCCACCAGTATTTCACCACATGTAGCTCGTACCCCCTTAGGGGGTTAAACTCACCAGACAAATCTGAAACAAGCGCCTTTAAGGGAACAGTCCCTCTCTTGTTTTACCACAATCCTATTGTCATCCACCAGGGTCCGACTGCCATAAGTGCTTCCAATAACATCATAGAATAAAGAAAGGTTTGCACATAGCGTAATTCTATTTTATTTAGTTAATGACCACACAAGTAAAACAGACCCCCCTATAGTAATCTGCGTACATTCAATATAAAAGATAAAGCATATGAACAGGTGTGTGTTCTATCACCGAGGGCCCTCTGTCGAAGTCGGAAGTGGCGTCAAGGCTGGGTTCACACTGAAGCGATGCGGGAACACCGCAAATCCGCGGCGGGTTCCCACATCGCATACCTCCCGCCAGCAGTTCACACTGCCCTATGCGGACTGCTGGGAGTGTCAGTGAAACCTTAATGACACCCCCAGATCAGTCCGCATATCGCAGTGCGATCTGCAAACTCGGACAGGAATCGGATCGCATGGTGTGAACACCCATGCGATCCGATTCTGCTGCGGACCAAAAAAAGGGTCCCGTGCGAGTTTGCGGCGGGTGCGATGCGAATTCAGCCATACTATCTGTATGGCTGAACTCGCATCGCACAGAGATCGGATGTGATTTGCACTGCAGTGCGGTGCGAATCACATCTGGGTCTCCCAGCCGCAGCGGTGTAAACCCGGCCTAAGGCTCGATTCACACCCATGCATGTTGCTTTTGAGCATTTTTGCAGTGCTTTTTGCGGTGCTTGTCACGTTTTTGGACACGCGTTTTTACCGCAATTTTGCTGCATTTTGCGTTTTTTTTTTTTTACACTGTGGTTGCTTAGCCACCAGCTATATACAGTGAAAAAAAAAACGCAAATCGTGGTGAGTGCCGGTTCACACTAGCGCAGTGTGAGAACCCTGCGAATCATGTGCGGGTTCCCGCATCGCTCCCGACACGCACGGCAGTTCACACTGCCATATGCGAACTGCTGGGGAGTGTCATTATATGTTAACGACACCCCCATTTCAGCTCGCGTATCGCACTGCGAACTGACGGTTCAGACATGAATCGGATCGCATATGTGTGAACTCACATGCGATCCGATTCTGGTCCAAACAGAAAAAAGGGTCCTGTGCGTGTTTGGACCAAATGCGGTGCGATATCAGCAATACTATCTGTATGGCTGACATCGCACCCGCACAGACATCGCATGTAATGTGAACAGCAGTGCGCTGCGAATTACATGCGATGTCTGGCATCGCACCAGTGTGAACCGGCACTAAAAACGCGGTTTGAATCAAGCCTTAGGCTGGGTTCACACTGCAGCGGTGACGAGAACCGGATGTGATTCGCACCGCACTGCAGTGCAAATCACATCCAATCTCTGTGCGATGCGAGTTCAGCCATACAGATAGTATGGCTGAATTCGCATCGCACCCGCACCAAACTCGCACAGGACCCTTTTTTTGGTCCGCAGCAGAATCGGATCGTATGGGTGTTCACACCATGCGATCCGATTCCTGTCCGAGTTTGCAGATCGCACTGCGATATGCGAACTGATCTGGGGGTGTCATTAACGTTCTTTTCACTGACACTCCCAGCAGTTCGCATAGGGCAGTGTGAACTGCCGCCGGGAGGCATGTGATGCGGGAAACCACAGCGGATTCGTGGCATTCCCAGATCGCAGCAGTGTGAACCCAGCCTTAGGCTTGCTAGCGTGTTTTTTGATGCATTTCGCATTTTGCAGAAATGCAGGGAAATTTTTTAACATGGGTTCCTATGGAACATGTTCACATCAATGCATTTTTGTGCCTCTGCGTTTTTGGAAAGGGTCGGGGACTTTTTTTCATGCAAAATGCAGCGTTTTGCATGTAATAGAAGTCAATGGACCTGCATCAAAAACGCAAGTACCACTTTTTTACTGCGTTTTTACCGCGATTTTGCCGCGATTTGAGTTTTGCGGGTTTTTTTTTTCGTTTTTTTCACTGTATATATCTGGTTGCTAAGCAACCACCGTGTAAAAAAAAAAGAAAAAAAACGCAAAACGCGGCAAAATCGCGGTACAAAACGCGCGTCCAAAAACGCGACAAGCACCGCAAAAAGCACTGCAAAAACGCTCAATCGTGTGTACGAGGCATAGGACTGGGATGTCATTAAAGTTCATGTCTGTGTAAAGGCAGGTGTCCCAATACTTTAGGAAATATAGTGTTTATGGAGATGTGGTGAGTGACGATTGAATGAATGACTTGTATAGTGCTACTCATGCAAACTGAAACACTTCAGGGCACTTTTTCCTGCTGGTGTCCATCTGCCTTTACCCCATGGGGTCCCGACACGCTTACAACATACCAGTGGCGTCACTAGGGTTGGTGTCACCCGGTGCAAAAAAAAATTGGTGTCCCCCCCAACTATAGTCCCCCCTCAGTACAGACCCCCTTCCCGCAGTATACAGACACCCCCACTAAGTACAGACCACCCTCCATCAATTTAGACCCCCTCCCTCAGTATAAACCTCCCCCTTCAGTACAGACAACCTGTCAGTGAAGACCCCTCCATCAGTACAGATACCCTCCTCCATCAGTACAGACAACCCTCTCAGTGCAGACCCCCCTCCATGCAGACACCCCTCCATGCAGACACCCCCAGCAGTACAGACACCCCCCAACGTACAGACATCCCCCTCCATGCAGACCCCCCTCCATACAGACACCCCCAGCAGTACAGACACCCCCCAACGTACAGACACCCCCCTCTGTGCAGACCTCCCTCCATACACACACCCCCAGTACAGACACCCCCCAACGTGCAGATCCCCCCAGTACAGACACACCCCTCCATGCAGACCCCTCTCCATACAGACAGCCCCAGTATGGACACCCCTCAATGTGCAGATCCCCCCAGTACAGACACACCCCTCCGTGCAGACCCCTCTCCATGCAGACACCCCCCAGTACAGACACACCCCTCTCCATGTAGACACCCCCAGTACAGACACCCCCCAACGTGCAGATCCCCCCCAGTACAGACACAGCCCTCCGTGCAGACCCCCCTCCATACAGACACCCCCCCAACGTGCAGATCCCCCCAGTACAGACACACCCCTCTCCATGCAGACACCCCCAGTACAGACACCCCCCAACGTGCAGATCGCCCCCATTACAGACACAGCCCTCCGTGCAGACCCCCCTCCATGCAGACACTCCCAGTACAGACACCCCCTAATGTGCAGATACCCCCAGTACAGACACCCCCCAGTGCAGACACCCCCCCAGTGCAGACTCCCCCATCAGTATAGATGCCCCCTTACAAACCTCACCTCAAAACAACAGATATACACACAGCAATGTGCGTCTCTCAAGCTCGGGCTCCTCCTCCTCTGTGAATGTAAACAGAGAGGAGGGGGAGGCGGCTTCGTTTGTTCTGCTTCGCTGAGGGACACAGCCGCAGCGCGAGCCTCGAGGCACAGGGCAGCGGGCAGTGCCGCTACCCACGGGTGTCACCCCTCAGGCGGGTGTCACCCAGGTGCGGCCCGCACCCCTCCCCCGTACCCTCTGCAACATACACATATTTGGCTTATTTTTTTCTCAACAGGATCTAATAAACCTACCAGCATGTCTTTGGGGTGTGGGAGGAAACCCACACAGGCAGAACATGCCACGGTCAGGATTTGAACCCACAAGCCTATTGCTGCTAGGATGAAAGTGCTAACCACTACACCACTGTGTGCGATTAGGTGGGAAGTGTAGACTGGAATCCTTCCATGCTATCCTACCTTGAAAGATAAAGTCTAGGATGCCCATAGACCCTCAACTGCCAAGTAACTAGAGCCCTGCAAAAGAAAGAGACTGGTGTCCCAATACTTTTGACAATATAGTGTATGACCAAAAGCAATAGTGCTGCTTTCATAGATTTTCCTTATATGACCAGCCTGTAATGTGATGACAGGGTCACTTTATTAAAAAAAAAAAAAATAATCTCAGGACAACGCCATTGTTTTATATTTGTTTTCATTTAGACAAGGTCTACATTGAATTCATATGAAAAAAAAATAAATAAAATAATAATAATAGAAGATAATGTTATGATTGCAATATTTAGCCAGAGAAGAATACCGACTTGAGCGGCGACTGAATTCATGAAATGAGCCATAATAAATGTGCAGCAAAGTCCCCATTGGGTGTTACAGTCCTTGCAGTATTGGGGGGGGGGGGGGGGGGCTTGGAAGACCAGCGGAGGGGAGGATCCCCATCTTGTATTTTGCATATGTCTCTCTGTAACGTGCAAAAAAAATCAAGTAGAATTCAGTATATATATGTAAGGAGGCATTGAGTACCATGTTGATATAGGAAGTTCCGGACTCCATATTACTTTAGTTTCCTGTAGCTTGATCCATAGAAGGGGAATTTGACACGTTGGGGGTCTATTTATAAAAAAAAAAAAAATGCTCCAGTTGCTCACAAACGCTGCAAATAATCCCTATGATAGTGTAATATGTGTGAAATGTCATTTTCTATGTATTTCCTATTATCGGCAGCTCCATCTAGTGGCCATAAAGTGGTAATTTCCTGATTGCGGCATTTCAGGAAAATACCCCATTATGGCCACTAGATGGAGCTGCCGATAATAGGAAATGCAACTTTTTTTTAAAATAGACTCCTATTATTTGTTACTGAACCTTCATATTGTGTATCGGCTCGTTTTAAGATCATCTCCAGGATCTGGAGATTCCGGAATACCGTCCTTCTCTACATTCACAGTTGCTATATTTTTAGTTTTGAATAGAGCATTAGAAATGCAGTTGGATTTTTTTTTTACTGCTTTCAAAAGACTCGGTTACAGAAATTTTTCTTCTCTTTCTATACCGATGGATGACAATGGCTTTAGCAGCCAGGAAGTATGGGAAAATCAGCAACAGGGAAATAGATAGAAATTGAAAAGTTTCTGGGGGGTCTTCTAGCCTTTCCTTAATCTACATAAAAATAGTTTTTATTCCTGTTTTTTTTTTTTTTCCTCTCTTGGAGATTTACCATCACTGTATGGTGAAAGCGTTGTCACCGGGACAGGAAGTGAGGGGAAATCTTTGTAATGGAGTCCCAGATAGCAGTATCAACTCAAAAGGGGTTCTAAGCAGGGGCATTGCTAGGTCTACAAATGATCTGGGGCTAGGGCCCATAGCAGGGTAGTAAAGAAAGTCATACGCTTGGGCGGGCATACACATGTATATACAGTAATAAATGTGTGTGCATATATCCCCAGAGAGCCCCCCCACTTACATCAGGGTCCCCAGAAAGCCTCCTTCTTGCATCAGAGTCCCCAAAGAGGCTCCCCCTTGCATCAGGGTCCCCAGAGAGCCCCCCCTTACATTAGGGTCCCCAGAGAGCCCCCCAACCTTACATCAGGGTCCCCAGAGAGCCCCCCTTACATCAGGGCCCCCAGAGAGCCCCCTCTTACATCAGAGTCCCCAAAGAGGCTCCCCATTGCATCAGGGTCCCCAGAGAGCCCCCCCTTACATCAGGGTCCCCAGAGAGCCCCCCCTTACATCAGGGTCCCCAGAGAGCCCCCCTTACATCAGGGTCCCCAGAGAGCCCCCTCTTACATAAGGGCCCCCAGTGAGCCCCCTCTTACATCAGGGTCCCCAGAGAGCCCCCCTTACATCAGGGTCCCCCGAAAGCCTCCTTCTTACATCAGTCCCCAAAGAGGCTCCCCTTGCATCAGGGTCCCCAGAGAGCCCCCCCACTACATCAGGGTTCCCAGATAGCCCCCCTTTACATCAGGGTCCCCAGAAAGCCTCCTTCTTACATCAGAGTCCCCAAAGAGGCTCCCACTTGCATCAGGGTCCCTAGAGAGCCCCCCACTTACATCAGGGTCCCCAGAGAGCCCCCCACTACATCAGGGTAACCAGAAAGCCTCCTTCTTACATCAGAGTCCCCAAAGAGGCTCCCCCTTAAAATCAGGGTCCCCAGAGAGCCCCCCACTTACATTAGGGTCCCCAGAGAGCCCCCCACTACATCAGGGTAACCAGAGAGCCCCCCTTTACATCAGGGTCCCCAGAAAGCCTCCTTACATCAGAGTCCCCAAAGAGGCTCCCCCTTAAAATCAGGGTTCCCAGAGAGCCCCCCACTTACATCAGGGTTCCTAGAGAGCCCCCCTTACATTAGGGTCCCCAGAGAGCCTCCCCTTTACATCAGGGTCCCCAGAGAGCCCCCCCCCCACTTACATCAGAGTCCCCAGAGAGCATCCCCTCCACTTGGGGACACCTGCAGAGACTCGGGGCTATGGGCCCCAGATTCTGGGCTATATCCCCAAAAGCCACCCCCTAGCGACGCCACTGGTTGTAAGCCTTCACCCCCTCCATCCAAAAACAAAAGGCTGTGGCTGGACGTACAACTTTAATTGGCCGATTAATTATAATGTTTCCAAACAGCTTTTTAGTTCGACATTATAATAAACCACAATCCTGAAATCTTGATTTCATCAAAGAGCCCAATACCATTTCGAGTCTCCGGAGAAGACTTACCAGAATTGTATTTTCTAATTATTCACCACTTTGCTCAAACAGGTTTGTCTCTACCATTCTGTTGAATTAATGATGAACGCTTAAATTATTGACATTAAATAGACCCAGCTGCAAAAAAAAAAGTTTGACGCTGTTAAAGCGCCCCGTGTGCATGGGGACTAAAAAATTCTTTGAAACAACTCTTAAAACAATTTCCACGCAAGATCCTCACATTTTCTAGTTGGATTCAATAAAAAAAAAGTATGTGAATCCTGGGTGAAAGCCTTATGAATCTTGTGTGAAAATATTTTAAAAAGACCACTTATCATCCTTTCTATGGTGAAATACACTATATTGCCAAAAGTATTGGGACACCTGCCTTTACACGCACGTGAACTTTAATGGCCTCCCAGTCTTAGTCCGTAGGGTTCAATATTGAGTTGGCCTACTCTTTGCAGCTATAACAGCTTCAACTCTTCTGGGAAGGCCGTCCACAAGGTTTAGGAGTGTGTCTATGGGAATGGTTGACCATTCTTCCAGAAGCACATTTGTGAGGTCAGGCACTGATGTTGGATAAGAACGCAATCTCTGCTCTAATTCATCCCAAAGGTGTTCTATCAGATTGAGGTCAGGACTCTGTGTAGGCCAGTCAAGTTTCTCCACCCCAAACTCGCTCATCCATGTCTTTATGGACCATGCTTTGTGCACTGGTGCACAGTCATGTTGGAACAGGAAGGGGCCGTCCCCAAACTGTTCCCACAAAGTTGGGAGCATGAAATTGTCCAAATTTTATTGGTATGCTTACGAGTTCCCTTCACTGGAACTAAGAGACCAAGCCCAACCCCTGAAAAACAACCCCACACCATAATCCCCCCTCCACCAAAAGATTTGGGGTGACCGAATACCGGACTTTGCTGCTGTAAGTGAGACTGGTCTTTGCTGCTGTGAGTGAGCTCTGGATTTTGCTGCTGTGGGTGAGACTGGCTATGTGTTGTAGGCTAGCCACTGTGTTTGTTCTTCTGTCCCTCTGACATCCTTACTGTCTGGAGCCAACATTGCAGTCTTGTTTGTAAGAAGAAATAAGGACGCCATGAACACTCAATGTCAATAAAGCAGTTTAACTTTTAAGAAAGAGAAAATATATTGGTGATGGTGGGAAGGAGTAGAGTTGTTTCACTGGTATCCACTGTCCTTCTATTTCCAGGAGAATATTTTATATGACATATGATAGTTGAAGCTTCCAATGTAAGTCTGAACGGCCACAACTAAATCTTAACAATCACTAGAAACAGCTATGAATATGCCATCCAGCAATGTGAGAAAAGTACCATTACTACTCCTTGGATTTCCATCCAGTTGACTTGCCCTGAATCTTCCAGACTGTGAGAAAGGGCTACATAACGGGTAACAGGATCGTTTTCCTAGAAAAATCCCTTCCTCTCAATATTTAGGTTTCCTTCCGTTTAAACTCTGTGTTATCTAAATTCCTTTAACGCCATTCTCCTCTACAATGGACAAGGAGAAGGAAGTCATGAACGTCCAAGCCCTGTCCCTCTATTCCTCTGCCTTTTTCTGTATCTATACCTTTTGGTTTATTTTCTTATATCTGACCCTGTATCTTCCAGTTTATTTTCCTGACTCTGACCCAATTCACTAACACTCCCTAAAACTACTTATGTAGGGTAGGATTACTGTAATGGGTGTAGTTCCCCATAATTGCCACTAGATGTTGCCATACTTAAGGTTGTATAGTAGGCTACCTAAGTAGCCAATAGAGATCCCCAGAGTAGTGAATGAGGTGTACCATACATAGTGAGGAAGCGCCAGCCGATCCCCTGCCAGTATGGGTCATCTTAGGTAAGCGACTTCTGTATAAATAGTGTTGGTGGAAGTCTGACGGTTTTCATTTGGGCATCGGGAAGCAGTGAAAAGATCATAACAGCAAAGAAGTAGTATTTAAGGATCTAGCTTCTGTAAGCTATCCCTTGGGGGGAAGCAAGGAAGAAGAGGCGCTGGACTTATGAGACTATTCACATCCCTTTGGCATTGGATGCAGAATTTTGGCAAGCCCCTAGAGCAGGGATATGCAATTAGCGGACCTCCAGCTGTTGCAAAACTACAAGTCCCATCATGCCTCTGCCTCTGGCTGTCATGCTTGTGGCTGTCAAAGTCTTGCTATACCTCATGGGAATTGTAGTTCTGCAACAGCTGGAGGTCCGCTAATTGCATATCCCTGCCCTAGAGGTATGGGCTGTTTCTTAAATTGGCTATTTAGGCAATTACACTGCCTACCACCTAAGTAGTTCCTAAAGATCCTCAGAGTAGTGTGTACTGTAGATAGTGATAATGTGCCACCCCCTGCCCATGCCAGTAAGGGGCATTTTGGACAAGCAGGTTCCATATAAATAGTTTGGTGGGAGTCTACCATTGGTCAGTTGGTCATTGGAAACAGGGCAAGGACCAAGACAGCAAAAAAAAGAAATATCTGAGAACATAGCTTCTGGAAGCTTCCTCTTAGTGGGGAAGCAAGGAGGGATAGGTGCCAGACTTATAGGACTACTCACATCCCTTGGGTATGAGCATGTAGAACATTGGCAAATCACTAAAGGTATGGGCTGCTCCTTAACTTGGCAACATAGGCACTTTTACTGCCTAAGTAGCCACTATAAGTCCCCAGAGTATTGAGTGGGATGTGCCAAAGATAGTGAGAAAGTGCCAACCCTGCCCCTGCCAGTAAATGGCGGTTCGGGTAAGCAGGTTCTGTAGAAATAGTTTGGCGGGAGTCTACCAGTGGTCAGTTGGTCATTGAAAGCAGGGCAAGTACCAAGGCAGCAAAAAAATTATGTTTGAGAACCTAGCTTCTGGAAACCCCCCCCCCCCCCCCTTACGAGGAAAAAAGGAAGGAGAGTTGCCAGACTTATGGACCTACTCTCTTCCCTTAAGTGTGAGATGTAGAACACTGGAAATCCCCTAAGGATATGGACTGCTCCTCCATTCAACTACTTAGTGCCTATGTAGCCGCTAAAGGTCCCCAGGGTAGTGAGCAGGGTGTACAATAGATAATGAGGAATTACCAGCCTGACCCTGCCAGTGTGGGTCATCTTGGGTAAGCTGGTTCTGTATGAATATTTTTGGTAGGAGTCTTCTGGTGGTCAGTTGGTCATTGGAAGCACTGCCAAGGCAATAAAGAAGTAATATTTGAGGATATAACTTATGGAAGCATCCTCTTAGGGGGGAGCAAGGAAAGAAAATTCCAGACATATTGGACTACTTATATACCTTAGGTATGGCATGTAGAACGCTGCCAAGCTCCTAAAGGGGTGGACTGCTTCTCAACTCAGCTACTTAGGCATGTATACTGCCTACTGATTAAGTAGCCTCTAGTGGCCCCCAGAGTATACTATTAAGTGGGGTGTGCTATAGATAGTGACAAAGTGCCAGCCCTGCCCCTGCCAGTGTTGGGAATCTTGGATAAGCAGGTTCTATATAAATAGTTTGGAAGGAGTCTGTTGGTGGTCATTTGATCATTAAAAGCTTCCCCTTTGGAGGGGAGTAAAGCATGAGAGGTTCTGGATAATAGGACTACTCGCATACTTTAGATATGGGGTGAAGAATTTTGGTAAGCCCCTAGAGCAGGGGTAGGGAACCTTGGCTCTCCAGCTGTTTTGAAACTACAAGTCCCATTAGACATTGCAAGACCCTAACAATCACAGGCATGACTCCTAGAGGCAGAGGCATGATGGGATTTGTAGTTTCAAAACAGCTGGAGAGTCGAGGTTCCCTACCCCTGCCCTAGAGGTATGGGCTGCTTCCCTAAATTGGCTATTTAGGCACTTACACTGCCTACTACGTAAGTAGCCACTAGAGGACCCCAGAGTAGTGTACCATAGATAGTGAGGAAGTACCAGCCCTACCCATGTAGGGTTCTCAACCCTAACTATGGTGACATCTAGTGGCCAATTTGGGGAACTACACCAAGCACCTCTGTGCCCCTACTCTACAACTCTACCCAACTCTCACAGTTTGTCTGTTTGTGTGAATGTAGTATGGGTATTGTGAAAACTATCCTGTGTCTACGTATTACATGCTGAGTGAGAAGAAACACTAATTGCAGACAGTTAGTAGTGAAAACTGGCATTAGCATATGCACTGTTTGTGATTTTGATGAATAATGGGGTTACGGGACTAAGTAAGTGCTGTAGATCCTAGAGAAACATAAAGATGACATTGATCAGCACCAAGAGCAAGTCTCTGGCACTGGTACAAAGCAATGACTATTGTGACTTTACAACACTCTCTATGTCTGGTGACATAATCCCACAAATTGTTCATAGGAAAAGGTGAACAGGCACAAAGTAGAATGGGAGGACATGCAAGGTGACACAAGGAGCCCCAAGATGGTGTAAGCCAACACATACCCATGGATATAAATACTGATCGAATTAGCACAACCTCAATGTAATGTCTGATGTTGTACTAGAAGAACACGACCCATTGATACACCTACAAGAAATTCAAATGAACTTATAAGTATCAAGTAGGATATTTGCCACCCAATGACAAAGGTTTTCAATATATGAAATATCACTTTAAGAAATAATACAAACGTATGGTAAAGTGCAATGACTAGTACGAAAAGGTCATTACAACAAGAGCGATTATGGGAAGGCACATGTTGTTTTGAAAATAAGTGGGAAAGGTTCCAAGTTGGAAATTGATGGCATATGTATTCTGCAGACAATAGATTTGGCAAAAAAGCTTGGAGTTAATGTTTTGTCCTCGAATGGGATCAATTAATCATCTGGCTGCTTGACAGTTACATAAAGAGGACTGTGAGTCTGGGAAATAAAGGAGGCCCAGAATGGTAATCTGGCAGCTCTTACATTTGCCCAAAATGTTTTATTTTCCTTGGCTTGTCTTGTTGGCTTTCAAATATTTTCAGTTAGGCCACATTCAGACTGGTCTTCCCTTATTCACAGGCCAAGTTTAGGCCTAAAACTACCCTGCCTAAAAGGCTGGTATGTTGCAAAGACCAATACTGTTTGCCCTTTGCCATTTATTTACTTAATTATTATTTTATATACTTGACTATTTATTAAAAACAATAAAGTTCCTTGACCGAAATGTTAATACAAATCATTGGGGAACCATAAAACGCATTGGATGTATGTACCTAGCTCCCTGGGTTGACAACCTCATCTTTAAATTGATATTCAATGGCTTATCTATAAAATATGACTGAATAAATTTGGGTAATATTAAATCAAAAATGCTAATTGCCACATTTGCTAGAAGGTCAGGATTTTCCTTGCTCGGTTGATCAAGGGGGGCCTCTTTCTTAATATTGGTTGACGTTAAAGGTAGAGCAGGTAAGACCAGGTCGTCATTGAAGCCGATAAATGAGGCCCAACCCCATCCCAGGAAGTAGGTAGGTGAAGCCCAACTTCTCAGAGGAAGCAGATAAGTGAGGCCCGACTTCATACTAGAAAGCAGATAAGATAGTCCCAACCTTATCTCAGGGAACAGGTAGGTGAGGCCCAACTTATCAGAGGAAGCAGATAAGTTAGTCCCAACCTCATCTTAGGAAGCAGATAGGTGAGGTCCAACCTCATCTCAGTAAGTAGATAGATGAGGTGGTCCGACCACATCTCAGTAAGCAGATAGATGAGCCCAACTTCGCTAAGGAAGCAGATAGGTGAGGCCCAAGGTCATCCCATAAAGCAGTTAGGAATGATTCAACCTAATCCCCGAAATAGGTATTACCCCAAGTTTAGCCCAGGAAGCAGATAAGGCATGGCCCAACCTAGTCCCAAGGAACAGATAGGCATGGCCCCATCTAGTCCCAAGGACCAAATGGGCAAGGCCCAACATCATCACTGGAAGCAGATAGGTATGGTCAAACCTGGTCCTAGAAAGAAATTAGATGAGACCTGACCTCATTCCAGGAAGTAGATGGGCATAGTCCAACTCGTGAGACAGTTATATCTCAGGACTTACATAGGACCTTGGGACTCAAATTCAGTCCAGAAAAGCAGATAGCCAAGGCTGATAAGTGTGGCTCAACCTCATCCCATAGGTCAGGCCTGACCTTGCCCCAGGATTTTGAGGTTGAACTTTGTAAGTACAAAGTGGTCTTAGTGCCATTAATTATTTGAAGAGAATAAGAAACTAAAAGCGACATTTGAGTGTCAGGTGACAGCCATTTGATATACATTTTTCCAAGTATGTTGTGATGAAAGCATGTTTCATGCGCCGTAGTTTGATATTTGATGCATGCACCAGGGTGCCAGACATTCAGAAACAGAAAAAAAAAATGCCATTCGCCAACTAACGTTGTGCTCCTAGTATGTACACGTAGGGCATTTTGTTGAAAACAGTGGCACACTATACGGTTGATGATCAGAAGATGGTACCTAGAGCATTAGTCTGTGTGCAAACAAAGCAGCTATTGCAACTAGCAACATGTTGGCATGAAGGTTGAGACCATAGCTTGTGCAGGTGATTTCTCTTCTCATGCTAACGCCTCCGTAGTTAAAGTTTTGGCTTCCGAGGTCACAGAGTGTCTTGGTGCCACATCCCCGCATAGCCGTCTTGGCATACTTTTTTCCTGCAGAAGATCAAAAGGAACCTTTTAGAAGGCTTTTTAAAGGAAATTAAGCATATTCAAGGAGAACACATGTATAAATTCTACACAACATCTTTTGATAACTACTATTTCGTGCAAGGGTCTACCTAAAATTACAGCTTAGAGTGGTTCTAAAGGCAGAAGTTTCTTTTTTACCTTCAGCAGCAGCCCCCCCCCCCCAGCCCCCAATACTCACCCGAGACCCGTCTCGATCCAACTATGTGCACAAGAGCCTCAGCTTTCCAGGGACACTCATTGCTCCTTGGTTGACAAAAGCAGCATGATCTATTGGCTTTCACTGATGTCAATCACAGCCAGTGAGCCAATGAGGAGAGAGAGGGGGCAGGGCCAAGCTGCGGCTCTGTGTGTGAATGGACACACAGAGCCGCGGCTTGGAAGCGAGTCTGCTTGGGTGTCCCCCAGAGAAAGCTGCTTGTTCTAGGGAAACTTGGCAGGAGGAAGCCGCCACTGGACCTGAGAAGAGGAGGACCAGGGCTATTCTGTGTAAAACTTCTGCACAGAGCAGGTAAGTATAACATGTTTGTTATTTAAGTACAAATAGAAACATTTTTGTTAATATTACCTTAAGGCTCGGTTCACACCAGACACGGCACGACTTGCCGCACCGCGACCTGACAAGTCGCCCCCCGTTCTGTACTACGGAACCGTTCTAGTAGGAGCGATTCGAGTCGCTCCGACTTAGAAAAAAGGTTCCTGTACTACTTTTGCGGCGACCTCGGGCGACTTGCATTGACTTCTATACAGAAGTCATTTTGCAAGTCGCCGCTGAGGTCGCGGCAGGTCGCGGCGCTGCAAGTCGTGCCGCGTCCTGTGTGAACCGAGCCTAATAAATATCCACTTATGTTCATTTTTGTTTGTTTTTTTAGCCTACGGAGGGTGCCGAAAATGTAAACACCAGTAAGTGAACCAAAAAAGTGTATGTGAACGCACACAAAAAAAGTGCATTTAGAGTATGTCCCTGATCCTCCCCCCTGAAGAGGAAGGATGACTCCCTGACCCAAGGGTTCACAAGGCTTCTTACGGGGTAAAGCACATTCAGGTCCGTCTAGCCATAAAGGCCAAGTGGACCCCTCTCCTCATGGTCAGCCGATGTCAACAAACAAGTGCTAAGTGGGGAGGATCTCCAAGGAATGGGAGAAAGGGACCTAATGGCCACTCTTCCTCCCCCTAGACTTCAGGCTAGGCCAAAGTACCTACATCCTACAATCAGAATGGGAAGGGAACACACAGGGGAGCGTTGCTAGGTCTACAAAAGATCTGGGGCTAGAGCCCATAGCAGGGTAGTAAAGAAAGTCATATGCTTGGGCGAGCATACACATGTATATAATGTGTGTGTGTGTATATATTCTCAGACAGCCCCCCTTACATCAGGGTCACCAGAGAGCCCCCCCCTTACATCAGGTCCCCATAGAGCCCCCCACTTACACCAGGGTTCCCAGAGAGGCCCCCCTTACATTAGGGACCCCAGAGAGCCTCCCCCCTGCATCAGGGTCCCAGAGAGCCCCGTAGTTACATCAAGGTCCCCAGAGAGCCTCCCCACCCCTTGGGGACCCCTGCAGAGACTCGGGGCTATGGGCTCCAGATTCGGGGCTGCAGCCCCAAAAGCCACCCCCTAGTGATGCCACTGGGAACACATATATAAGTGCAGATGACACACATGTGGAGATCTAAATAAATCTGCAAAATAAAAGGAAAGTGCCAGCACATTGGCTGGGCCTTGTGGTATGGTAACAAGAATTGCCCTGGTCTTGGCAAAAAGGTCTAACCCTTGAGGTTTAATGCAGAAGAAAAAAACAAAGGCTGTCATGGCCTATGTAACCAGTTATATAGAACGTCATGTTCTACATAACCCTTCCACGCCATGCGGAAGGGAGTTTAACAAGACTCGAGCCACTCGTTAAAATTAGAAGAAAAGAGGTTTAACCTTAAACTATGTAGAGGGTTCTTTACTGTAAGAGCGGCAAGGATGTGGAATTCCCTTCCACAGGCGGTGGTCTCTGCGGGGGGCATCGATAGTTTCAAGAAATTATTACATAAGCACCTGAACGACCGCAACATACAGAGCTATACAAGGTAATACTGACATATAATCACACACATAGGTTGGACTTGATGGACTTGTGTCTTTTTTCGACCTCACCTACCACGTAACTATGTTTCATGATTGCTAGTACAACTATATCATGTAGGGCACTTTACATGACATAGGTGCACCCTGCAGAGGAGGTGGGGGCACCAAGGAAACCCAGCATATGGATGCTCAGCAGCAAGAACAATTAAAGCGTTTGTTACCCCAGCACTTCATATTCCTGATACACTACATTACCAAAAGTATTGACAATTGTGCGGTCGTCGGACGCTGTAGCCAAATAACATTTATGTCCTTTTTTCCCCCCGCAAATAGAGCTTTCTTTTTGTGGTTTTTATTTGATCCCTTCTGCGGTTTTTGTTTTTAGTGTAATAAACAAAAAAGGCCAACAGTTTTGAAAAAAATAAGTATTTTTTTTTACTTTCTGCTATAAAACACATCCAATTAAAAAAAAAATGTAAAATATTTTTGGTAAAAAAAAATCCCAACAAGCGTATATTGATTGATTTGCACAAAAAAGTTATAACGCCTACAATCTATGGGATATTTTTATTTATTTATTTATTTACTAGTGTACTGGCGGCGATCAGCGACTTATTACAGCAGACAAATCGGACACCTAACTGACACTTTCGACACTTTTTGGGGACCAGTGACACTAATATCACTGCTCAGTGCTAAAAAACAAAAAAAAAACAAGAGGAGCTATCAAAGGGTTAACTGTGTGCCTAGCTGGTGTTTTCTTACTGTGGGGGAGGTGCTTGTACTAGGGCAGTGATGGCGAACCTTGGCACCCCAGATGTTTTGGAACTACATTTCCCATGATGCTTATGTACTCTGCAGTGTGGTTGAGCATCATGGGAAATGTAGTTCCAAAACAAGGTTCACCATCACTGTACTAGGGGAACGCATGGATCAGGGGTCAGACGTGTTATTCCTGATTTGCATGTTACTCCTTATCCCTATGACTAAGCTCCGGGGGGTAGAGTGAAACACGTTGGGGGCGTGGCCTGGTTGGAGTCCAGGCTGAGGTTGCTACTCCATTCATTGCACCGGGACACCATAGATGTGCTACTTCCAGGGGTCACCCTCCCTTCCTATAATCACAGTGGGAGCAGGCCGCCGACGGCGTGCCCCAGGCCCGGGAAGTGTCTAATCACATACTAGGTACGTGATCTGGTGCAGAGCGGCTGCCCTGCCGCAGTATATCTACAGCGGGCCATCCGCAAGTGGTTAAAAGAGAAGTATTAGAGTTGAGTTTGTTTGTTTTTTTCATATTTACCTAGGTAAGATTCTGCATCTGTCCCCTGCCGGCTCTAACACTGAGAACCGAGCGATCAAACACCACAGATCGCTCAGTTCTCAGAGCTCCCTGAACAGAGAGCTGGGGACTGTCACACTCCAGCTCTCTGCTCCTAACTGTAGCAAAAAAAAAAAAAGAATAAAAAAAAAACAGTAATTTCAATAACACAAGTACCTGAGTACACATCTCTCTGCAGGATACATCTATTTTCGTCTCCGGTGCAATCTATTGTTTCCTTGGTGTGACACCAATCAGAGTCAAGGGCCGTACAGCTTCGACAACTCAGTCCATTACGGCGAATGGCATCTTGAGGCACTGTGAGCAAGAGATGTGGGTTTTGTCAGTCATTCAAAAGAATTTTAACTTTGAAAGGGAATTTTCCCAAGAGCTTAGTGGATATGGTGAAAACTCACTTTGGAAAGACTACCCAGTCATGTTCAAGAAAAATGAAAAAAAAATAAATAAATGATATTTTGGCTTGCATATGATTGGAGTGATGATAACACTAGCTGCCATTAAAAAAAAAGTATCTCCATTGGTGGCCCTGGAAGACATTGGCTTAGTGTACAGTTATAGAACATTCTAATCTACCCATTACATTCTATCCCTATCCACTCAATCCCAGCTCTCTTAGCCCTTGTGCACACGATCGGAGAATCCGTGGGAATGTGTCCTATCGGACCGTGTTGTCGGATAATCCGACTGTGTGTGGTATGCATCGGACTGTTTCCGTCGGAATATCCGTCGGACCAAATTTTCCAACATGTTGGAAATATTTTCCCACCAACTGGTCCGATAGGACATTCTCCGATCATGTGTAGAGAATTTCGATCGGACAAAGTGCCACGCATGCTCAGATCAAATTCCTACATCAAAGCTATTGGCTACTAGCCTGAACGTAGTCCCATCGTAACAAAATAACGTCATCACGTTCTGAAAGATCGGATTTTTCGACAACTTTGTCCGACCGTGTGTATGCAACAGTTTCGGACAAAATCCGACGAATTTGGTTGTCGAAATGTCCGACCGTGTGTACAAGGGCTTAGGTCCTCTTCCATCGTCAATCAATCAAGCTGCCCTTCAGTCTTTCCTTCTACCTCTTGGCTTGTCCTTGGAAATCTGTTAGGTGATAATTTTCCTGTTTCAGATGATTTGGTAAAACCATCTAACTGGCTTTTTACTTTGAATGTTCATAGCCGTTGTGAAATGATTTATTTGTCCAAAGTGAAAAATCTATTTGCCTTTAGTAAATCAGCCTCTTTGCATTCAGTCATCGGGGTCTATTTACTAAATGCAACAAGGTTGTTCACTTTGCAAGGGAAGTTGCACATGAATGAGCTGAAACTCTGCTTCCATCATCCAATGTGCTAACAAAAATATAATTTTTTTGTATTTTCGTTGCATGTGATTGGGTATTCTTTGTGAAATTTCAGCACATTCACTAATCTCTGGGGAAAATTCCTTGGCAATGTTCAACTTCCCTTGTAAACTGAACAGGCTATATACCTTTAGTAAATCAACCCCATTGACTCATCACTAAACAATGGGCACACTAGAGCAGTGGTCTACAAACTGAGGCTCAAGGGCCAGATGAAGCCCTTCGCTTGCTTTTATCCTGCCCTTGGGGCACTATTTCATCCACTGATATCAACAATGGAGCATAATCCCCTCCCCATTAACACCAGTAAAGGGGCACAATCAGGGGTGGACTGACCATTCGGGCACTCTGGCACTGCCCGAGGGCCACTGATGGGACCCATCAGGGTTGCCAGCCTCAATAAAACCAGGAACAGTATGTAAAAATCTGTGTTTATTTAAAAATCCCAAGATTGTAGCTGCCCCGCCTCTCCAGTACCTTTTCAGTGTGTGTATGTGTATTCTGTGTGTGTGTATACTGTGTGTGTATATTGTGTGTCTGTGTGTGTGTGTATTCTGTGTGGCCCCATAATCTATTGCCTGGGGGCCCCATAATCTCCAATAGCCTGAGGGCCTCATAATCTCCTATTGCCCAGGGGGCCCCATAATCTTCTCCTATTGCCCGGGGGCCCCATAATCTCCTATTGCCCGGGGGCCCCATGAGTTATCAGTCCGCCCCTGGGCACAATTCCTCCCAATGACACCAACGATGGGGCACAATTCCCCCCTTAATGACACCAACAATTGGGCCCAATGACACCAATGATGGGGCATGAATCCTCTCAATGACACCAACAGTGGGCACAATCCCACCCACTGACACTGAGAAATTACATTGTTTTTTCCCGCTGACGTCGGGACATTTTCTACTATCACAGGCTACAGTCTGGCCCCCAAAAGTCTGAGGAACAATAAACTGGCCCCCTGTTTTGAAAGTTTGGAGACCCCTGCACTAGAGGGATGGCTATATGAAATCAAAGTTGAATGATGAAGTTGCGGAATGCTCTGTGGCTGTTTACAGTGATTGTAGACATGTCATTTGGCTAAAGACCTTTATCACACACATTATATAACCAAAAGTTTGTGGATACCTGACCATCACACCTACCACTATATGCCCCAAGTATTTCGACACCCCCGAAAATGATGGCTCAAAATGATGGATCTCTGGAATTTCCAATGAAGAACACTGTTAGTGCTACATCACACAGTTTGGGGAAGGTACTTCTCTGTTCCACCAAGCCTGTGCCCCTGTATGCAAAGCCAGCTCCATAATGGTTTGACCAGTTTGGTGTGGAGGAACTGGAGTGTTCTGCACAAAGCCCCAATCTCAACCCAACTAGACACCTTTGGGATTATTAAAACGTGCCAGATCTTCTTATCCAACATCTCCATAGAGACATGGTTTGATCAATTTGGTGTAGACTAACTCAAGTGTCCTGCACAGACCTCAACCCTACTGAACTGGGATGAATTGGATGAGCGAGGTCTTCTCCAGCATCAGTACCTGGCTATGCTCTTTTGGCTTAATGTGCAAAAGTTCCCACAAACACACTTCAAAATCCACAACATTTTAACCATAGAGTATACAGTAAATGAGGAAAGATAATGAATTATACAACAGCTATGAATATATAGTAGGGTTTAACCCTTTAAGGACCACAAGATTATCTTCAAATTTTTTTTTTTTTTTTTAAGTTCGTACACTTCAGTTGCTGTAACTGAGCCATTTCATGAAATAACTGGCAACATTTTAGATACATTTGTTGATAAGAACTAATATTTTGACTCTGAAACCAAAAAAAAAAAGTATTTTAAGTTCTTAATCAGATGATACAGGCAATTAAAAACATGGGACAAATACGTCCATTGGTCCTCAAAGCGTTAAAAAGCAAGTTAGATGGTTTAATCAAGTGATATAAATTGGGGGGGGGGGGATCACATAGAAGATTCCTGAGTGAAGAGAAGAAGAAGAAGGAAGAAAGAAAGAAAGAAAGAAAGAAAGAAAGAAAGAAAGAAAGAAAGAAAGAGGAAGAAGAATGAAGAAGAAGAAGAATGAAGATAAAGGAGAAGAAGAATGAAGATAAAGGAGAAGAAGAAGAATGAAGATAAAGGAGGAGAAGAAGAAGATAAAGGAGAAGAAGAAAAAGAATGAAGATAAAGGAGAAGAAGAAGAAGTAGAAGAAGAAGAATGAAGATAAAGGAGAAAAAGAAGAAGAAGAATGAAGATAAAGAAGAAAAAGAAGAAGAAGAATGAAGATAAAGAAGAAGAAGAAGAAGAAGAATGAAGATAAAGGAGAAGAAGAGTGAAGATAAAGGAGAAGAAGAAGAATGAAGATAAAGGAGAAGAAGAATGAAGATAAAGGAGAAGAAGAAGAATGAAGATAAAGGAGAAGAAGAAGAAGATAAAGGAGAAAAAGAAAAAGAATGAAGATAAAGGAGAAGAAGAAGTAGTAGAAGAAGAAGAATGAAGATAAAGGAGAAAAAGAAGAAGAAGAATGAAGATAAAAGGAGAAAAAGAAGAAGAAGAATGAAGATAAAGAAGAAGAACAACAACAATGAAGATAAAGGAGAAGAAGAGTGAAGATAAAGGAGAAGAAGAAGAAGAAGAAGAAGAAGAAGAAGAATGAAGATAAAGGAGAAGAAGAATGAAGATAAAGGAGAAGAAGAAGAATGAAGATAAAGGAGAAGAAGAAGAAGATAAAGGAGAAAAAGAAAAAGAATGAAGATAAAGGAGAAGAAGAAGAAGTAGAAGAAGAAGAATGAAGATAAAGGAGAAAAAGAAGAAGAAGAATGAAGATAAAGGAGAAAAAGAAGAAGAAGAATGAAGATAAAGAAGAAGAACAACAACAATGAAGATAAAGGAGAAGAAGAGTGAAGATAAAGGAGAAGAAGAAGAATGAAGATAAAGGAGAAGAAGACGAAGAAGAAGAAGAAGAAGAAGAATGAAGATAAAGGAGAAGAAGAAGAAGAAGAATGAAGATAAAGAAGAAGAAGAATGAAGATAAAGGAGAAGAAGAAGAAGAAGAATGAAGATAAAGGAGAAGAAGAAGAAGAATGAAGATAAAGGAGAAGAAGAAGAAGAATGAAGATAAAGGAGAAGAAGCAGAAGAATGAAGATTAAGGAGAAGAAGAAGAAGAATGAAGATAGAGGGGAAGAAGAAGAATGAAGATAGAGGGGAAGAAGAAGAATAAAGATAAAGGAGAAGAAGAAGAAATAGAAGAAGAATGAAGATAAAGGAGAAGAGGAAGAAGAAGAAGAAGAAGAATGAAGATAAAGGAGAAGAAGAAGAAAAAGAAGAAGAATGAAGATAAAGGAGAAGAAGAAGAATGAAGATAAAGGAGAAGCAGAAGAAGAAGGAAGATAAAGGAGAAGAAGAAAGATGAATAAGAAGAAGGAAGAAGATGAAGAAAAAGAAAAAAGAATACTGACTAGATAGGGATAGGAAGCAATGGGTAGGTTCAGGTTGGATGGTCTCCTAAGCTATGGTCTCCTGGGCTAGTAGGACCCCCAATACCTTTTATGGCATCTAGTGTCAGCTTAGTGTTAACTTACACGTAGGAGTGGTGGGGGAGCAGTAATCGGAGGTACAACAGGAGGTGCTTGTTTTAAAATATCCTCCCTGGAACACAATGCTCCCAGACGCTCCGCAGTTACTTCGTCTTGCGCAGTACCGAGAGAAAGATTTTGTACTGTGTCCCTCTGCAGGATGAGAGAAAACAAAGCAAGAGGTTATGAACAAGACGAAGAAGACATTTTCACTATAATATGTTCCTTTTAAAGGATATAAATCTTCTTTGTGTGCACTAAATGTCTTTGCAAACCCAAACCACTAATGCCCCGTACACACGGTCCGATATTCCGATCACAAAATCCGTCAGATTTTTTCCAACGGATTTTGTCCGAAACTTGTGATGCATACACACGATCGGACAAAGTTGTGGGAAAATCCGATCGTTTGGAACGAGGTGACATTCGTTGCGTACGACGGGACTACATTCAGGCTAGTAGCCAATAGCTTTGGTCTCGTAATTTAATCTGAGCATGCGTGGCACTTTGTCCGTCGGAATTCTCTAAAACGATCAGAAAAAGTCCGATCGGATTTTGTTGTCGGAAAATTTTAGATCCAGCTCTCAAACTTTTTCCATCAGGATTTCCGATGGAAAAAGTCCGATAGAGCCCACCCACGATCGGATTTTCCAACGACATAATCCGATCTGACTTTTTCCGTCGGAATTTCCGACCGTGTGTACAGGGCATTTAAGTCTGGGCCAATTCTGACACTCCTCCTCTACATTTAAAGAAATATTATTTTTTGCTAGAAAGCCACTTAGAACCCCCAAATATTATATCAAATTTTAAAGCGGAGTTACGCCCATCAGTTTAACTTTGCAGCATCCACCGAATGCAGAAATTTCCCTTGCGGGTAGACTGGCCCTTTCATACCATCTGCCATAATGAGAACACAACCGAACACAAGAGATGTTATACGATACCCATCATGGTTATTGAGCTGGTAGCGGCACACACATTATCTCTTCCACATTCTTTGTCTTCCCCAGTACAAGTAAAGTCTCCCCCTTCAGCCCTGCAGACTGTGCAATGAATAGCATGACCTGAGGAAGAAAATAAAAAGAGAAAGTAAGGAGTTATAGTAGAAGTTTTTGAAAGTCATCTTAGCCTAGGCAAAGTCACTAGACTGGTCCGTGCAGAGTGTACAATCCAACACCCTGAAAACTAACCAATTTTGCACAATATTCCACTTCAACAGTGGTAAATTCACATCGGTTTTGCTCCAGGGGGGAATCTAATAATAAAAATTGTGCAACAAACACTTCCAAATATGGCCGTTGGTTCCAGAAAAGGAAGGGGTGGCGTGACCTTAACGCCTAGCTCCACCCCAACGTGTTTCGTGCAAAGGCACATCCTCAGAGGATTGAGCCCTCTTTGTAAGTGTTTGTTGCACAATTTGTATCGTTTGATTGCTCCTAGAGCAAAACCAATGTGATTTTACTACTGTCAAAGTGGACTGTTGTGTAAAACTGACTGCTTTTTATTTATACCCAGCTTTATTGCCCTCTTTTAATTAAGATACTACACCAGCCCTTACAATTTCCACTAGCCTGCTCACATACTGCTAGTGGAAATAAGCTGAGAGTATGTGGAACTGTATCGGAGGGGGTCGATCCCTCTAACTGTATAACAATCAAGTATCCATACTATAGAATCCGTGATTGTGTGATCTGTGCTCCGCCTATACACCTATATATACTCTATACACTCTATATACACCTCTATATACTATATACACCTCTATAGACATCTATAAACCTCTATAGACTATATACATCTATATTATATATACAATACTACATACATACCTTTATATACGCCTCTGTATCCATCTTTATACACCTCTATATACTTCTTTCTCTATATACTATATATGCTTAATATATAGTGTATATATACTATATACACTTAATATATACTCTATACACACCTCTATATACTATGTGCACCTCTTTATACACCTCCATATACTATGTACACCTCTATATGCTATATACACTCTATATACACCTCTATAGACATCTATATACTATATACACCTCTATATACTATATACACCTCTATAGACATCTATATTATCTATACACCTCTATATACTATATACACCTCTATAGACATCTATATACACCTCTATATACTATATACACTCTATATGCATCTATATTATATATGCACTACTACATACACACCTCAATATACACCTCTGTATACATCTATATACATCTCTATATACTATACACTATATACACTTAATATTTACTCTATACACACCTCTATATACTATATACACCTCTTTATACACCTCTGTATACTATATACGCCTCTATATGCTATATACACCTCCTATAGAAATCTAAATACTCTATACACCTCTATATGCTATATACATTCTATAAACACCTTTATATACTATATAAACATCTATAGACATCTATATAGTCTATACACCTCTATATACTATATACACTCTATATACATCTATATTGTATATACACTACTAGATACACACCTCTATATACACCTTCGTATACATCTATATACACCTCTATATACTATAAACACATAATACATACTCTATACACACATCTATATACTATATACACCTCTTTATACACCTCTGTATACTATATACACCTCTATAAAATATATACCCTCAATAGTTACGCTTGCCCGCATTAGGCAAGTGGAAATAAGCTGATGGCGAGTGTGGAGCCGCATCGGAGGGGGGGGCGGGACAGGGTAAGGGTTGGGTGGGGAAACTAGTGGCGAGTAACTCTTAGGGCCTGGCTGGTAGCCCTGTACTAGACTATATATGAGCTTTCCCTTTGCGGCTCCATTGTGTGAGCGGTAGACATGGGCGCTGTCAAAAAATTTGTTTAGTTTCGTCACGTTTCGTATAAAAAAAAAAAAATCATATTTCGTAATTCGTGTCTGAAATTCAATTCGGATTCGTACGAAATAAGAATTTTCGCTAGATTTGTAAACTTTTCGTTAAAATAACGAAACTTCGTTATGACGAATTTATCATTATGAGGGGTTCCCACCATCCCTGTGCTGCGCTGACTTCCTGGAGCTTTAGGTTCGTTAACTTTTCGTAACAATTGCAAATTTTCGTTACGAATTTGGATCCGAAATTCGTAAATGAAATTTCGTACAGAATGCGTATGCATAAAAAATTCGTATTTCGGATTCGGAAGAATTTCTGGAAATTCGTACGAATTTTCGATTCCTACAAAACTAATCGCACATGTCTAGTGAGCGGCGCTCCCCATTTAGTGGCGTATAACGCCTCTCCTGGGTTAACTCCTGATGTGGTGTCTTGTCAGCATTGGGGGGAGTTGAGTGGTCCTCTATGCACATGCGCGGTTAGCTGCGTTATGTAGCGTAACATCTGGTGGGTGCATAGCGGTGCTGGGTATGGAGGACACTCGGGGTGCTGCACGTGGTTTTGATGGTGGATAATAAAGGACCAAGACACCATTCTTCTTTAGATTGAAGAATTTTATTAAAAGATTCTACGTAAGACAATTTTAGTTATTGCTTTTATTGCTTTTTTTTTTGCTTGATTTATCAATATTTTGTGATTATATAAGTGAACATTTTTTTGAACCACTTACACTCACTGCATTTTTATGCTGTTCCATTTGGGATTTATATATTGACCTTTTAATGCTAACTGCCATTAGTTCTCTCTAGCAACTAGCGCTGACTTTGGTTTATTATTTAGAATACCCTGTCTCACCCTGCCAAAAAATGTAGAGGCCAATCGGCTGACAGCCTAAAGATTTACTGCTGCTCTGTTGCCCTGGGCTTCAGCAAAACGGCAGCCTCCAGCAAGAGGAGCAATGCCGGAGGCAATTTACAGCACACACTTATGTTGGTAGCATAATTATTATTGTGGAATGTATTTTCGTTGCTAAAGAAAATTATTTTTTTTATCACGCTGTTATGGGTAAAGTTCTACTTTAAGTAGGAAAGTCCCAGCCCAGAAGGATATAGAACATTCCTACTCTAATGCAATAGTGCAGACATTACCACTGACCATCAGAGTCCTGAGTCATAATGAAGCCTGCAATACCACAGGGAGAACTCCGGGGGAATAACTTATAAAATGGGTGTGGCCATAGGCAGAAATATATACACCAATCAGAAGACTAGGATGGTGAGGTGGGTTGTGTCCTAAGATTTATAAAAAAATCGAAATGCTGCATAGAATTTTTTTTTTAAAATAAGGTAAAGACAATGAAACTGCATGATATATAATAGTAATACAATATATATATATCTATCTTTATCTCTCTCTTTCTCTTTTCCCTCTCTGTCTTTATATTTGCCTTGCTTTCTCTCTTCTTCTCTTTGTTCCATCCTTCCTCCTTTTGAATTATCTGACTTATCTATCTGTTCTTTCTTTCATTTACCTGATTATCTATCTATCTATCTATCTATCTATCTATCTATCTATCTATCTATCTATCTATCCCTTTCATTCTCTATTTTCCTTCTCTGTTCTATTCTCTTTCTTTCTCTTTTCTTCCTTTCCTCTCTCCCTCCCTCTCTTCCTTCCCTCCTTCTCTTCCTCCTCTCTCTCCCTCTCTTCCCTCCCTCCCTCTCTTTCTCCTCTCTTTCTGCCCCTCTGTCTCTTCCTTTTTTCCTTCCCTCCCTCTCTTCCTCCCTTCTCTATCCTTCTCTCACACCCTCTTCCTTCCCTCCTTCCCTCCCTCTTTTCCTTTCCTCCTCCCCTCCCTCTCTTCCTCCTTTCTCTATCCTTCTCTCTCTCTCTCCTTCTCTCTCACTCTCCCTCTCTTCCTTTCCCCCCTCCCTCTTTTCCTCATTTCTCTATCCTTCTCTCTCCCCCTCTCTTCCTTTCCTCCCTCCCTCTCTTCCTTTCTCTTTCTCCTCCTTGCCTCCCTCCCTGCTCTCTCTCTTTCTTTCTTTTTCTCTTCCTTCCCCCCCCCTCTCTCTTACTAATTTCTGTCTCTCTCTCGTCCTTCATTTCCTCCCTCCTCTATCCTTCTCTCTCTCCCTTCCCTCCCTTTCTTTCTCCCTTCTATCGCTCTTCCTTCCTTCTTTCCATCCATCCCTCTCTTCCTTCCTTCTTTCCATCCATCCCTCTCTTCCTTCCTTCTTTCCATCCATCCCTCTCTTTCTTCCTTCTTTCCATCCATCCCTCTCTTCCTTCCTTCTTTCCATCCATCCCTCTCTTCCTTGCTTCCTTCCCTCCCTCTCTTCTCCATCTTTCTCTGTCTTTCCCTTCCCTCCCTCTCTTCTCCATCCTTCTCTGCCTTTCCCTTTCCTCCCTCTCTTCTCTATCCTTCTCTGTCTTTCCCTTCCCTCCCTCTCTTCTCTATCCTTCTCTCTCTTTCCCTTCCTTCCCTCTCTTCTCTATCCTTCTCTCTCTTTCCCTTCCCTCCCTCTCTTCTCTATCCTTCTCTCTCTTTCCCTTCTCTCTTCTCCATCCTTCTCTGTCTTTCCCTTCCCTCCCTCTCTTCTCTATCATTCTCTCTCTTTCCCTTCCCTCCCTCTCTTCTCTATCCTTCTCTCTCTTTCCCTTCTCTCCCTCTCTTCTCCATCCTTCTCTCTCTCTCCATTCCCTCCCTCTCTTCTCCATCCTTCTCTATCTCTCTCCCTTCCCTCCCTCTCTTCTCCATCCTTCTCTCTCTCTCCCTTCCCTCCCTCTCTCCCTCTGTCTTCATTCCCTCCCACCATCCCTCTCTTCCTCCCTTCTCTCTCTCTTTCTCTGTTCCTTCCTTCCTTCCTTCCTTCCTTCCTTCCTTCCTTCCCTCTCTCTCTCTCATGTCTATATGATTGTCTCCTGCACACTTTTTCATACATGACTTTTTTTTATTCTAATTTCCCATCACCCGTCACCCAGACCCGGCATTCAGCCAATCCTAATGATAGATGTGTGTGTCTCGGTGTTGGGACTTGCTGGGTGTATTTCAGGTTTGGTGTCGGAGCCCTTCCCTTTTGCCGGCAGTGATTGGTGCAGTCTGGGCTGTGTAGCAGACTGCAGCCCGTCACCTATGCAGAGCACCGTACATCTGCAGAGGGGAGACCGCCATGAGCGCAATTCCCATCACTCAGCACAGGCTAAAAATACAACGCAGATCCACAGCATCCCAGGGAAGAGAATGCAAATCCTCCGTCTGCAACTAGAAGGACTGATGAAAGGCTCGCCGCAACCGATCAAGGTTGTCTTCGTTTTATACACCATGCAATCTTTAGGAAAGCGAATATTATTCAAATAGGGTTTTCTCAAAACAGGCATTGAATAAACATAGCAAAAATAAAAATAAACTAAAAATAATTTTAAAAAAAATAGAAATAATTGAAAAAATTAATTATAAAAGAAAAAAACATACAAAAAAATTAAAAGAAAAAAAAAGAAAATAATAAAAAAAAATTGAAAAATAAATATAACTATCAAAAAAAATTTGAAATAATAAAAAAATTGAAAAATAAATATAACTATCAGAAAAAAAAAATAGAAATAATTAAAAAAAATACAAATGTAAAAATAAATATGACTATCAAAAAATAAATAGAAATAATAAAAAAAAATATAAATGTAAAAATAAATATGACTAACAAAAAATAAATAGAAATAATAAAAAAATAAATAAAATGTAAAAAATAAATATGACTTTCAAGAATTCAAGAAATAACAATAATAATGAAAATTTAAAAAAAAATTAATAAAAATAAATAAGAAAAAGAAATAAAAATAATTAAAAAAAAAGAAAATTAAAAGAAAAATAAATACAAATAAATAAAATAGACTGTTAAGACTGTTACGTAATCCTACAGCATCCAATCAGAAATTAACCTTTTATAGCTTCTTATTGCTGTAGCCAGACAGAAGGGCGTCTGCTATTGGTTACACATCACTACTGATCCCTGCACTGCCTTACCGAATACACCCGTCTACCTGACCAAGGGGTGCGATGCAGGATATAAAGACAGGACCTATGACGTCATACATTTTAAAGGGATCATTAGAGGCAATCCTGCATTATAGCAATTTAATAAAAGTCATGGTCCCCCCCTCTAGTGCATAGAACTTACCCCCGGTGATGAGGGTGGAGAGGATGCAGGTGAGTGCTATCAGGGTGCCCATGGTGAGGAGTGCAGAGAGGAGCAGGGCTGGGCAGTGTGTCGGTATGATGCAGTGAGGAGCACACGGTGCAGTGATGTTGGGTGGAGGGAGGGTCCTGACAATGATGCAGCTTCCAGCAGTAAAATCTTTTAAAGATGCAAGAATCTTCTCCAGCATGAAGCCAAAAAAAAAAAATTGCTCAACCCATTTCCCGACAAGCCAGACACTATGTACAAGGGGCACTTTATTTTTTTTTAATTCTTCCCATTGAAAGACATTAAAGGGCAAGGCCGGGCATTGCCCAGCCACTGTTCTAGACCTTTCCTGGGCTGTCCTATTTAAATGATACAAATAAATAAATAACAAAAATAGACAAAATAAAAATAATTAGAAAATAAATACAATAATAAAAAAAGAAAAGAAAATAAATAAAAAGAAAGAAAGAAAAATAATAACAAATAAAAGTAAATAAAAATAGACTTTCAATTAAAGCGGAGTTCCACCCTAAAGTGGAACTTCCGCTCATCCAGAACCTCCCCCCCCTCCGGTGTCACAGTTGGCACCTTTCAGGGGGGAGGGGGGTGCAGATAGGGGTATAAGAAAGGTATTTGCACCCACTTCCAGGCATAGATTCCCACGGGAGTCTATGCCTCTTTCTGTCCCACCGTGCTGTCTGCTGGGACGCACACGGCTCCCGGAGACAGAGTAGATCATTCCCATTGCGCTGCGCGACTCGAGCATGCGCAGTGGGGAACCGGGAAGTGAAGCCGCAAAGCTTGACTTCCTGAACCCCTCACCGAGAATGGCGGCGGCAGCCGAGAGCCGAACAATCGATCGGCCTCGGCTGCCGACATCGCTGGACCCTGGGACAGGTGAGTGTCCATTTAGTAAGAGTCAGCAGCTGCAGTATTTATAGCTGCTGGCTTTTAATAATTTTTTTTTTTTTTGTGGACTCCCTCTTTAATAAGACAAGTAGCTGCAATCAGTTTTCTACAGCAGTCAATCAGAAATGTTCACGACATTTAATTTGCTAAAACGCTACAGAGTGCAAAATCTGGTACTGCTCTGCATAGAAACCAATCAGCTTCCAGGTTTTATTGTCAAAGCTTAACCTTTTCCTGACCGCCCTACGCAGATATCGTGCGGCAGGGAGGCCGCTCTGCACCAGATCATATACTAGGTACGTGATCTGGGGCGCGCACGTGGGCGACCCACTCCCGCTGTAAATTGGATGGGACCCGCCGATCGTTCGGGAGACAGGCAGAACGACGGTCCTACGACAAAGGAATACTGTGATCTTGTGTTTCTGCTAAGCAAGAACACGGATCTCTGCCTTCCCACAGTACAAGGACCTCCCCCACACAGTTAGTAATCACTGGGCTCCTTCTGCTAATTTCGTGTTAGTAGAAGTTTGGTGAGTGTTGAGTCACGCTTTTCATTTCGCACTTTTCATTTCGCGTTTTTCATTTCGTGTTTTTTGGTTCGTTTCTGAACGGCCGTTCATCAACCAGCCATGTTGCGGGAATCGGAGGAGGTAACATGTCATTTTTTTATTGGCCTTGGAGTTATTGCTTTGACCCAAGTCCAGTCCAGGAACAGGAGGAGGAGGATTTCTTGGACGAAAAATTGGTTGCTTTATTAATCGTGACCAATTATGTCATATTATGTCATATGCCTTTGCTGCGGGAGCTCCAGGAGAATTGTCCGGATGATTTTCTGAATTATTTCCCGGATGAGGAGCCCCTGCTTTCACCAACTCTTGCCATTGGTGACTCCCTATATTAAGAAGCAGGACACATACATGAGACTTTTATTTTATATTTTGGTTGAATAATAATAATTAGATTTGTTATATTTTCTATATTTTTGGATGCATAGAATGCACCTATTGGCTGATAGCATGTCTAATTTTATTTGTTTTCTATTTTTTTAATGCACAATAAAAAAATTGTGTAGAATAATACTTGGCTGTGTGTTTTACTTCAAATGACTGTTTTGCGACAACAATTGTCCGATTGAGCGTACAAACAGTCAGATTTTCTGTCTGTCATCACACATTTCCCGTCGGAAAATCCGATCACGTGTACGAGGCTTTAGTGTCCGATTTGTCTGCCGCAATATCGCAGTCCTGCTATAAGTTGCTGATTACTAGTAAAAAATAAAAATAAAAAAAAAATAATAAAAAAAAAAAAAAATATATATATATATATATATATATATCATAGTTTGCAGACACTATAATTTTTGCGCAAACCAATCAATGGGATTTTTTTTAACCAAAAACATGTAGAAGAATACATATTGGCCTAAATTGATGTAGAAATTTGATTTTTTTAAATTTTTTTATTGGATGAGTTTTATAGCAGAAAGTAAATAATATTGTTTTTTTTTTTTTCAAAATTGTCGATTTTTTTATTTATTTATAGCGCAAAAAATAAAAACCGCAGAGGCGATCAAATACCACCAAAAGAAAAATCTCTATTTGTGGGGAAAAGAATACATCAATTTTATTTGGGTACAGCGTCGGACGGCCGCGCAATTGTGAGTTAAAGTAATGCCGTGCCGTATCGCAAAAAAAAAAAAAAATTGGCCCGGTCATGAAGGTCATAAACCATCCAGAGGGCAAGTGGCTAATAAGACAAATAGCTTTTTTTCAATCATTTTTTTTTTTTTCTCAAAGCAGTGCTGCTGATCTCCATCGGCCTTTTTTCAGCCACTTTCCCGTCTACATGAACCCTCCTGCATCGCCTGAATATCCTTGCTTTGGATCGGCTTCCTGATAATGCTAAACCTTGTTTGTATTGGCTGCTCTGACATGGCTAAGGTTCAGTTCACACTGCTACGGCACTCAAAGGCCTGCGACTTCCAGTGCGACTTTGCATTGCAGCGTCAAGCCAACTTTCATGCGACTTTGGCTTTGGAAAAAATCATAACGACGGAGAGCGTGACACATACTGGTAAACTTACGAAACCCTCTGAAATCGCAAATCAAAGCCGCAAAGATGAGACAAAGAAAATTACTTCTTTGCGACTTTTGTGGTTTTTTTTTGTTTTTGTTTTTTTTTACATTGCAGTCTATGGCACTCATGTCACAGGGAAGAAAAGTAGTGTTATTTTTTTTTTTTTTTTGCTGATGCGACTTGAGTCTCAGCAATTAGGATGGCGCCCATTTAAATGAATGTTCTGCGATTATTTTTTTTTTTTTTAAGTTACATTTTTTTATTGTCTTGTAAGACAAGAAATGTTACAAGAAGAAAATAATGATGCCAAACTCAAAGGCGTGGTGATTAACACCGTACAATCAGAGCAGAATGAATGACAGCGCACTGCAGGTACAGAAACTATAAATGAGAGCAAAGCTTGTAATACTAGAGTAGCAAGTTTTGCGACTTTCTGTGTCGAACGTTGCAGCAAGTCTCATGAGAAGTCACAGCTTTTGTGAACCAGGGCTAAAACTGAATCCTGAATTCCCACGCTCTTATGAATGAAAAACATTCGTCCTGGAGAGAAAATAGCCTAATAACATTTGTTTTTTTCCTCCGATTCACACATAAAGAATATACATGCAGCTTCACAAAAATATTTTTTTTATTGTAAACACACTCCTATGGCTACAAGTGATTCCTGCCTGGTGAAATGATAGACAGGCATGCAGCTTTACGTAAGAGCAAAGCAGCGCCACCTAGGGGACCCATAAAATTAGTACGCCTCTGTAAAACAATTGTCTGCACCATAACGGTGATTTATTGTAAATCAAATACCAAGGGGTGTATTTATTTAAAAAATAAAAATAAAAAATTAGAAGAGCTATTCATCTTGTGAGACTGCATTAGCATTCAGCAAAAACGAACGTTACTCTGATATTTTCTCTGCAGGTTGAATGCTTTCTATTCAAACAGAATGTATGAATCAGCAAAATATTCTATTATGGCCACTAGATGGAGCTGATGTGCAAAACGATTACTTACTAGGATCATCAGCTCCATCTAGGGGCTGAATGTTACGTGGATATTTTCTCTCCAGGTTTAATGTTCTTCATAAAGAATAGAGTGAATCATGGAAAATACTGCATTATAGATAATACATTGAGCAGATGATCATAAGAAATAAATACTTATTTTCTACAATTGTCAGCTCCATCTGGTGGCCAAATTACTATTTTCTCTTCAGATTGAATGTTATTCTTCATAAAGAAAAGAGTGAATCAGGAAAAAACAGCATTATGGCCTCTAGATGGGGCTCATAATCATAGTAGTTTTTCTTTCATATGGTCATTAGCTCCATCTAGTGGACATAAGTATTATCCTTAACCCTTTGAAGAGAGAGGGCCACTATAGCGACTTGGTAACCGGTCGTGGGCCACAATGAGAGGAGCGGGCGGATGACGGGTTCCGTGTCCACTCTGGTTATGCAGAGCAGACATGGACATGCGCCATCCCAGACAGAAGGTGAAAGATCTCCTGTTTTTTTAAGCAGATCGGATTGGAGATAGGCGGGTGTAAAAGGACACAAGTACGTTTACATCTGCCACTCTATAGAGGTGAATGGAGAGTCCGTTTGGGTCAGACGGACCCGAATGGGCCAGTCATGTGAAAGGGACCTAAAGCTGCTTTCACACTGATGCACAGCAGTATCTGCACCTCAACTGACCTCAATCTTCAATTCTTCCCCAGGATTCATGATGCAGGTATCGCTGGCTCCTGCTGCCCCCCAGGGCGGCTATAGCTGGTGGCTACTGCTGGCTGTCCTCCAGAGCTGGTACTGCTGGTGGGTAATGCTGTTGGGTAGTGCTGGCTGGTACTGTTGGGGGGTACTTCTGACGGGTACCACTTGTGAGCACTGCTGGTGTGTACTGCTGGAGGATACTGCTGGTAGTTACTGCTGGCTGGTACTGCTGCTGGGTACTGCTGATGGGTACTGCTGGCTGGTAGTGCCGGGGGGGGAATACTGCTGGCTAGTACTGCCGGGGGGGGGGGTACTGCTGGCTAGTACTGCCGGGGGGGTACTGCTGGTAGTTACTGCTGGCTGGTACTGCTGCTGGGTACTGCTGGGGGGTACTGCTGGCTGGTACTCCCGGGGGGTACTGCTGATGGGTACTGCTGGTAGTTACTGCTGGCTGGTACTGCTGCTGGGTACTGCTGGCTGGTACTGCCGGGGGGTACTGCTAGGGTTTCCACCTGTCCAGGATTCACCCGGACAGTTCGGGTTTGGAATCCTGTGTCCGGGTTTCAATCTGCCTGAAACCCTGACACATTATTTAGACTGGGCTGTGGCTCCCCAAGTAGCTTAGATAGTAACACAAAAATCTGTTGCCATTCGGGATCTGCGACCCGCTCTCTGAGGGTAGGTTTGGCATCACTGGGGGGCATGATGTTAGTAAGAGCAGTTTGGCCACACCCGCTGTTTGCCGCAGGGCACTGCATTACCACTCTCCTTGGGGCACCCAAAGGTGTCCCAGGTCTTTTATAATCCTATAGTGTATACTATGAAAAAAATATGCCCTGTGCAGCTAAAGTGTTCGGGTTTGGCTTGAAAAAAGGTGGCAATCCTAGGTACTGCTGATGCGTACTGCTGGTCGTTACAGCTGGCTGGTACTGCTGCTGGGTACTGCTGGGGGGTACTGCTGGGGGGGTACTGCTGGCTGGTACTGCCGGGGGGTACTGCTGATGGGTACTGCTGGTAGTTACGCTGGCTGGTACTGCTGCTGGTTACTGATGATGGGTACTGCTGGGGGGTACTGCTGGCTGGTACTGCCGGGGGGTACTGCTGATGGGTACTGCTGGTAGTTACGCTGGCTGGTACTGCTGCTGGGTACTGCTGGGGGGTACTGCTGGGGGGGTACTGCTGGCTGGTACTGCTGGGGGGGTACTGCTGGCTTGTACTGCTGGTGGGTACTGCTAACTGGTACTGCTGGGGGGTATTATTGCTAATGAGTACTGCTGGCTGGTACTGCTGGGGGATACTGCTGATAGGTACTGCCGGAGTGGACTGCTGACGGATACGACTGGAAAACGTGAAAACTATTCAAATGCAAAAATTATTTGAAATTGATTTGAAAACTTTTCGAATTGATCCGAATTTGAAAAATTTGAATCGATTCAAAAACGAATAAACAAAACAAATTCCGAAAACAAATTAAACGAATGAAACGAATTTAACTAAAGACATTTATGTAAATAGCGAAACGAAACACATTTTTCCGTTCTGCACGTGTCTATTTCTGATCACATGCACCCTCCCAAGAAAAAAAACAACAACTCCCTAGCAATACACACCAAACTGAGCATGTGCAGAGCGCCCCCAAGGCTCTATACTATCAGGAAATGGATTGGGGACAGAGGAAAAAGGGGAGGATCAGTGAAGGCAGGATCTTTTTGATTGATATCAATTTCCGTACGAACGTTTGAATGAAATTGTATATGGCCGGCATTACAGAAGGATAAGGCTCTTTATTTCCTGCTGTGTGACTGTAATAAATCTCATTGGCCTCATCTAAAAATAACTGTCACTTTAAAAAAAAAAAAAACAAGGCTGTGATTGGCGGTTAGCCGGGGAAGCTTTTTTATTTTTATGTTACTCACCCAGGGAAAGGAGAGCAGACAGACAGAGGAGAGGGAAGAGGGATCCCATGACTTCAGCGGGGAAGATCGGTGTCGTGTTCTGCCGTTAGTCGATCGCTGTGTTGCACGCCGGTCACCTGTCTCTTCTTTTTGGCCGGTTGCAGAGCTTCCAGAAACGTCCCCTGGCAGGGAGCGCGGCAGAGCGGAGGCGGACGGTGACAGCAAATCCCCCTCCCAACCGTCCCCCCACCAAACCCCCCCCCCCCGGGGGGCGACATCTGCTAGTCTGACAGTCGTGGTTGTTCATGTGACAAACGAGGAGAACTCCGCAGCGAGCGACGATTGTATTGTGTATAATTAGAAAAGCACAGATGAGAGCCTGAGACCCGTCTGCTGTCAGACTGGACTGAAAAAATACAGAGCCTTGAAAAAGTATTCATACCCCTTGAATTTTTCCACATTCTGTCATGTTACTACCAAAAAATATAAACTTATTTTATTGGGATTTTATGTGATAGACCAACACAAAGTGGCACATCATTGTGAAGTAGAAGGAAAATGATAAATGGTTTTCCAATTTTTTTTACAAATAAATATGTGAAAAGTGTGGGGGGTAGATTTGTATGGCGCCCCCCGGAGTCAATACTTTGTAGAACCCCCTTTCTCTGCAATTACAGCTGCAAGTCTTTTTGGGGATGTCTCTACCAGCTTTGTACATCTAGAGAGGACATTTCTGCCCATTCTTCTTCTTTGCAAAATATCTCAAGCTCTGTCAGATTGGATGGAGAGCGTCTGTGAACAGCAATTTTACAGTCTTGCCACAGATTCTCAATGGGATTTAGGTCTGGACTGTGACTGGGCCATTCTAACACATGAATATGCTTTGATATAAACCATTCCATTGTATCTCTGGCTGGATGTTTCGGGTCGTTGTCCTGCTGGAAGGTGAACCTCCTCCCCGGCCTCAAGTCTTTTACAGACTCTAATGCCGCGTACACACGATCGGATTATCCGCCGGACTTGGTATTAAAATCACTGCTCCCGAAAAAACTTCCATTCCATCCATCTCTCATTCATCTCACATTCTTCATTTTTTTTTTTGCTATGTAATGCTTACAAATGCATGCTCCGTCCCCTAATTATAATAAGACTCCGCCTACATACAAAGTGGCCCTATACATATTTTTTACAATGTTGCCAACTATGTTACACTAGAAGCCACAGTGTTTCCCCTTACATCAGAGTCCTCTCAGTGCAACAGAGTTCTCAATGTTCCCCCTTACATCAGGGTTACAGTGTAAGGGAACTCTGTGGACTCTGATGTAAAGGGGGGACTCTTGTGCCTAACTTCATTTGATTAGAAATGTTATTTAATTGCAAAATATATTTATAGTTGAAAAAAAAAATGCTGTGCACCGCTAAAGTGTTCAGGTTTGACTTGAGGTGGCAACCCTAGTCCCGGATGAGCTCCATGTGGGGGAGGGGGGTCCCGGATGAGCTCCATGTGGGGGAGGGGGAGTCCCGGATAAGTTCCATGTGGGGGGGAGGGTCAAGGGTGAGCTCCATGTGGGGGAGGGGGAGTCCCAGATGAGCTCCAAGTGGGGGAGGTGGGTTCCGGATGAGCTCCATGTGGGGGAGGTGGATTCCGGATGAGCTCCATGTGGGGGAGAAGGGTCCTGGATGAGCTCCATGTGGGGTCCCAGATGAGCTCCATATGGGGGGAGGAGGGTCCCGGATAAGTTCCATGTGGGGGAGGGGGGTCCTGGATGAGCTCCATGTGGGGGAGGGGTACCTAGACATATTCTATTTATTAGAATGAGATCTCACCTATAAATCTCTGCTTCCTCTGAGCCCGATCCATGTAAAATAGAACACAATAAATCCAGAAATCAACAGCCTGCCTTTACTGCCCCCCCCCCCCCGGTGTAGGATTGGGGTGCAGAGGAGACTCTGATAGTCAGCAATGTTCTATGGTAGAAATCCCCACACTGCCCCCTATAGTGCTGGGAACACACTACATCACATTCTCTGATCACCTCTACACAGAGGCACTAGGAAAGGCCTGCTGAATGTGGATGTGTGGCGGTGAGAGGGGGGGATGGGCACCTCAGCACACATCATAATACACATATTATCATTTCATATAATATAATATAGAAATGGAAGGGGGCTGTGACTGATATGTCCTAGTTAGTTATGGCACCTCATCCCAATGATTATTATAAAAAATGAACAAAGGGAACGGGGATTATCATGGAGCCAGACGACTCAAGAAATCATTCAAAATAAAGTATTTTATTACATCAATATTGTAGACATACAAAACATACAAAAAATTCATTAAAATCCAATAAGAAAAGGAGAGCGCATTACAATTGCTACTGGCTGGAATGGTCTTGGCCTGCTAAAGTTGCGCGTCAATTCTTCCCTACACGTTTCTACAAACCATTGGCTTCTTCGGGGGAATAAGACGTGACCAATATAATAAATGTAGCTCTAAGAGGAAATTGAAAATTGCAAAGAATTAAACATAGATAGTACATAGAAACATTAATTAAATATGATGTGTGATAATGGAGAAGCGACATGGCACCCCCTCATACCCCCCCACCCCCCGAAACCCCAAATGACAATGCTCCCCTACCTACACCGATGTCACCAGTCGGCCCGGGTCAGGACAGGGACGGCCCAGAGGCAGCAGCCCAGTTCCACCACAGTGTGGCTGCAGGGGGGCAAAAAGGAGACCGGGTGCATACTAGGATAGAAGAGAAATGAAAAAAACATTTAACCTCTTGACAGCCGCACTATAGCTGAACGGCGGCCACAGCGCGGACCTGAATTCCCCGGAGGCCGTCATATGACGTCCTCCCCTGTGCGGAGCGCGCTGTGATAACTGAGCCAATGAGACTCGTGTGATCACCGATCCGAGTAAGGGGCCGGCCCCTTACCATGTGATTAGCTGTCAGCCAATGACAACTGATCACATGATCAAAACAAAAGCTTGTGATCGCTTTTTTTTTACGCCTCAAGCTGACAGCGGAGGAGAAAAAAAAAGCAGATCACCGGCTCATCTGAAAGGGACGCGTGTAAACACGTGTAAAATGCAAAACTCCGGTGGGTGTAGCAACATGTCCGCTTTCATGTCACATCACATGTACACAGAAAACATCATCCACAGCACTGATCACACAATGTACAGAAAACACACATCCACCAATCACCTCCCACATACAGAGACGGGTGTAGGGGGATGGAAGAGGTTCTATTGATTGGGAATCATCTGACCTGGAAATATGTTTGGGAAGTCCTGAGATGGTTTAGGAATCTTCAAGTGACAAACAAGGCAGAGAAATGTGAGGAGAGTCGGGAGAGGAAATATAGATCCGGGAACCTGACAAGAACATGGATCATCAACTAGAAACATATCCAGTGTTGTGACATATAGCGTCTGGCCATCGGATAGTGTCTGCTGTGTACTGTGCAGGCGCAGCGCTTGTGCAGTACGGAGCAGAAGGAGATTCGCAAAATCTCCGAAGATGAACGGCGCCTGCGCTGTGAGTCCAGGTGGTAGCCCCACCATCCAAGTGGACATAGGGCTGCACATATTAGAGGGGCCCTCGCGGGCTCTCTTCGCTCGCCACGCTTCGGGCACGGCCTCGCTGTGCTCGGCTCTTTTTATTCTAACTCTATGTCCACTTGGATGGTGGGGCTAAAACCTGGACTCACGGCGCAGGCGCCATTCATCTTCGGGTATTTTCGAAATGTGGTTGTCCTGTGTACTGTGCATGCACAGTACACAGCGGACACTATCCTACGGGCGACACTATTTGACATGACACCGGCTTTACATCTACTACTAGAGTATATACTGAAATGTAACAATGTATAGAGACATAGACACCCCTCCCCCTTTGTACCTGGGCGGAGTCATTATGGAGGATCTTGGAGGAACGTCCAAACAAATCCCAGCCAATGAGAGCGCTCCAAAAAACTGTCTCCCCCAACTACGCATGCGTCAGATTCCCGGCCGACGCATGCGCAGTACGGCCCTGGGAAACCAGCCTCCTAGTGCGCATGCGTCGGATTCCCGCCTGACGCATTCCCAGTACGGTCCCGGGAAAACAGTCTCCTAGTACGCATGCGTCAGATTTCCGGCCGACGCATGTGTACCATGGTCCCGGGAAAACAGCCTCCTAGTGTGCATGTGTCGGATTCCCGGCTGACCACATGCGCAGTATGGTCCCGGGAAAACAGCCTCCTAGTACGCATGTGTCAGATTTACAGCCGACGCATGCGCAGTACGGTCCTGGGAAAACAGCCTCCTAGTGCGCATGCGTCAGATTCCTGGCAGACGCAAGCGCAGTACGGCCCGGAAAATCTTCCTCCTAGTACGCATGCGCCGGATTCCTGGCAGACGCAAGCGCAGTACGGCCCGGAAAATCTTCCTCCTAGTACGCATGCGCCGGATTCCTGGCAGACGCAAGCGCAGTACGGCCCGGAAAATCTTCCTCCTAGTACGCATGCGCCGGATTCCTGGCAGACGCAAGCGCAGTACGGCCCGGAAAATCTTCCTCCTAGTACGCAAGCATTGGATTCATGGCCCTTCAGGCCTGGTATGGATATTAAGGGGAACCCCGCGCCAATTTTTTTAAAAAAATGGCGTGGGGTCCCCCCAAAAATCCATACCAGACCCTAATCCGAGCACGCAACCTGGCAGACCACAGAAAAAGAGGGGGGATGAGAGAGCGCCCCCCTTCCTGAACCGTACCAGGCCACATGCCCTCAACATTGGGAGGGTGCTTTTGGGTAGTCCCCCAAAGCACCTTGTCCCCATGTTGAGAATGAGAAGGGCCTCATCCCCACAACCCTTCCTTGGTGGCTGTGGGGGTCTCCGGGCCGGGAGCCTTTTGGAATCTAGAAGCCCCCTTTAACAAGGGGACCCCCAGTGTGAATTGGTAATGGGGTACAAATGTACCCATACCATTTCACAAAAAAAGTGTCAAAAAGGTTAAAAAAAACGCAAGAGACGGTTTTTGACAAGTCCTTTATTAATTTCTTCTTCTTCCATCTTCCTTCTTCTGATCTTCCTTCGGTGTTCTTCTTCTTCCTCCTTCTTCTTCTCCATCTTCTTCTTCCTCCCCTCTTCTTGTCCGGCATCTTGCTCTGGCTTCTCCTCCGCATGATCCGCCTCAGTAGGAGTCTTCCACCGTGTGACACTTCTGTTCTTCTGACACTTCTTATATAACAGAGTGCGGAGGCCACCCGGTGACCCCGCCCACCCTCTGACGCATGGGAACTTCCCTATGGCTTTCCCTGTGTTGTCAGAGGGGGCAGGGTCACCTGTTTACGTATTTGCCACAAACACCAAAAATTGCTGTTCGGCGCACTGGCGAATGTTCGAACATAAAGCCCAGCCCTATATATATATATATATTATATACACACACACACTTCAAATCAATATGAACCCTGCCTGGCTTGTCAGAAAAAAAGTAAGTGTGTATATAATATATATATTTTTGCTATATATATATATATATATATATATATATATATATATATATATATACAAAAATATGTGAGAAAAGTTGCGCTACTAGTGACACTAAAAAATTACTAGAAAATAGCAGCTAGCATCAACAATATAACAAATTGTGTATAGAATAAATAGAGATCTATTGTTGCTGGTGAATCTATAGTTGCCATGAGGGATCTATTGTTGCTGGGGAGATGTCTTGTTCTTGGGGGATATATTGTTGCTGAGGGATCTAACAAATGTAACAAAAGGATATTAAATATTAAATATTTTAATATTATATTAAAACATGGCACTTATAAAAAAAAAAAATCCTACTTACCATGCAGTTTTTAAAATTGCTTATTTGATTCAGAGATTTATTTAAAAGCTTTGTTTATGTTAAAAGATTATTTAATTAATACGTAAAAAAAATGGTGTTTGTTTACATTGATAACATTTTTTTAATTAAAAATGTTTTAATACATTTTAAAATGTTTGTTAACATTTATTTATAAGAGTGTGTGTGTGTGTGTGTGTGTGTGTGTGTGTGTGTGTGTGTGTGTGTGTGTATATGTATGTATGTGTATATATATATATATATATATATATATATATATATATATATATATATATACGCACATGTGTTTGAGGTTTGGTTTGAGGTGCACACCCTAATGCAATAGGCTGCACATGCCTATGCACCTTCCATTTGAGGATGTCCCACAGATGATCAATAGGGTTTAGGTCTGGAGACATGCTTGGCCAGTCCATCACCTTTACCCTCAACTTCTTTAGCAAGGCAGTGGTCATCTTGGAGGTGTGTTTGGGGTCGTTATCATGTTGAAATACTGCCCTGCGGCCCAGTCTCTGAAGGAAGGGGGATCATGCTCTGCTTCAGTATGTCACAGTACATGTTGGCATTCATGGTCCCCTCAATGATCTGTAGCCCCCCAGTGCCGGCAGCACTCATGCAGCCCCAGACCATGACACTCCCACCACCATGCTTGACTGTAGACAAGACACACTTGTCTTTGTCCTCCTCACCTGGTTGCCCCCACACACGCTTGTCACCATCTGAGCCACATAAGTTTATCTTGGTCTCATCAGACCACAGGACATGGTTCCAGTAATTCATGTCCTTAGTCTGCTTACCTTCAGCAAACTGTTTGCAGGCTTCTTGTGCATCATCTTTAGAAGAGGCTTCCTTCTGGGATGACAGCCATGCAGACCAATTTGATGCAGTGTGCGGCATATGGTCTGAGCACTAACAGGCTGACCCCCCACCCCTACAACCTCTGCAGCAATGTTGGCAGCAATCATATGTCTATTTCCCAAAGACAACCTCTGGATATGACGCTGAGCACGTGACCTCAACCTCTGTGGTTGACCATGGCGAGGCCTGTTCTGAGTGGAACCCGTCCTGTTATATCGCTGTATGGTCTTGGCCACCGTGCAGCAGCTCAGTTTCAGGGTCTTGCCAATCTTCTTATAGCCTAGGCCATCTTTATTTAGAGCAACAATTCTTCTTTTCAGATCCTCAGAGAGTTCATTGCCATGAGGTGCCATGCTGAACTTCCAGTGACCAGTATGAGAGAGTGAGAGCGATAACACCAAATTTAACACACCTGCTCCCCATTCACACCTGAGACCTTGTAACACTAATGAGTCACATGACACCGGGGAGGGAAAATGGCTAATTAAGCCCAATTTGGACATTTTCACTTAGAGGTGTACTCACTTTTTTTTAGTTATTTTGAGGGGACAGCAAATTTACACTGTTATACAAGCTGTACACTCACTACTTTACATTGTAGACAAGTGCCATTTCTTCAGTGTTGTCACATGAAAAGATAGAAGAAAATATTTACAAAAATGTGAGGGGTGTACTTGTGAGATACTGTGTGTGCTGTTTTTTTAATGAATTTTTTATTTTTTGCTAAACAAATGAAAAGTGAAAAAAAAAAAGATTAGTTTGTTTAAAAAGTGCACAAATACTGTAGGTAATTTTTCTCCTTCACGGATGAGCATTGGTAGGTGACACTGATTATGGGCATAGATGCCCCTTTCACACAAGCCGGTTATCGGCTCTCCTCTCCTTGTCAGTGCGAGGAAAGGAATGCCGATAACTAGCTTGTTTTTACATTGTGATCAGCTGTCATTGGACACAGCTGATCACATGGTAAAGGGATGCTATGATTGTCTCTTTACCCCGATCTGTGTCCTAAGGATGCAGCGATCATAGAGCTTGGAGCACGTGGACAGCTCGATCACGGGAGGATGCCCTCCTGACAATGTAAGCCCACGCTGTAGCCATCTTTCGGCTATAGTGCAGGCAGGAACGGGTTAAACACCAATCCATGACTTTGCCTAAGTTGATATGATGTGATCAGTCCTCTGCAGGCAGGAAGAAGCATTCCATCATCAAGCATCATCCTCTCATACAGTATTTTGGATTAGTATGTTGGTGAAGATTTGATTTATATGCAGGGGCGGACTGACCATTCGGGCACTCGGGCACTGCCCGATGGCCCAATGCCGCTAAGGGGCCCCATCAGGGTTGCCAGCCTCAATAAAACCAGGGACAGTATGTAAAAATCTGTGTTTTTTTTTTAAATCCCAAGATTATATATATAATCTATTGCCTAGGGTCCCCATAATCTCCTATTGCCTGGTGTCTCCATAATCTCCTATTGCCTGGGGTCCCCATAATCTCCTATTGCCTGGTGTCTCCATAATCTCCTATTGCCTGGGGGCCCCATAATCTCCTATTGCCTGGGGGCCCCTTAATCTCCTATTACTCGGGGTCCCCATAATCTCCTATTGCATGGGGGACCCATAATCTCCTATTGCCTGGGGTCCCCATAGTCTCCTATTGCCTGGGGGCCCCATAATCTCCTATTGCTCAGGGTCCCCATAATCTCCTATTGCTCGGGGTCCCCATAATCTCCTATTGCATGGGGGACCCATAATCTCCTATTGCCTGGGGTCCCTATAATCTCCTATTGCCTGGTGTCCCCATAATCTCCTATTGCCTGGGAGCCCCATAATCTCCTATTGCTCAGGGTCCCCATAATCTCCTATTGCTCGGGGGACCCATAATCTCCTATTGCCTGGGGTCTACATAATCTCCTATTGCCTGGTGTCCCCATAATCTCCTATTGCTCAGGGTCCCCATAATCTCCTATTGCTCGGGGGACCCATAATCTCCTATTGCCTGGGGTCCCCATAATCTCCTATTGCCTGGTGTCCCCATAATCTCCTATTGCCTGGGGGCCCCATAATCTCCTATTGCTCGGGGTCCCCATAATCTCCTATTGCCTGGTGTCCCCATAATCTCCTATTGCCTGGGGGCCCCATAATCTCCTATTGCTCAGGGTCCCCATAATCTCCTATTGCATGGGGGACCCATAATCTCCTATTGCCTGGGGTCCCCATAGTCTCCTATTGCCTGGGGGCCCCATAATCTCCTATTGCTCGGGGTCCCCATAATCTCCTATTGCCTGGGGGCCCTATAATCTCCTATTGCTCGGGGTCCCCATAATCTCCTATTGCATGGGGGACCCATAATTTCCTATTGCCCGGGGGCCCATAATCTTCTCCTATTGCCCAGGGGCCCCATAATCTTCTCCTATTGTCCGGGGGCCCATAATCTTCTCCTATTGCCCGGGGGCCCCATAATCTTCTCCTATTGTCCGGGGGCCCATAATCTTCTCCTATTGCCTGGGGGCCCATAATCTTCTCCTATTGCCTGGGGGCCCCATAATCTCCTGTTGCCTGGGGGCCCCATAATCGCCTATTGCCCAGGGGCCCCATAATCTTCTCCTGTTGCCCGGGGCCCCATCCATGAGTTGTCAATCCGCCTCTGTTAAATTACATGGAGGTGTATTTCATGAAGGAATATAAAGTGACATGGAGATGTGCGATTTTATTAACAAAACACAAACAGCTTCTCGGGAAACCCGATGTTTGTTTTTATATTGTAATCAATGACAGCGCCGTTTGTATCTGCTTAATTGCAACATTGTATCTGTTACATTTAGTAACAAGTTTCTTATATCAGAGTCTCCCCCTGCTGTTCAGTCTTTGATTTCCTCTTGCAGAAAAAATAAAATAAAAGCTCTGACTGGGGTTCTAACTCTTCCTGACTCTAGCCAAAAAAAAAAAAAGATTTTGACTTTAGACATACTTTAAACTTCAAAGTCTGAGCTTAGACGGAACAAAGACTAAAGCCCCGTACACACGATCGGACTTTCCAACGGGAAATGTGTGATGACAGGTTGTTGGCGGTAAATCCGACCGTGTGTACGCTCCTTCGGACAATTGTCGGATTTTCTATGAACAAATGTTGGATGGCAGGTTTTAAAATTTTCCGCCGGCAAATGTGTGTTGTCGGATTTTCCAAGGGTGTGTACACAAGTCCGTCCGACAAAAGTCCAAAGTACAAGCACGCATGCTCGGGAAGCAAGGACGAGCCGGAAGCGGTCGGTCTTGTAAACCAGCACCCGTAATGGAGAATTAACATTCGTGACGCGGCAAATTATGAAATCTGGAAATGCAGCGCACAATTCTCTTCTTCTGTAATGGGATAATAATGAAGCTGCTTTGCTGGTGATACTGATGGAGTTATTGCAAACTAATTTTCAAAGGCTTTTTTATTCTAGTGATATCAAGAATAATATTATTATTATTTTTTATTTTTTTGGTGTAAGTTACCACAACACCATTATCCCGTAGTTTTTAAGATCAAAGATACAACTATGTTGGTGTCCCTTGTACATTGTATTTTTTTTTAAATGTAACTGCCTACTCCCCAACTGTCATTTGAAGTAAAACACACAGCCAAGTATTATTCTCCACAATTTTTTTTATTGTACATAAAAAAAAATAAAAAAAAAATTAGACATGCTATCTGCCAATAGAACGCAACCAAAAAGTGCATTCTATGCATCCAAAAATATAGAAAACATAACAAATCAAATCCTTATTATTCAACCAAAAAATAAAATAAAAGCCTCATGCATGTGCCCTGCTTCTTATTATAGGGGGGTCAACAGTGCCAAGAGTTGATGAAAGCAGGGGTCCGTCATCCGGAGATAATTCCAAAAATCATCCGGATTATTCTCCTGGAGCTCCCGCAGCAAAGGCATATGACATAATTGGTCACGATTAATAAAGCAACCAATTTTTGGTCCAAGAAATCCTCCTCCTCCTGTTCCTGGACTAGATTTGAATCAAAGCAATAACTCCAAGGCCAGTAATAACTAACATGTTATCTCCTCCGATTCCACAACATATCTGGTTGACGAACAGCAGAAACTAATTGAAAAGCACAAAATGAAAAGCGCAAACTGAAAAGTGAGAATCAACACTCACCAAACTTCTACTAACACGAATCTAGCAGAAGGAGCCCAAAGGGTGGCGTTAAAGAGCTGAAAAACCACGTAGTACGTCACTACATTCGTATTTGTTGGCCAACAATTCCTTGCCGTTTGTATGCAAGACAAAATCCAGGCACACGCCTTCGGACAAAAGTCAGAGGTTTTGTCTGCGGAAAATACGATCATGTGTACGAGGTTTTAGAAGGGATTTCTCTTTGATTTCCTCTTGTTTCCTGTTGTTTCTCCAGGACCGGAAGTGAAGGTAATTTTGCCCAAGGGGACACCAAAAAATTAAATAAAAGCTCTGACTGGGGTTCTAACTCTTCCTGACTCATTGCCCTTTAAGAGCCCAGCTGTGGGTCGCGCGTGCGCTGCTGGCGGCGCACACGCAACCCGGTCCTGAGCTCCGTGACCATGGCCGCGGGACCCACGGACCCGATCGCCGGTGTCCTGCGATTGGGTCACAGAGCTGAAGAACGGGGAGAGGTTTGCTTACACTTGCTAGTGAGGCTGTCACTGATCGTCTGTTCCCTGTCATAGGGAAAGATGATCAGTGACATCACACGCAAAGCCACGCCCCCCTACAGTAAAAAAAAAAACCTACACTGCCCCCTAGTGATTAACCCCTTCACTGCCAGTGACATTTTTACAGTAATCAGTGCATTTTTAATCACACTGATTGCTGTATTAATGCCAATGGTCCCAAAAATTTGTCAAAATTGTCCGACGTGTCCGCCATAATGTTGCATTCACAATAAAAATCACTGATCGCTGCCATTACTAGTAAAAAAAATATATTAATAAAAATGCCATAAAACTATCCCCTATATTGTAGACGCTATAACTTTTGCAAAAACCAATCAATAAACGCTTATTGCGAGTTTTTTTACCAAAAATATGTAGAAGAGTACGCATCGGCCTAAATTGAGGGAAAAAAATTTTTTTATATATTTTTTGGGGTTATTTATTATAGCAAAAAGTAAAAAATATAGAATTTTTTTCAAAGTTAACTCTCTATTTTTGTTTATAGCGCAAAAAAATAAAAACCGCAGGGGTGATCAAATACCACCAAAAGAAAGCTCTATTTGTGGGAAAAAAAGGACGCCAATTTTGTTTGGGAGCCACATTGCACAACCGCGCCATTGTCAGTTAAAGTGTGTCGCTCCTTGTGGCGGTCACGTGATCTTAAGACATGCCGCTCCTTCCAGTGTCATAAACCTCTTAAAGGGCTGGGAGGCACCGGCGCCAAGAGGTTAACCATGCCCCAGTCAATCCCTGGGAAGGTGTGTCCAGAAGGTGGCTGAGGAAGTGATACATGTGCAGATGGTCACAATTTTGTTTGGGAGCCACATCGCACAACCACGCCATTGTCAGTTAAAGTGTGTCGCTCCTTGTGGCGGTCACGTGATCTTAAGACATGCCGCTCCTTCCAGTGTCATAAACCTCTTAAAGGGCTGGGAGGCACCGGCGCCAAGAGGTTAACCATGCCCCAGTCAATCCCTGGGAAGGTGTGTCCAGAAGGTGGCTGAGGAAGTGATACATGTGCAGATGGTCTAAACAGACTGTTTTTTCTCTGGCAGGGAGGGCTCCAAAGCCTCTGGGGCTGTTGCCTCCCCCACGCCACCCCCCACCTCCCTAGGCAGCCTGTGGACTGTGTAGCTGTTCTGTGAGGTTTCAGCTGTGGCAAAGCTGTGGTCTTCAGAAAAAGCTGGTTGTGGCACTTCACTATAAGGGATCTGGTCTGGAGAAGGATTATCTCCCTCACTGGGCCGGGTCCGGAGGAAGCTGAAAAGTGTACAGCTGTTCTGGGGACTTGTGAGCACTGACCCTGAATTGTGATTCCTGGTGACCGTGTGCTTTAGGACAGGGATCAAGTCCTGGGGAAAAAAGTGTGGGAACTCCCACCCAAGATCCAGTCCCCCGCCAAAAAAAAAAAAAGAAAGGATACGCTCATATGCACGAACACTTCAAAAGTGGTCTTTTTCATCCAATTTTCGTATTGTGTGTATGAAGCTTAACTCTTAGTACATAAAAAATAAAAAAAATAAAAAAAATCCTCAATAAACATAAATACGGTAATTCATTCCAATTGTGCTTCCATGCAAATGTGAACATCGTGTTCTGATCTTTATTGGGGAATGTTATTTTGTATATAGAGTGTTTATGTGGTGAGTTTACACTTTTCATTGAACAGAGTTTGGATAACACAGGGTTAAACGGAAAGGTTACAAATGAACTGCACATTATCTGGACAGAATGCTTGGGGAGATAGTGATGTGTTCCTGCTTAGGAGATGTATGTTAGCTTGGGGGGGCTGCAAACTCTGCAGGGGCTCCAACACACACTCGCTGCTATTCCAACCCTTCACATATTTCCACATAAACTTCCCTCCTGGCATTAAACTTTGCCAGGTATTGTGCTCAGCTTAACACCCAAAACTGATGTTCCTCCCTCAGCTCACCTCTCTCCCTGCATGTCCTGTGAGCAGAATAGCTGATCTACCCGTCAGCTAGACCTAGACCTGATCTACCCGTCAGCTAGAGCTAGACCTGATCTACCCGTCAGCTAGACCTAGACCTGATCTACCTGTCAGCTAGACCTAGACCTGATCTACCCGTCAGCTAGACCTAGACCTGATCTACCCATCAGCTAGATCTAGACCTGATCTACCCGTCAGCTAGAGCTAAACCTGATCTACCCATCAGCTAGAGCTAGACCTGATCTACCCATCAGCTAGACCTAGACCTGATCTACCCGTCAGCTAGACCTAGACCTGATCTACCCATCAGCTAGACCTAGACCTGATCTACCCATCAGCTAGACCTAGACCTGATCTACCCGTCAGCTAGACCTAGACCTGGTCTACCCATCAGCTAGACCTAGACCTGATCTACCCGTCAGCTAGACCTAGACCTGATCTACCCGTCAGCTAGACCTAGACCTGATCTACCCATCAACTAGACCTAGACCTGATCTACCTGTCAGCTAGACCTAGACCTGATCTACCCATCAACTAGACCTAGACCTGATCTACCTGTCAACTAGACCTAGACCTGATCTACCTGTCAGCTAGCTGTGATTGACAGGTAGATCAAAGCGGAAGCTGTCATGGGGCCCCCTATAGGCAATGCCTGAATGGTCAGGTGTGCGGCACTTACTATTGCGAGCTGTGTCAGCAGCTCCTGGTGTAGCACCTGCCACACAGCTCACATACTTCAAAGTCTTGCAGGACACGGCTGCTAACGGGAACTGAGTTCCTGTTGTGGGAAAAGCACAGGAACTCCGTTCCCATGCGTTCCCCCAGGACTTGAGCCCTGCTTTAGGAGATGTAAGCACCAGAGGTAGCTATGGACTGAGAGAGAATCTCTCAAAAGGGTCTCAGAGCACTGGCCATTCTCCCGTGTCCCTGGTGAAACCTGTGTATGCGAGCCCAGAGAAGAGAGTCCTCCTATGACTTTGAAAGCAGTTCGGAGTATCACACGCTCAAACTTCTTTCCTGTTTAAAGTTTTTCGAGCAATTCATTTCAAAAAGACATTACCTAGACTCAGTTATTGGAGCTGGTGTGTAGGGATGAGCCGAACACCCCCCCCCCCCCCCCCCCCGGTTCGGTTCGCACCAGAACCTGCGAACAGACCTAAACTTTGTGTGAACTTTAGAACCCTATTAAAGTCTATGGGACTCGAACGTTCACAATCTTATCTAATTTTAAAGGCTAATATGCAAGTTATTGTCCTAAAAAGTGTTTGGGGACCCGGGTCCTGCCCCAGGGGACATGGATCAATGCAAAAAAAGTTTTAAAAACTGCAGTTTTTTCAGGAGCAGTGATTTTAATAATGATTAAAGTGAAACAATAAAAGTGTAATATACCTTTAAATGTGGTACCTGGGGGGTGTCTATAGTATGCCTGTGAAGGGGCGCATGTTTCCCGTGCTTAGAACTGTCCCTACACAAAGTGTCATTTGTGCAGGTAAAAAAGTCTTTTAAAATCACTTGCGGCTATATTGTCGGCTCCCGTAATACAGAGAACACTCAATGAGTGTTCTCTGTATTAGCTGACAATTCATTCATTCATTGATAAAAAAAACAAAAAAACATGGAGGTTCCCCTAAATTCAATTACCAGGCCCTTCAGGTCTGGTATGGATATTAAGGGGAGCCCCGTGTCAAATTAAAAAAAAAATTGACGTGAGGGTCCCCCTAAATATCCATACCAGACCCTTTATCCGAGCACGCAACCTGGCAGGCTGTAGGAAAAGAGGGGGGGCCGCTCTCTCGTCCCCCCCTCTCGCTGGACCCCGGAGATCCGTCGCTGGATAGCAAGAGTGGATTAGCACCACTGGAATCTTTTTTTTATTTTTTTTAATAAAGGAATTTTTCAAAAGTGTGTTTGTCTTATTTAACCATTTTTACACTTTCTTTGTGAAATGGTAGGGGTACTTTTGTACCCCCTTACCATTTCAAACAGGGGGGGGGGCCGGGATCTGGGGGTCCCCTTGTTAAAGGGGGCTTCCAGATTCTGATAAGCCCCCCGCCCGCAGACCCCCACAACCACCGCTCAGGGTTGTGGGGATGAGGCCCTTGTCCCCATCAACATGGAGACAAGGTGCTTTGAGGGGTCACAGACCCCCAAAGCATCCTCCCAATGTTGAGGGTATGTGACCTGGTACGGTTCAGGAGGGAGGGGGGGCGCTCTCTCGTCCCCCCCTCTTTTCCTGCGGCCTGCCAGGTTGCGTGCTCGGATAAAGGGTCTGGTATGGATTTTTAGGGGGACCCCACGTCAATTTTTTTTTTTAATTTGATGTGGGGTTCCCCTTAATATCCATACCAGACCTGAAGGGCCTGGTAATTGAATTTAGGGGAACCCCCACGCTTTTTTTTTTTATCAATGAATGAATGAATTGTCGGCTAATACAGAGAACACTCATTGAGTGTTCTCTGTATTACGGGAGCCGACAATTTAGCCGCAAGTGATTTTAAAATACTTTTTTTCCTGCACAAATGACACTTTGTGCAGGGACAGTTCTAAGCACCAGAAACATGCGCCCCTTCACAGGCATACTATAGACACCCCCCAGGTACCACATTTAAAGGAATATTATGCTTTTATTGTTTCACTTTAATCATTATTAAAATCACTGCTCCTGAAAAACGGCCGTTTTTAAAACTTTTTTTTGCATTGATCCATGTCCCCTGGGGCAGGACCCGGGTCCCCAAACACTTTTTAGGACAGTAACCTGCATATTACCCTGTAAAATTAGCACTTTAGATTTCTCCCATAGACTTGTACAGGGTGTTCCGGCTTTTCGAATTTGCCGCGAACAGCCCAAATTGTTCACTGTTCGCTGAACAGGCGAACAGGCAATGTTCGACTCGAACTCGAAGCTCATCCCTACTGGTGTGTATGGACTGGTGGTTGCGGTGGTGGGCAGCCTCTGTAACATTTAGGGATAACCAGCTATCATCAGCGGTCTCTATGGGGGTAGCGCTACATTAGCATCCTGCTGCTGAAGGATACTCCTGTACTCCTCCTGTATCTTCCTGTGAGCCCTGCAGTCCAGTGACTCCCAACAGGCGCATAAAAAAAAAAAAAGAAAAAAGCAAAGAGAGACACATGGACAGTATTCCAGTTTTTTTTTTTTTTAAATGCTGAATTTTGGGGCTCCCTTTTAAATCCAATATTTGAGCAGGGTCTACCTGACATTAAAAAAAAACAAAAAACGAGAGGGAACCTACAAGAAATTTGACATCAATTAATGTCAGAACATAATGCTGTGCTGGCACCACATTTAATAGACACTTTCTTCATAACTCCTACTTCCATCATCACTGGTCACAGAAACCTTTTGAGGCCCAACCACGCATAGACACTTCCCTATTTCCTCCAGCTGAAATATACAAGAATAAAAACTGATGAAAAAACATAAAGGGGGAAGCAACAACCACCTTTAAAGTGGAGGGCCACCCTAAAAACAAAACAAAAAAAACGGCATTAATATTCTTAAAAAAATAAAAATAAAAACATTTTTACATTGCCAGAAATCCCTGTTGCTAGGCAGTCTTCCTAATCTGCCTGTTCCTACTCCACGGTAATCTTTGGTCTTCTCTCCTCCTCCGCGTTGTCTTCTGGGTAATGGGGCGCGCTGTGTTCTGGGAACTGTGTGTTTCCTAACACAGCGTGCCCCATTCACAAAGCGCTGCGCTCTACTGCCCGTTTCCCTTATAGAGGATGGCGGCGCTGGAACCCGAGAGCCGAGGGACGGGTCGGCTTCGGGCGGCCAACATCGCGGGCACCCTGGAAAGGTAAGTAAGTATCATTATTAAAAGTCAGCAGCTACCTTTTTTCTTTTTTTTTTAGCTGCTGACTTTTAAAAAAATTTTTTTTACCCGCTGGAACACCCCTCTAACCACTTTGCTCTGGAAGATTTAACCCCCCCCCCCCTTTCATGACCAGGCCATTTATGTTGGTGTCCCTTGTCAATTTTACATTGTATTTTTTAAAATATACCTGTCTACTCCCAAACTGTCATTTGAAGTAAAACACATAGCCAAGTATTATTCTCCACAATATTTTTATTGTGCATAAAAAAAAAAAAAAAATGATATATATATTATATATATATATATATATATATATATATATATATATATATATATATATATATATATATTTTTTAATTATTATTTATTTATTTATTTATTTATATTAGACATACTATCTGCCAATAGAACTTAAGCAAAAAGTGTATTCTATGCATCCAAAAATATACCAAATCAAATCATTATTCAACCAAAAAATAATGTCAAAGTAATAACTCCAAAGCCAATAATGAATAAAACGTTATCTCCTCCGATTCCGTAACATGGCTGGTTGACGAACGGCTGTTCTGAAACTATTGGAAAAGCGCAAAATGAAAAACGCGAAAAGAAAAGCGTGAATCAACACTCAAACTTCTACTAAGATGAAATTAGCAGAAGGAGCCCAAAGGGTGGCGCTAAAGAGCTGAAAAGCAACGTAGTACGTTGAGTACGTCAACTACATTTGTAATTGTTGGCCAACATTTGTGTGACCGTGTGTATGCAAGACAAGTTTGGACCAACGCCCTTCGGGTTAAAATTCCACGGTTTTGTTGGCGCAAAGTCCGATCGTGTGTACGAGGCATAAGATTTGAGAAGGGTCTACCTGACATTAATTAAAAAGGAGAAGGAACCTACAAGACATTTGACATCAATGAGACAGCAGCCAATATTAGCGATGTTAAGATAGAATATAATGCTGTGTCCGCACCGCATTTAACAGTCACTTTCCTCGTAACTCCTTCTAATTCCATCTTCCAGGATCCCTGGTCACAGAAACCTTTCGAGGCACAACTACGAATAGACATTTCCCTATTTCCTCCAGCTGAAATATAGAAGAATAAACACTGATGAAAAAAACATAAAGGGGAAGCAACAACCACCTTTAACCACTTCAGGCCCAGAAGATTTACCCCCCTTCATAACCAGGCCATTTTTTGCGATACGGTACTGCGTTATTTTAACTGACAGTTGAGCGGTCGTGCGGCGTTGTACCCAAATAAAACTGATGTCCTTTTTTTTCTAATAAATAGAGCTTTCTTTTGGTTGTATTTGATCACCTCTGCATTTTTTGCGCTATAAACAAAAAACAACCAACAGTTTTGAAATATTATTATTTAATTCCTGCTATAAAACGCATCCAATAAAAAAAATGGAAAAAATCAAAAACGTCTTCATCAATTTAGGCCAATATGTATTATACTACATGTTTTTTGGTAAAAAAAATAAATAAAATCCAATAGGCGTATATTGATTGGTTTGCTCAAACGTTATAGCGTCTACAAACTAGTAATGGCAGCGATCAGCGACTTATAATTATATTTGTACTATTGATCTCGGTGACCATGCCCAATCCCTATATAAGTGGGTGCGTACCACTCTCTCGGCATTATAGCGGGAGAGAGCGTTGTGTCAACATCTGAAGAAGAGAACAGGGAAGGAGAAGATGGAGACAACCGGGCCACCGCTAGTAAAAGAGCAGAAGATATCGGAGGAGCCTGGCAGAAGAATCGGAGACCGGGAGAAGAACCGGAGAGCTCCTCTATAGTGTTTTTTTTTTATTGACACTTCCCCCCCCCCCAGGTGAATGTGTAGGGGTACCATGTACCCCATACTCATTCACATAGGGTGGAGGGCCGGGATCTTGAGCCCCCCTTATTAAAGGGGGCTCCCGGATTCCGATAAGCCCCCCGCCCGCAGACTCTGACAACCAACGGCCAGGGTTGTCGGGAAGAGGCCCTTGTTCTCATCAACATGGGGACAAGGTGCTTTGGGGTGGGGGGGCCCGCACGACCCCCCTCCCCCAAGGCACCCCCCCATGTTGAGGGCACGCGGCCTGGTACGGCTCAGGAGGGGGGGCCGCCCGCTCGTCCCCACCCCCTTTCCTGGCCGGCCGGGTAGCGTGCTCGGATAAGGGTCTGGTGTGGATCTGGGGGGGACCCCCACGCCGTTTTTTTGGCGTAGGGGGTTCCCCTTGGAATCCATACCAGACCTAAGGGCCCCCTTCCCCAAAGAACCCACCCCCATGTTGAGGGCATGTGGCCTGGTACGACTCAGGAGGGGGGGGCATTCGTCCCCACCCCCTTTCCTGACCGGCCGGGCTGCGTGCTCGGATAAGGGTCCGGTTTGGATGTTGGGGGGGGCCCCCACGCTGTTTTTTCATATCCAAGTCGGATCCCTGCACTAGTGTGAACCCAGCCTTAATATCAGCAATGCTTGTCGATCATTGGGAAAGGAAAAAACACATTGTTCCTTTCCTGATGAGCGGGCCAGCTCGGCACTGGCTCCAACGATGGGGCTCGCAAGGTGTCAATCTCGCCGAAAAAAAGAGGCGAGATTGAGACAATATCGCCAGGCATGTACTGGCTATCGGGACTACCGGGAGTTTCCCGGTGGGCCGATGGCTCAGTGGGCCACTCTGATGTAAGGGGGCTGGTGATGGGACACTCTGATGTAAGGAGGTGCTGATGGGACACTCTGATGTAAGGAGGTGCTGATGGGACACTCTGATGTAAGGGGGCTGGTGATTGGACACTCTGATGTAAGGGGGCTGGTGATTGGACACTCTGATGTAAGGGGGCTGGTGATGGGACACTCTGATGTAAGGAGGTGCTGATGGGACACTCTGATGTAAGGAGGTGCTGATGGGACACTCTGATGTAAGGGGTGCTGATGGGACACTCTGATGTAAGGGAGCTGGTGATGGGACACTCTGATGTAAAGGGTGCTGATGGGACACTCAAAATGTAAGTGGGCCGGACTGGATGAAGTCCAGGGCCAAATTTCTGTCCCAGTCCAGCCCTGAATATGGCGGTTACCTACTGTATTTGCGGGCAATCGGCTATCGGTACACCGACGTCAGATTGTACCGGGCAAATTTCCCTGCCCCAGCTGCTGCACCACCGAATGAAGTTCGCTCCCAGCCATCCAAATGCCCAGCGGTTGAATGCTAGCTTGGCTAAATTGCTAGCACTTTAACTGCTGCCTTTTCAGTTGGTAGACTCGGCCCCCTTCTGTGAGTTTGTGGAATGTGCGGGTCCTCAGTGGCAGGTTCTCAAACGCCACTTTTTCTCATGGAAGGCGCTTCCGGCTCTCTACCGGCATGTGGAAGGCAATGTCTTGGCCTCGCTGGACAGGGCGGCCAGTGGTAAGGTGCATATTACCGCTGACTTATGGTCCAGCAGGCATGGACAGGGACATTACCTATCTTTCATGGCACACTGGGTGACTCTGCTGGCTGGAATGTTGTTCCGCCACCACGCCTCCAAAATGCTACTACTGGTGATTCTGACACACCTCTCTCCTCCACGCACTCCTCTTCTACCTCCATGGCCTCTTCCTGTGCTTTGTTCTCAGAAGCAGCGGTGCTCCGTAGGTGTTCAAGGGGCTACGTAAGTGCTTGGGGCACAGGAGCCACACTGGGGCAGAGATTCTGTCAGCTCTGCAGGGGCAGGCTAAGAGATGGTTGACACTACGCCAGCTTAAGGCAGGAATGGTGGTTTGCGACAATGGCACCAACCTCCTCTCCGCCCTCCGAACTGACCCATGTGCCCTGTTTGGCTAATGTCCTTAACTTGTTGGTGCAGCGGTTCTTGGGCAGGTACCCAGGCTTACAGGATGTCCTGAGGCAGGCTAGGAAAGTCTGTGTGCATTTCCGCCGGTCATATAATGCCAGTACTCGGCTGGCTGACCTCCCAAAAGGAATTTAACCTGCCCAAGACTCGCCTAATCTGGGACATGTCAGGGGGCCTTCAATGAGTACCTGTGCGACTATGGTACCAGGACAGGGTCAGGGGAGCTTGTTTTTTTCCCCCCACGCCAGTGGGCCATGATCAGGGATGCATGCACTGTCCTGTCACCATTTGAGGAGGCCACGAGAATGGTGAGCAGTGACAGTGCATGCATCAGTGACACTGTCCCTCTTGTCCACCTGTTGGAGCATACGCTGCATGGATTAATGGACAGGGCACTTGAGGCAGAACAGAGGCAGGAAGAGGAGGACTTTGTTACCTCTCAAGGCCCCCTTTATCCAGACAGTGTTCCTGCTAGCCCGCCGATCACTCAGGAAGAGGAGGAGGAGGGGGAGGAGGATTATGTCAGCATGGAGGTGGAGCCTAGTACTCAGCATCAGCAGCAGTCTTTAAGGGATAATTTACAGTCCCAAGAAACCCATGGACTTGTACGTAGCTGGGAGGAGGTGGCTGCAGATCATGTCGTCCTTAGTAACCCAGAGAACTCCGGACAGAATCCCTCAGCTAACCTACACTGCATGGCCTCTCTGATCCTGAAAAGCCTGCGGAAGGATCCTTTTATTCGTCGGATCAAGGAGAGGGATCATTACTGTCTGGCCACTCTCCTTGATACAAGGGTAAGGTTTCGGACCTTATCTTGCCATCACAGAGGGAGCAGAGGATGAAATATCTTCGGGAGGCCTTGCTGAAAGGTCTGTGCAACGCATTCCCAGAGACTGGGAGGTTACAAATTCCTGTTCCTGGACAACGTGTTGCTGAGGCTTCGGTCAGTCACAGAAGGAGCGGTGGAGAAGGTGGCCGTCTGACTGACACGTTCAGACAATTTTTTATTCCGCAGTCCCAAGGTATGATCGGTTCCAGCACCCATCGCCAGCGTCTGATTTACATGGTGCAGGAATACCTAGGGGCAAGGTCAGACTTGGACACCTTTCCCACCGAAAATCCTCTGGCTTACTGGGTCTTGAGGATGGATCACTGGCCAGAGCTTGCACAGTATGCAATTGAGCTACTGGCCTGTCCTGCATCCAGCGTTCTTTCGGAACGCACCTTCAGTGCTGCTGGTGGCTTTGTAACCGATCACAGGGTGCGCCTGTCCATCGACTCGGTCCATCGACTGACCTTCATAAAGATGGATCAGTCTTGGATCACCCACAGCTACCAAGCACCTGATGCTAATGTAACCGAATATTTTTTTCTAAAATGTCAGATCCCTTCAAGACTGCCTATGCTGATGCTGACTATCCTGTTATGCTGAGTGACTATCCTCTTCCTCCTCAATGATCATGCTGATAACTTGTAAGAACATTTTTGTTTCTGGGCACCGCCACCAGTGGCTAAGGCCCAATTTTTCAGCCCCTGTTTAGCAGGGGTATGTAACTACAATTTTTGATGCAATATTTTGCAGGAGGGTTCGTTGCTGCACGCAACTACAATATCTGTGAGTGCTTGCAGTGTTGTGGCACCAGCACCAGTGCCTAAGGCCCAATTTTTCAGCTCCTGTTTAACAGGGGCATGTAATTACAATTTTTGATGCAATACTTTGCAGCAGGGCTCATTCCTGCGCCCACCAAGAGTAACTGTGAGGGCTTACAATGTTGTGGCAACAACACCACCACCACCAAAGGCCCAATATTTCTGCCCTGTTCAACAGGGGCATGTAATTACAATTCTTGATATAATATTTCACAGCAGGGCCCGTTCCGGCACCCACCAAGAGTAACTGTGAGGACTTACAGTGTTGTGGCACCAGCACCACCACCACCAAAGGCCCAATTTTTCTACCACTGTTCAACAGTGGCATGCAATTACAATTCTATATATAATAGTTCACAGCAGGGCGCTCCAGCGCCCACCAAGTGTAACTGTGAGGGCTTACAGTGTTGTGTCAACACCAACAGCTTAGGCCCAAATTTCTGCAGAGCATATAGGGCAGGCCCCTACTTTCAAACATCCAACTTACAAACGTCTCCTACTTGCAAACGGAAGGAGACAACAGGAAGTGAGATGAAATTTACCCCTAGGAAGGGAAATTCTCTCCTGTAAGAGTTGATATGGGAAAAATGTGTCTCCTCTCCACTGATGCTTTATCACCAATCCTTGTTTCACTAAAAACCCCATATTTTCAAAAAACATTTGTCATTGGGACAGAAAGTGAGGTGAAATCTTCTGAAGAGGTGCACAGACAGCAACACAAATGTTACAGGGGTGATAACCCTTCCCTATGTTTTCCAAAAAGCTGAAAAATACATTTTTGGGCTGGAGCTACACTTTAAAAATGTACCAGTTCAAAATTACAAACAGATTCTACTTAACACAACAAACCTAGACAGTCCCTGTCTTGTTTGCACCGCCTGTATACTGCTGTTCAGAGTATATAGGGCCTGGGGGTCCCACACCTTTCTTTTTTTTTATTTGGATGCAGGGTTCCCCTTAATATCCATACAAGACCCAAATGGCCTGGTAATGGACTGGGGGGGGGGGGGGGGTTACCCATGCCGTTTGTCTCACTGATTTTCAACCATATTGCCGCAAGCAGTTTTAAATGACTTTTATTCCTTTAAAAATTTAATTTTGTGCAGGGACTGTTCTAAACACGGGAAACATGCGTCACTTTACAGGCATACTATACACACCTCCCAGGTACCATATTTAAAGGAATATTTCACTTCTTTTTTTTTTTTCACTTTAAGCATCATTAAAATCAGTGCTCCCAAAAAAAACATCAGTTTTTAAAACTTTTTTTTGCATTGATACATGAATGAATGAATGAAATACTTATATAGCGCACAATGCGAACTGAATCGCCTCTAGGCGCTGTGGCGAGCTTTGATCATCTGCTAAAAGAGGAAAGTCTTGAGTTTTTTCCTAAAAGCCAGGTGATTTTCTTCCAGGCGGATGTTGATTGGTAGAGCATTCCATAGCCGAGGCCCTTGGACAGCGAATCTCCGATCCCCCTTGGATTTATACCGGGCTTTGGGCACGAGGAGGAGGTTTTTGTTGGCTGATTGAAGACTGCGGTTTGGTGTGTAATGATTTATTTTCTCCATTAGGTATTGCGGAGCTTCTCTATGCACGCATTTGTGGGTGAGGCAAAGGGTCTTGAACGTGATCCGATTTTTTACGGTTAGCCAATGTAAGCTCCTCAGTGAAGGAGAAATGGATTCCCAGGGTTTTTTTCCTGTTATCAGCCTTGCCGCCGTGTTTTGGATCAGTTGTAATCGCGCAAGTTGATATTGTGGTAATCCTATGTAAAGCGAGTTTGCGTAGTCCAGTCGTGAATTAATGATTGTTCCAACTACCACTGCTTTGTCATTCTTTGGGATAAAAGGGATGAGTCTGCGAAGCATGCGCAGCAGATGGTGAGATCCACTGACTACAGATCCTATTTGCGCATCCATTGACATTTGTGCGTCTAAAATAACCCCGAGACTCTTGGCTTTGGTCTTTGGGGAGATAGTCTGCCCAAAGACGGTTGGTGGAGACCAGGAGGTTTTGGTTGGGGGCTTATGATTTTGGTGTAAGATAAGAAGCTCTGTCTTTGATTGGTTCAGTTGGAGGGAGTTGGTGGTCATCCAGTCCTCTATTGATTTGAGGCAGTTTTCAAGTTGTTGTTGGTGATCTTTTTTTCCATTGATCCGGAAATAAAGTTGCGTGTCGTCAGCGTAAGAGTGGAAGCAGAGATCTGAGCATCTGATGATTTGAAGGAGTGGGCGAATGTAAATGTTGAAGAGAATGGGTGACAACGGAGAGCCTTGAGGGACTCCGCAGGTGACTGCCCGAGTTTTGGAGAGGAATTTTCCTAGTTTCACTGTCTGTGACCGATTTCCTAGGAAGGACGCGAACCAATGGAGATCTATGTCTTGGACTCCGGCTACTTCTGTGAGGCGGACGAGTAGAGTATTGTGATCTACTGTATCAAACGCTGCACTTAGGTCTAGCAGTACGAGGAGACACGGCTCTCCGTCATCTGCTGCTTCGAGGGCGTCATCCCAAATCTTGAGGAGAGCTGTTTCTTTTCCATGACCCGGGCGGAAGCCTGATTGCAGCGGGTCCAGGAGTTTGTGAGTATCCAGGTGAAGTTGTAGCTGATGTACTACGGCTTTCTCCATGATCTTAGAAATGGTGTTGAGGCTTGTAATCGGCCTACGGTTGTTTGGATCCTGAGGGTCCAGGTTTGGTTTCTTGAGTAGAGGTTTGACGATGCCTTGTTTGAGGATGCTGGGAACAATCCCTTCGTGGAATGATCGGTTTATGAGGTGGGTTATGGTTGGAGCCATGATGTCGGAGCATTCTTTCAGTAGTTTTGTGGGGATGATGTCAATAGGTGAGGTACTGTCACGCAGTTTATTAATGATATTTTTTGCGGTGTCTACGGTAATTGGGGATAGTGAAAATTTGGGCGGTTGCGGTATGTTGGTGCAGACATCCTCTTTATGTATTTGCTGGCTGAGGTTGGATGTTTTCTTCTGACAAATTGTTTCCCTGATGGTTTTGACTTTATCGATGAAAAAATCAGACAGTTTGTCACAGTAATCCTGGGATTCGCTTTCTGGGGGTTCTAGGCACACCGGATTCATTGATTGATTAACCAGTTTAAACAGTTCCCGTGGTTGGTTTGCGGCCGTTGAGATTGTATATGAGAAGTGGTCCTTTTTGGCTTTGAAGATTGCTTTCCGATAATTCTCTGTCAGACCTTTGTAGTTAAATAGGTTTTCCTCGGTGGGATTTCTTCTCCATGTTCTTTCCGCTCTTCTGCGTTCTTGCTTTAGTACGGAGAGGGAGCTATTGAACCATCCAGCATTTTTCTTCCTGATGAGAGCCCTGCGTTTTGGTGCTACCGAGTCTGCTGATTGCAGTAATGCCTTGTTCAGGGAGTTGAGTGTTTCCTCCGTAGAGTGGTTTAAGGTTATTGTAGATATTTTTTTGGACAGAGTGGTTTTGAAGGCTTCGGAGTACAGTTTTTTATGCGATCTGGTCCAGTGCGTTGTTACAGGTTTCCGTTTTGCGTTGGTGATGTTGGTAGTGATTTTGAATTTGATGGCGTGGTGATCGGTCCATGGCAGAGTTATGTTGTCGAGTATCTTGACGTCGATGTTCTGTTTGAAAATGAGGTCCAGGGTGTGTCCTGACCCATGCGTGGGAGTCTTTATCAGTTGCTGTAGACCCAGTTCTTCTAGTTGATTGATGCAGGCAGTCGCGATGGGGTCTTTAGGCTCGTTTGCCCAAAGGTTGAAATCTCCGAGTGCCAGGAAATTTTTGAATTTTAGGGTGTGCATTGCAAAGGATTCCGTGAGGGGTGAAAGAAGATTGGACTTTGGTCCCGGTGGTCTGTAGCACAGTAGAATATGAGTGGTGTCATGGGGTGTTGGTTGAAAATGTAGCGTCAGGGTTTCCATAAAAGACACTGGGTTCTGAGATGATGGTTTAGTGAGATCCAGGTGACCTTTAAAGATCACTGCTAGGCCTCCTCCTTTTTTCCCTATCCGGTGTTCGGTTATGATCCTGTAGTTTTCCGGCACCAATTCGGTGAGGATGGTGTTGCAGTCAGAGGTTAACCAGCTTTCGGTGATGAAGAGGCAGTCTACATTGTTCTCGATGATGAAGTCGTGTACTTCCAGTCTATGTTTGACTGCAGACCTGGCGTTAATCAAGGCGCAATCTAATTGTAGTGGTCGAGTAGATGTCTTCCTGTGGTTGGGAGCTGGTTGTCGTCCGGTTTTTAATAGTTGTTCTCTTTGAAGTATTTTTTGTATGGAAGATGGCAATGTGGTGTTGATGTTCCTTAGTCTGTGCAGAACTTCAGCTGAGTATTTGAAGTAGCACATGGTTTGTGGATGCTGTTGATGGTACTATGGGCCTAAGATGATGATCCTGATCAGGGTATTGATCCTGAGGTGGGGCTAGGTATCAGACTTGCCGCCGTGCTTGAGGCTATTAGCGCGCAAGTTGATCAGGGGATGCCTATATGGATGCGGAAGGAGTTGTTGTATTCCGTTGCTGGCTGTTCCAGCTGCCTTTACTTAAGGTGGAGGTCTCCACTTAGAAAAGAAGTCTGGCTGTGATCTGGAATAGTCGTCCTAGGATAGCGTAAAAAATGGAAAGGAGGCCGGAGGTAGGGGTATGCTAACCTATGGTTGTTCCAGAGGAAGGCGAAAAACCCCCTGACAGTAGCAGCCAAATGCACCAGTGGGGCAAAAATTCCTTCCTGACCCCCGTAGGCGGTCGGACGGAGTCCCTGGGGGGGGGGGCGAGTGGAGGTGCAAGCTTACCTGGCTGCGGTTGTCCCCTTTAAACACTCTGGTTCCGGTGAATCTGGCTTGCTGTCAGCCTGACGTTTCTGGAAAGCTGTCTGGTTGCCCCTTGCAGTGGGATCTTTAAAATGGAAGGGAGGATGGAAGTAGGATAGAGGTTAGAGACTCCTGTCTTAACTCCTGTTTTCAACTCCTGGTTGTTAACTCTCCACTTTAGTTCAAAAAATCCACATGCAAGCCACAATCAGGGAGCAAGCTCAAGGGGGAGTTTGTATAACTACCTTTATACACCTGTGAACAATGAACCCCTCCCCTAATTTGGCAGGAAGAAAGAGGAGAAAAAAAAAATGCTGTTTAAAAAGTGTCAGAAAAAAGGTCTTTTGAAACTGCTAGCAAATGTATCAAATAAAGGAGGGGAGAAAATAAAACACCCCCAAAAACAACACTTGCAAGCAGAAGCAGTCAAGCAGAAGCAGTCAAAGCACAACTCCTGGTTGTTAACTCTCCACTTTAGTTCAAAAAATCCACTTGTGTTCACAAAATCCACATGCAAGCCACAATCAGGGAGCAAGCTGGGGCAGGACCCGGGTCCCTAAACACTTTTTAGGACAAAAACTTGCATATTAGCCTTTAAAATTAGCACTTTTGATTTAGAATGTTTGAGTCCCATAGACTTTAACGGGGTTCTAAAGTTCGCGCAAACTTTTGGTCCGTTCGCAGGATCTGGTGCGAACTGAACCGGGGGGGTGTTCGGCTCATCCCTAGTTATTAGGCAAATGTCCCTATGTTAATAGTTTAACCACTTGCCGCCGCCGCCATATAGCAGAATGACAGTGGCAAAGTGGTGTGTGTGTTATCCTGATTGGACGTCATATGATGTGATCAGGATAACAGAGCCTCGGGAGCACGCAGCGTGGTGATCGGAGGCGCTGTGTGTCAGTCTGACACACCGCAACTCCGATCGTGGTATGAAGCCTCTGACAGACATTTCTTATCACATGATCAGCTGTGACTAATCACAGCTGATTATCACGTGAACCAGGAAGTGCCGGTAAACGGCTCTCCTCGGTTCACGCTGACAGTGAGAGCCGATCAGAAGGGGTGAACCGGGCAACCGCAAAATCCAGACATGTTCATCTGATTGAGAAGCGTGATTCGTCACTCCAGAGAACACGTTGTCCATGGAATATTTAGTAGTAAGGAAATGTCACGGACGGACTTATTGCACAGGTGGCAACCTATCACCGTACCACACTGGTATTCACTGAGCTCCTGAAAGCGACCCATTCTTTCACAAATGTTTGTAGAAGCAGTCTGCATGCCTAGGTGCTTGATTTTATACACCTGTGGCCATGGAGGTGATTGGAACACATGAATCCAATTATTTGGAGGAGTGCCCCAATACTTTTGTCAATACAGTGTATATATACAGTATATATCCTTTTGTTGCCATCTCACATGCACTATACCAGTGGTCACCTTGCTGTATATTAGGAGGTGATCCTGCTCATTGAAGAGCCAGGTTAGGCATCTGAAGGCCCTTAGAGGTCCAGTTCCATGGCAGATTAGAAGCTAATAGAGACTTATGCTGCGTACACACGATCAGACTATCTGGCAGACAATCGCCCGTGTGTGGGCTCCGGCTGACTTTTTTTTCCCAAAAGTCCGGCGGACTTAGAAAGTAGTTTTGACTCAAAAATTGTCCGTTCATTTTGAACGTGGCTCCAGGTAGACGGGACTAGTGAAGGAGGTCAATGTCGCCGCCTCCATGGGCGAGATTGACACACCATGGAGGCGGCGACATTGACCTCCAGCGCTAGTCCCGTCTACATGGTGCCTCGTTCAAAATGAACAGACTTTCCTCCGTATGTGGGCAAGTCCGTTCATTTCAAAAGTACAGCGGACTCCCGTACAGCGGACCTAGTCCGCCGGAAAAGTCTGGTTGTGTGTGGGCCTGTCCGCTCGTTTGGAAAGTCCGGCGGACTTTCCGGCGGTTTGTCCGCCAGACTAAGTCCGCCGGATAGTCTGATCGTGTGTACGCGGCATAAGAGTAGATAGGCTGATTCTGAGTTACAGCATTAAATCATGGTTTCTGTTTTTGAGAAGCTGTATTCCAGGCTGGTTGGAGAATGGTTGGAAGATCTCCTCATCATTTCTGTTCTTGTTCTTGCCACATCATGATTATCCTTATGGGCCCCAGCAACTGTACTTTGCTGCAACATTATCTGGAGATATCTCCATGAATAACTATATATACACCCAGCTAAATGTGCACTTCCAATTAGCGAAGGTTCTTGTTCCCTTTTTTACCTACAGGTTTAACACAATGTCCTGTTTGGGGAGGGTCATTTGTCATAACCCCCCAGAAGAGGCCCACAAGAGAAAGGGAAGGGGAGAAGAAGAAAGGGAGAGAGGATAGTAAGAAGGAGAAAGAGGGGGATAAAGAAAATGGAGAAGGAGAGGGAAAGGGTTAGGGAATATAGAGCAAAACAGAGGGGAGGAGAGAAAAAGAAAGGGGGGCACACAGAGTGGAGGAGGAGAAGAGATAGAAAAGAGATGGAAGAAGAAGAGACAGAATAGGGAGAGAGGAGGGCATAGGGAGAAAAGGGGAAGAGAAGGGAAGAAAGGGAAAGGGGGTCAAAGGAGAAAGAGAGAAGAGTAGGGTTAGGGAGACGAGAGAAAAAGAAAGGGAAATAAACAGTGGGAGGAGGAGATGGAGAGAGAGAGAAAGAGGGGATTGAAAGAAGGTGGGAGAAGGGGAGAAAGGGGTAATGGTGGTGGGAGGAGAAAAAAGGGAGACAGAGAAAATGGGAGGTGGAGAGAGGGAGGGGACAAAGGGGAGGAGGGAGAGAGGGAGAAAATGGGAGGTGGAGAGAGGGAGGGGACAAAGGGGAGGAGGGAGACAGAGACAGAGAAAATGGGAGGTGGGGAGTGGGAGGGGACAAAGGGGGAGGAGAGAGAGAGGGAGAAAAGGAAACAAATGTAAAGTCAGGGGAACGAAAAAAAATAAGGGAGGGAGACAGGAAGAGGGAGAGAGGAGAAAAATAAAAGATATACAGAGAGAAAGGAATGCCTGAGAGAGAAAGAGGGAACAAATGCTAAAGGAAAGAGAAAGAACGAATGAAAAACAGATAGAGAGGTGGTACAACCTAAACTCACATCTGGAAAGAAAGCAAAAAAACACAAGATAAGACAGGTTCTCGATCTTTAGAAAATAGGCCTGATTAACTGAGCCACTCCTCGGATCTGTTCAACTTTCTGTGTGTAATTTGAGATTGAACTACTGAGCTCTGTAAAAGATGACAATTTTCAGCACAGCAGCTAAGAATAGACCGGCAAAGACATGGAAAATGAACACAGTTTATCCTGATGGTTGCAAATGTAAGTATTAAAAATCCATATGTAATACTTCATATTTACTGCCTTAAAAAATTGGAAAACTTTTAATTTATTTTTACCTGACATTTCTATGATGAATAATGCGCACTTATCCTCATCCCCTGTGCAAGGCACGTTCTTAGTGGCTATACAGTCCAAGCCCATATTGAGGTCACAGTATGGGCAGGTTTTACCGTTCTTATTGTAATGCAAAGATGGCACTAGAATGGAAGAAAAAGAAAAAACATTAAAAGAATAAATAAAACCCAATCCCTGAAATCTCATATATAATCTTTTTATATGTTAAAATAGGGTTGTAAACTCTTGTGTTTTTTCACCTAACGGCATCCTTTGCATTAAGGTGAAAAAACGTTTGGCAGTCACTGGCTCCCCAGCCCCCCCCCCCCCCCCTATTTTACTTACCCTGGAATTCACTCGGCAGGGACGCACTGTCCCTCTCTGCACGGAGTCCCGGCTCTTGATTGGATAGATCGATAGCAGCGCAGCCATTGGCTCCTGCTGCTGTCGATCAAATACAATGATGTGGGCGTCAGGGGCCGAGTCCAGAATTTGTGTCTATGGACGCAATGCCCGCAAGGTAACCCCCCCGGGAGAACGCCTCTCCTAGGGGGTTATCTGATGTAGGGAGGAGTCGCGAGAGCCTCTGGGGGACCCTGGAATTCGAGGATCGGGGCCACTCTGTGCAAAACAAGCTGCAGTGGAGGTAAGTATGAAAAAAAAAGAGCCTTTACAATCACTTTAATGTCATTTCAAAAGTTACTTTCAATGATTTTGAAACTGCTGTTCTCAGTAAACTTATCTTCATTGCCATGAAGGCCTTTGTACAGGCCCTTCCTGATATAGGGGGACAACACTTTGTTTCCCAATTTTGCACCGCGTTGTCACCCTGTCACAAAGACTTCCCCTGGAGACTACAAGTGGCATAGCTCCCAACTGTCCCGGATTTCGAGGGACTGTCCCTGATTTGGAACAATGTCCCTCTTTCCTCCTCACTTGACCTTCATTTTGGTCTGATCTATATAATTGTATATGTAATTAGGGTCGCCACCTTTTCTTCAAGTCAAACCCGAACACTTTAGCGGCGCTCAGCAATTATTATTTTTTTATATTATAAACTATATATATATATATATTGTTATTAAATAACATTTCTAATCATATGAAATTAATAACAAGAGCCCCCTTTACATCAGAGTCTGCAGAGTTCCCCTTTTACATCTGAACTCGTAGAGTTCCTTTTCACTGTAAGGGGGGACTCTGATGTAAGGGAGAACTCTGAGGACTCTGACATAAGGGATCCTCGGGGAACCCGGATTTAAGGAGGAACACTGAGAACTCTGATGTATGGAGAGGAAACACTGTGGCCTCTGGTTTAAAGGGGAAATCTGATGTAAAGGGTGCTCTGAGAACCCTGATATACCTTAGTGTACTCTCTCAGAGGCAGGAGAGAGAAGGGGGAGACTTCAGTCACAGACTGGAATGGATGGTGAGCTCACTCACCCCTTGGCAATCAGCACCTCTCATCCAGATGTATCTGAGACTGCTGAACTTCAAATTTCCAGTCCCCATTTTCCTTTTCTGAAGTACAGTGCCCATGATTGGAGTGTGGGCAGACACAGAGGGGTAGGGGGTGGGGGGGGGGGGGAGGTGCAGATCGAGCTCTCTCTCCTCTTCCATCTGTATGTGTGTTTGGGGGGGGTTGTTGGTGCTGGCTTTGGGCAGCGTGAAAGAATGTAAAAGTCACTCTCAGCTTAGACAACTGCAGCCAGAAACCCAGCTGGGAAGCCATAGTCCAGTCTGATTAATGTGTCCGGGTTTCAGGCAGTCTGAAACCTGGACGCATGGTTCCAAACCCGAACTGTCCAGGTGAATCCTGGACAGGTGGCAACCTTATATGTAATGCAATATTTATCTTTTAAAAAGTGTTTCCCAGTGTTTTCCCTTTCATTCAATTTGTAAATGGCTGCATTTATACATTTTGAAGCCAGTATCAAGGAATAGTAGTGGTTAAAAAAAAAACACTTGTGGGTTTAGCTATTGTTTTATTGGTGTAATTCTCCTTTAAGAGGGTGTGGCAGGGTGTGGGGCCTGTGCATATATACTTTTGCTAAGAGGTGTCCCCCGTTCCCATCCCAAAAAGTTGGGAGGTATGCAAGTGGCCTGTTAAAAACTGGTTGGTTGCACAAGATGGACTTGTGTCTTTTTTTCTTTCAATATTTTTATTATTAAAGAAAATAATAAAGTATTCACTATATAAAGATCGCAGAGGGTCAAGCCCTTAAAGCGGAGGTCCACCCTAAAGTGGACCTTCCGCTCATTGGAACCCTCCCCCCCTCCGGCGCCACAATTGGCACCTTTCAGGGGGGAGGGGGGTGCAGGTACCTGTACAGTACAGGTATCTGCACCCACTTCCGGCGTAGATTCTGCAGAAGCTACGCCCCTTTCTGCAAAATCCACGCCCCTTTCCGAAGGTCCCCCGCTGCCTGCTGGGAAACACACGGATCCCAGAGACAGCGGGGACCATCCTTATTGCGCAGTGCGACTCGCGCATGCGCAGTAGGGAACCGGGAAATGAAGCCGAAAGGCTCCACTTCCTGATTCCCATACCCAAGATGGCGGCGGCAGCACCCGAGAGACGACCGAGAGATCGGCTTCGGGTGCCGACATCGCGGGCGCGCTGGGCGGGTAAGTGTCCTTATTTTAAAAGTCAGCAGCTGCAGTATTTGTAGCTGCTGGCTTTTAAAAAAAAAAAAAAACGGCGGACTCCCGCTTAAATCCAAATGCCAAGAATATATAATACCATAGTTATCACAAATGTCATGTAATAAACAGCTGGGGTGCAGACATTTTATGAGTGACTAAATGTAACACATCCCACAATACTCAGTGTGACCCACAGTAAAGAAAGAAGTAGGGATCAGGCTATTCCCCACATGTGACCTAGGGCTGAACAGGCATTTAAGTTGGGGACATGCCCCTTCCCTAGGGTATCAAGCCTAAAAATATCTGGACCATCAGACAAAAAGGAAGGAAGGGGGGTGAAGAAGTAAGGAAAATAATGGGTGAAAAGAGGGGCCTAGTCAGGAGCCTAGACCTTGGACCCCAAAGAGAAGGAAAGACTGAAAATGAGAAAAAAGAAAGGGAGAGAAGAGAGGAAACAATGGAAATCCAGTGACAGTGCCTGCCAGATCCATGCAAACCAAGAGGAGTTAAGAATAGTGCCTGGAAAAAGAAACAGTGGAAACCTACAGGTCAATATTGACATAGTTGGCCCATGGCTTCCATATCTTCCTGAATCGAGGCACAGAATCATTAAACTTGCTTGGCAGGTGCTCATTGAGCATAATCCAGGGGATCTAACTCCTGAACATCACAATGTGCACAAAGGGGCACTTCCAAGAGCAAGTGATGGCAAGTTTGGTGGCTGAGAGGATAACATGAATCAACCGTTGTGTGGAACGAGAATGTCCGGAACCCTTTCATTACGAAGAGCTATATGAGGCAGTTGTGGCACCGGAGTTTTAGCCACCCTCTGTATTATCTTGAAAACCTTATTCAAGAAGCCCCTGAGTTTAGGGCATTCCCATCAAACATCTAGCATAGAACCTAAGGATTGGCATCCCCTAAAACACAATGGTGATGAGGTCGGAAAAGGCCTTGCGATGCGATGCGAACCATGTACCACCTAGTGATGACATCAATGCTCGCTTCCACCAAAGAGACACTTAAAATCCTTTAAAGGCAGAGTAGAAGGAAGCCTGCTATAGTTCCAATGCTCTCTCAGCCCTTGTACACACGGTCAGACATTCCGACTGAAAATGTCCGATTGGACCGCGTTGTCGGATAATCCGACCGTGTGTGGGCTCCATCGGACTGTTTCCGTCGGACTATCCGACCGACAAAGTTTTAGAGCTGGATATAAAATTTTCCCACAACATGATCTGATCGGACTTTGTCCGATTGTTTGTAGAGAATTCCGATCGGACAACGTGCCACGCATGCTCAGATCAAATTCCTAGACCAACGCTATTGGCTACTAGCCTGAACGTAGTCCCGTCGTAACGAAATAACGTCAACACCTTCTGAACGATCGGGTTTTCTGACAACTTTGTCCGACCGTGTGTATGCAACACCAGTTTCGGACAAAATCCGTCAGACAAAATCCGACGGATTTGGTTGTCGCAATGTCTGACCGTGTGTACAAGGGCTCAGAGGTCAGATTCGAGTGCCATGCTTGCATATAAGGCAATTTGACATTAGAGTCTAGCAGGAGCCGATAGATAATAGAAATCCCCCCTCTCTTATGTCTTTTTTCAACCTGACTATGTAACTCACGTAAAGCAAACATAGCAAGCAGTAGCAGTAGAGCATGTACCCTTCAGAAAGAATCTTTTTAACTATGACTTAATTGCAAACCTGAGAAAAACACAAAAACAATGGGTGGGTTCGGTGTCCCCCAATGAACTACTGGAGAAAATGTCTAAGGCCGCGTACACACGGGCGGACTGTTCGCCCAACTTTGTCCGTCCAACAGTTTCGGCAAACAGTCCGCTCAAAATTAGCATGGACGGACATGGCCACACACGACGAACGAACAGTCCGCTGAAACCGTGCGCGATGACGTGAACGGCACGTACGACGGGACGAAAAATACGACGTCCTATACACTGCATTATAACTTTCGGCGTGTAAATCCTTTCTGAGCATGCGCCAAACTTAGTCTGTCGAACAAGCCTACACACGGGCGGACTGTTCGCTGAAACAAGGTTTCAGCGGACAGTTTTTCGGAATTTCCGAAAAACCTTGTTCGTCCAACTGTCCGCTGAAACTGTCCGCTGAAAGCCCACACACGAGCGGACTGTCCGCCCAAACACTGTTCAGCGGACAAGGTTGGGCGAACAGTCCGCCCGTGTGTACGCGGCCTTAGGGTAAGTACAAAAAAATATATATCACAATTCATCTCAGGCCGCGTACACACGGGCGGACTGTTCGCCCAACTTTGTCCGCTGAACAGTGTTTCAGCGGACAGTCCGCTCGTGTGTGGGCTTCAGCGGACAGTTTCAGCGGACAGTCTGACGAACAAAGTTTTTCGGAATTCCCATAAGACAGTCCGCTGAAACTTGGTTTGAGCGGACAGTCCGCTCGTGTGTAGGCTTGTTCATCAAACTAAGTTCCGCGCATGCTCAGAAAGGATTTACACGCCGAAGGTTGCATTGCAGTGTATAGGACGTCGTTTTTCTAGTCCCGTCGTACGTGCCGTTCACGTCATCGCGCACGCTTTCAGCGGACTGTTCGTTCATCGTGTGTGGTCAAGTCCGCTCATGCAAATTTTGAGCGGACTGTTTGTCGGATTGTTTGACAAACTAAGTTGGGCGAACAGTCCGCCCGTGTGTACGCGGCCTCAGTGTTTATTTGGGAACCCAGCATCAGACCTCCGAAACGTCCAAATGTAATTCCCATAAAAGGAGGGGGAAGGGTATTACACTGAAAAGTAACTCCTCTTATAGGGCATGCAAGTCCTGAAACAAAATTCCTTTTAGGGTGCATTAACATTGGCGAGTGCACCTTGGCCAGGATTACCTTCAAGAACTCCAGCGGGGTTCCTTGTGACTAGCTGCGAGAAGGCAGACCCATTGAAAGCAATGGGAGGGTGACACCGCCCCCCTCTGATGTAACGCAGGTTTCCGAATGAATTGTCAGCTCCCGTAATACAGAGAACACTCATTGAGTGTTCTCTGTATTACGGGAGCCGAGAATTCATTATAGCCGCAAGTGATTTTAAAAGACTTTTTTTCCTGCAGAAATGACACTTTGTGCAGCGACAGTTCTAAGCACCAGAAACATGCGCCCCTTCACAGGCATACTATAGACACCCCCCAGGTACGAAATTTAAAGGAATATTACACTTTTATTGTTTCACTTTAATCATTATTAAAATCACTGCTCCTGAAAAAACTGCAGTTTTTAAAATTGTTTGCATTGATGCATGTCCCCTGGGGCAGGACCCGGGTCCCCAAACACTTTTTAGGACAGTAACTTGCATATTAGCCTTTAAAATTAGCACTTTAGAGTTCTCCCATAGACTTGTACAGGGTGTTCTGGCTTTTCGAATTTGCCACGAACACCCCAAATTGTTCACTGTTTGCTGAACAGGCAAACAGGCAATGTTCGACTCGAACTCGAAGCTCATCCCTAATTGCCGCTGCTTGACTTGGGTCCCTGAGGTGACTTACGTCTGCTTTTATGATATCCCTTCCTTTAGGCACGGTTCACACCATTGAGAATTGGATGAGGGATTCTCCGCATCCAAATTACAATAGCAGGAGATTGTGACTGGCTCTCTATGGAGCTGGTTCACTTACCCTGCTTATATTGCAGCAGATTGTCGGTGATGGCTGCAATATAAGCCCTACCCCCCAAATAAGCCCTAGTTAAAGTCCTTGTAGGTCTTATTTTCAGGGAAACAGGGTAGGGCTTATTTGGGGGGTAGGGCTTATATTGCAGCCATCACCGACAAGCACTGCTAGGTCTTATTTTCGGGGAAACAGGTCATCTCTGATGCGGAGCCTTGTGCGTCTTTTGGTGCGTTTCAGGTCCGAAATTCAGCCTAAAAGTCGGGCTAAAATTGGACCTGAAACGGTGAACCAGGATGCATCAGACCCCCTGCTGTGAGCCGCATCGGCATGCTGTGTGAACTGAGCTTTACTCTACTAATTGTGAGTGCATTTGTTGCTGTTTGATCAGTAAATTACTCAACTTGCTGCACTTAGATGCGCCCTCTGGTGGTCATTTATCTTTGCCCTTGTACACACGGTCGGAGATTCCGACAACCAAATCCGTCGGATTTTGTCCGACGGATTTTGTCCGAAACTGTTGTATACACACGGTCGGACGAAGTTGTCGGAAAATCCGATCGTTCAGAACGTGATGACGTTATTTCGTTACGACGGGACTACGTTCAGGCTCAGGTTCAGGCCAATAGCTTTGATGTAGGAATTTGATCTGAGCATTTGATCTGAGCATGCGTGGCACTTTGTCCGATCGGAATTCTCTACACATGATCGGAGTATGTCCGATCGGAGCATTTTGTCTGAAAATATTTCCGGCAAGTTGGAAAATTTTCTCCGACGGAAACAGTCCGATGCAGACCACACACAGTCGGAATATCCGACAAAACGCTCCGATCGGACACATTCCGTCGGAATCTCCAATCGTGTGTACAAGGGCTTACAGATATCCTTCTATCTCAGTGATTCTCAACTAGGGTTCCTCCAGAGGTTGTAGGGGTTCTTTCAGCATTGGGCAATTTCTGCCTCTCAGATAAGTTCCCACTCACACCATTGATCTTTTTAGCTATCTGTAAGGAGGTAATTCTTCCCAATGACCACAAGTGTAAGGACCATTCTTCCCACTGACCATCACACTAATGTATCATGAGTTGTAGATTTCAAATTTTTAGCAGGGGGTTCCCCCCGAGACCGGAGAACTATTTCAAGGGTTCCTCTGTGTTGAAAAGATTGAGAAAGGCTAATCTATCTGCTGAGGAGCTGCTTTGAGGACAAGCAAGCTAATCTGCTACCCCCTCGGACGTATGAACTGTGTACCAAGCTTTTATGATTATCGATGCTATTGCTTGTTTTCTCCAAAATTCTTTTTACTAAAAAAAAAAAATGCCATGAAAGAAATATGTAGGGCAGTGGCGTAACTAGAACCTTCAGGGCCCCGAAGCAAGAAACCATGAAGGGCTCCCCTGAACCCCAGCCAGGGCCCTTCCCTCCGAGTCCAGCGGTGGAACTCCAGGGCGTGGTCACAGGTATGACCTTTATGAGCCCTGTAGTTCCACCACTGGTATCAGTCATTTTTTTTATTTTATTTTTTTTATTTTTAGGTGCCCCATTGGGGGACTGTCCCTAGGCAGGATGGGGCCCCCGTCCCCAGAAGAGATGAGGTCCTTTTCTCCAGGGCAGATGAAGTTACTGCCCCCAGGTGAGAAGGGGTCCCTGTCCCCAGGGGAGGTAGGGGTCCCTGTCCCCACGTGAGAAGGGGTCCCTGTCCCCAGGGGGAGATAGAGGGGGTATGTAATGGTGTGTGGGGGATGGGGTCCTCTCACTCACCATGACCAAGCTGTAGGCCGCGCACACATCCATGTTGGCCTGGGCTCCATCCAGTGTGCTGGACGGGCAATCAGCATATCTCTCAGAAAGACCTTTCATCATCTGTGTATGACGGGGGAGGAGGGGGGATGGCAGACAAGCCTCCGGGGAGCTCTCATAGGGCTGCACTGCATCTGTGTGCTTAAATTTGTTTACCCGGGAGAAGTATGCAGTGCAGTGTGGGCCGGACTCGGGAGGGGGGGGGGCGGCACTCTGGCTGGGGAAAACAGACATCGGACTGAGCGGTAATGCATGGAGCAGGAGAAGGGTACTCTGAGGAGCCGGCTGAGGACACAGGTCATGCGGGGAATGCACAACTAAATGAGCAGCCAGTGCGATAGTTGAGCATGGAGCTCTGCTAGTCACCCTCCACCTCCAGCCACCTGTGTGCATGGTGCACTGGTACCCCTAGCTGCCTATGCTGCTGCCGGCCATATGTAGAGGGGGCTGCATGGGCCCCTTGCATCACAGGGCCCGGTTGCGGTCGTGACTGCTGCACCCCTATAGTTACGCCCCTGATGTAGGGTATTGCTATTCAGCTAGGAGTCAAGCAATGGCAGTCCCATTTTTCCCTAGATGTCCCTGTACCAGTAAGAGATGTCGGGGTAACTACATAACGCACTTTACACCAGTTGTACTCTAGGTATGTGATGTCAATGCAGCTGTATACATACAAACAGGAGCGGGCGGTGTGCAGTAGTCTGATTCACAGCAGGTGACGCTGAATTCGTGTTTTCTGATTTGGAGATCAATCGCTCCGGATTTTCCACAGATGCTCTTTTCTCCACAACCTCTGATAAAAAAAGTCGTTGGATTTGGTTCTGTAAAAAAACAAATGCAAAGAAACGTTTTTTTTTTTTTTTTTACTTTTAGAAGGTCTTTAACCCTTTCACGCCTAAGCCTATTTTTTGACATTTGTTGCTTACAAGTTAAAATCCATATTTTTTTGCCAGAAAATGACTTAGAGCCCCCAAACATTACGAGCATGCGCTATATGTTTTTCAAAGTTAACTTTCCTGAGACCGCAGTTTGGTTTTGGGGCTAATTTACAAAATGTAAGGTTTCAGTACCAGTCCAGCTGGGTTGCACTGGGTTCTCCTTGACCGCGGGTGTCGCTGTCACTGCCGGCAAGAGTGAGAACGCAGTCTAGCTGGGTGTATTTAATGCCACGTTTCTTGCGGAAACCAGCCCAGTGGGAGTGTTCTCCTCCTGTGCATTCTGGGAGGTATTTAAGGTACCGACATCACATGCTTTGGGGTTCCATTCCGGAGAATATTTTATGCCTGTTTGGTTCTGGTCCTCCTGACCAGCCCCCCCCCCCGGCCCTCCTGGCCTGGGGTGCGGAACCATGCGTTTCCAGATCTCGGGGCTGGCTAGCCCGAGGCAGCGTTACTGCAGGGACAGGCCTGAATGGATTTGGGGGGCCTGTTGGTCCAAAGGTGGTCCGGTGCCGTCTCATCTGAAGGGAGAGGCCCAGCAACTGGAAAAACCACAGGGGAGGACTCTTCAGGAGAAGGCCGTGTGCAAGGCTGGCTTCTCTGAAGGAGCCTGGAGGCTCAGTTGAAGGACACTACATGGATCTACAAACATACGGTATCGCCGGATCGGCTGAGAGATACTGGTACCGTATGATAGCTCTTTAAATTCGTCTATGCTCAAGAGACTTTCTCAAGTATTCTATGCTGAAGTCTGTGGCAGAGACTTTACTTGGCACCCTACCTTATTGGGCAGAGACTTTCTCAAGTATTCTACACTCAAGTCTGTGGCAGAGACTTTACTTAGCACCAGAGGTGGCTCTAGGTTTTGTGAGGCCTTAGGCGAAACTTACACATGAGGCCCCAATCACGCCCATAATGGGAAAAAAGGAGGCAGGTGCGGAGAGGTCGAGTGAGCAGCTGCGGGTCCCCCAATGGACATGCAGCCCGCATGCCTTGGAGCCGAGTGCTGTCATCCAACCGCTGCCACCACCTAGAGGACTCTACTGTCCCGCTCCCTGCACTTGCTACCACCGGACCTGGATGAGAGCTTGACAACATCAGTGATTGATCACAGGTAAATTAGGGGACCACGAGGCCCCTGTGACTGGGGTGGCCTTAGGCGATCTCCTAATTTGCCTAATTAGAGAGCCGCCTCTGCTTAGCACCCTACCGGCTACTAGGCCTAGTGAGAGGAGGTCTATTCGGGGTTTGTAAAATCCAGCTGTGAAACGGTTGCTATTCTCTGGATTTTTCCTATAAGAGACTTTCCATTTTTGCAGTCCAAAGTACCTGAACGTACCCCTAACCCTCTACCCTAAACTGAGAGACTTTGTTTCTGCTTGAAATAAATAACCCAAAAGAAGATTGAGTGTCAGTTTTCACATTTCTTTGGGCCATCTACCACAGGAAACCCCTAGACCAGGGATATGCAATTAGCGGACCTCCAGCTGTTGCAGAACTACAAATCCCATGAAGCATAGCAAGACTCTGACAGCCACAAGCATGACACCCAGAGGCAGAGGCATGATGGGACTTGTAGTTTTGCAACAGCTGGAGGTCCGCTAATTGCATATCCTTGCCCTAGACAGAGAAGCATTCAAGAAGGTAACAGTAAGCCCAATAAAAATCAGCAGCTCCTTTGGGGGTCAGTGCTACAAACACATACATATAAATATATATATATATATATATATATATATATATATATATATATAGTGGGGAGAACAAGTATTTGTTACACTGACGATTTTGCAGGTTTTCCTACTTACCAAAATCCAGAAAACCACATTGTATGATTTTTGAAAAATGAATTTGCATTTTATTGCATGACATAAGTATCCACCAATCAGTAAGGGTGTCGGCTCTCACAGACCTCTTATTTTTTCTTTAACCACTTACGGGCAGCCCGCCGAAGTTTTAGCTGCCATAACCCCGGTATCCTCGTCTTCCATAGGCCGTCCGATACAAGATAAAATCGGTCACCCCTGCCGTAATCCGGTGCCCTCCGCCACTTACCGCAGCCGTCGGCAGCTGCAGAGGCGATCGAGCGCTGTCCCCTGTCGGGTATGGAGGCGAGTGAGGGGAAAATGGCCCCCACCCGTCTCTATACAGTTGCTGGGCGGAAGCGACGTCAAAACGTCACTTCCGCCCACAGCTCTTAAAGGGCCATTTCCTTTTTTTATAATTTTTTAAAATTACAATTTTTTTTTTTTGCATTTTAGTCTAAACATGAGATCTGAGGACTTTTTGACCCCAGATATCATATTTAAGAGGTCCTGTCATGCTTTTTTTTCTATTACAATAGATGTTTACATTCCTTGTAATAGGAATAAAAGTGTAAAAATAAAAGGAGAAATAAACAATAATAAAAAATTTTTTTTTTTTTAAACGTGCACCGTCCCGACGAGCTGGTGTGCAGAAGCGAACGCATAGGTGAGTAGCACCCGCATATGAAAACGGTGTTCAAACCACACATGTGAGGTATTGCCACGATCGGTAGAGCGAGATTCTAGCTCTAGACCTCCTCTGTAACTTAAAACATGCAACCTGTAGAATTTTTTAAACGTTGCCTATGGAGATTAAGGGTAAAAGTTTGTCGCCATTATATATATAGCAGAGACCTTAGAGAATTAAATGTTGATCGTTGCAATATTTTATGTCACACGGTATTTGTGCAACGGTCTTTTTAAACGCATTTTTTGGGGGGAAAAAAAGACTTTCATGAATTAAAAAAAAAAAAAAAAACTGTAAAGTTAGTCCTATTTTTTTTTTTATATAATGTGAACGATTATGTTAAGCCGAGCAAATAGATACCCAACATGTCATGTTTTGAAATTGTGCACACTTGTGTAATGGCGACAAACTACGGTATCTAAAAATCTCCTTAGGCAACGCTTTAAAAAAAATTAACTGTTACCAGGTTAGAGTTACAAAAGATTTTTTTTTTTTTGCTAGAATTATTGCTCTTACTCTGACGATCGCGGTGATACCTCACATGTGGGATTTGCACACCGTTTACATTTGCGAGCGCGACTTACGTATACGTTTTCTTTGCTGCACAACCACGCGGTAACGGGGGTGCTTAAAAAAAAAATTTTTTTTTATACATTGTCTCTTTTAAAAAAAAAAAAATAATTATCACTTTTATTGCTGTCACAAGGAATGTAAACATCTCTTGTGCCAGTAATAGGCAGTGACAGGTATCGGGGGGTCTAAAACACTCTAAATCCCTCCTTTGCACTTAAAAGTATTCAGATCGCCAAAATTGGCATTTCTGAATACTATCTTTTTTTTTTTAAGATTAGCACCATTGGCAGCCGAGTAAACCGGTCCGGAATTGACGTCGCTTCCGTGATTCCACATCGGAGACCCGATCGGAGCTGAATCTGGCATCGTACAGGTCTCAGCCTAGGTGGTGGACGCGCCAGATCGTGGCTCGGGTCTTTGGGTGGGACGGGAGGCCCAGGAAGAGCGCCAGAAGGCTTTTAGCTGTATCGGTTGTAACAGGGCCGTCTTTAAGGCAGGGCAAAAGGGGCAGCTGCCCTGGGCCCTGCCATTGTTGTGGGGCCCAAAGCAGCTGCCTTATGCTTGCCAACTATCCTGGTTTAAATTCCCTCGCTCCTTGAAGTTTTAGTCATGTGCTGTGTCCCAATATCTCAGTGTGAAGTGCTGCTACTAATGCTGCCCAGCTCTGCCCTATTGTTTTGTACAGATGACTCACCTGCAGACCCTGTGTTTACATGTCAATTATCAGCATTTATATGTAAATAGCTATGGCATTCATATGTAAATATCGACAGCTGGCAGCATTGATATGTACATCATGCCCCCCTGAGCTCATATCCACAGTAATCTCTAGCAACCAATCAACAAGCAGAAACCATGTGCTGTAACCTCTAGCAACCAGTCAGTGAGCGGTAATGATACACTGTAACCTCTGGCAACCAATCGCAATAGCTGCCTGATCTGATTCAGTAAACTGATAATGAGTCTAGCTGCTATTTATTTTATGTCTCAGAGCAGGTGGAGAGCAAAACTGCATGGGGGGGGAGCAAGAAAAGTCTTGCCCAGGGTCCAATCAATATTAAAGACAGCCCTGGGTTTTCCCGATAGGAATTGATTCCGTTGGAAAGATTTAAAACATGTTCTATTTCTAGGTCCATCAGACTTTTTGTAAAAAAAAAAAAAGAAAAACATCTGCTGAAGCCCACACATGATCGGAATATCCGATGAAATGATTCCGTCTGACCTTTTCTGCTGGAAAGTCCGGTCGTGTGTACGTGGCATCAGAGTCTGCAAAAGACTTGAGACCGGGGCGGAGGTTCACCTTCCAGCAGGACAACGACCCGAAACATACAGCCAGAGCTACAATGGAATAGTTTAGATCAAAGCACATTCATGTGTTAGAATGGCCCAGTTACAGTCCAGACCTAAATCCCATTGACAATCTGTGGCAAGACTTGAAAGTTGCTGTTCACAGACGCTCTCCATCCAATCTGACAGAGCTTGAGATATTTTGCACAAAAGAAGAATGGGCAAAAATGTCCCTCTCTAGATGTGCAAAGCTGGTAGAGACATGCCCAAAAAGAATTCCAGCTGTAATTGCAGAGAAAGGGGGTTCTACAAAGTATTGATGATTGTAACAAAATGTGGGAAAATTTCAAGGGGTATGAATACTTTTTCAAAGCACTGTTGACTTTTCTACTCAGGCTGCAGTTACTTGCTACAGAAAAGGATCTGTGAATGCACACCTCTTGGTTTTTGCTGCACCTGGATGATTTAACAGATTGAAAAAGCTTTTTCAAGTTTTTATTTTATTTTTTATTTATTTTTTATTTTATAGAATAAATCAGAAATTCTCATACAATGTCTTTCCATGTAGCTTACCTGGACCTGTAGTTTGAAATTCAGAAATGCAAACAAGGTTTGAAGAGCAGGTTACATTGTTACCGATGCATGAGGGATCTGAGTTTACACACTCCGTGCAGATGAGGGCGTAACCTGCAATGCGAGAAGATACATTGTTACCGACATTCGGAGTATTAACCCCTTTCTGACCAGAGCAAATGTAAGCCCTTGTACACACGGGTCGGACATTCCGACAACAAAATCCGTCGGATTTTGTCCGACGGATTTTGTCCGAAACTGGTGTTGCATACACACGGTCGGACAAAGTTGTCGGAAAATCCGATCGTTCGGAACGTGATGACGTTATTTCATTACGACGGGACTACGTTCAGGTTAGTAGCCAATAGCTTTGGTCTCGTAATTTGATCTGAGCATGCGTGGCACTTTGTCCGATCGGAATTCTCTACACACAATCGGACAAAGTCCGATCGGATCATGTTGTCAGAAAATTTTATAGCCCAGCTCTAAAACTTTGTCGGTCGGATACTCAGACGGAAACAGTCTGATGGAGCCCACACACTGTCGGATTATCCGACAACACGGTCCGATCGGACATTTTCCGTCAGAATGTCTGACCGAGTGTACAAGGGCTAACAGCCTCTGGGAGCATCAGTTAAGTTGTACCCAAACCCAAAAATATTATATGTATGTATGTATATATATATATATATATATATATATATATATATATATATATGAAAAACGATGGGACTCGTTCTTACAATGCAAAAATCTTAATTGAATCCAATTTTCAGAAATATATATATCTCTATACGTATGTGTGTGTATATAATATATATATATATATATATATCAAACTTTGGGCCAGTTACCTCCTCCTCTTATCACTTGAAGTTTAAGCTGATGAGTTTATCAAGTGCAAAGAATTGGTTGGTGAAACTGTGAACAAGTATAGATCCGATCTTGAAATGAAAAAGAGGAATAAATTCGACCGTGATATTGAGGACTACGAGAGGAACCAAGTATATAGATGGCCACGTCCTTACAATCGACGTGGTCGAACAGATACCCCCCCAGGACTGGCCATACAGTCCGCCCGTGTGTACGCGGCTTTAGTAAACGAGAGGACATTGTTTGTAAACCTGCTGATAAAGGCGGTTCCCTTCCGTGGTAATTATGGACTCTACAATGTATTAATTAGAGGTGACTCGCCAGCTGGGTGACCTGGTCTGTATACAAAAAAGTTGCCACGGACCCCACATGGAGAATCAGGAAACAACTTGAGAATGTCTTACAGCCTGCCCTAAAAAATGGGTTGATTTCTCGCAATCTTTTAGATTTTTTTTATTTCCATCTCACACTCGGATTCCGGTGTTGTATATGTTACCGAAAATCCATAAAGATTATCGGTTCCCTCCAGGACGCCCGATTGTGTCGGGGAGGGACTCTATTTTTGTCCCGGCGGCACAATTATTAGATAAAATTTTGTCCCCTCTAGTGAAAAACACGATAGCATACATTAGAGATACACAACATTTTCTATCAAAGATTAAACAAGTATCTACATGTCAGGGAGGAGAGATCCTTGTAACATGGGACGTGACTAGTCTATACACGTCCATACCACATCAAGCTGGGATCAATGCAGCGATAGGGCTCATTAGAAGTAGTGGTTTATATTCGGATGTGCAGATTACCCTGTTTGAGAGCCTATTGCATATTGTGTTACATAACAATTATTTTCTCTTCAAAGACCAGTTTTTTATTCAACACACCGGGGGGTTGCGATGGGCTCTAATGTTGCCCCTCCATATGCCTGTGGTTTTATGAACGAACTTGAATGTAAATATATTTTTGAAAACATATTCAACACACTAGGGGGTTGCAATGGGCTCTAATGTTGCCCCGCCATATGCCTGTGGTTTTATGAACGAACTTGAATGTAAATATATTTTTGAAAACATATTCAACACACTAGGGGGTTGCAATGGGCTCTAATGTTGCCCCGCCATATGCCTGTGCTTTTATGAACGAACTTGAATGTAAATATATTTTTGAAAACAAATTGTTCTTGCAACATTGCGCCACCTGGTGACGGTATATAGACGATGTATTTGTCATATGGCGGGGTAACATTGAATCCCTGATGCTTTTTGATGAGATGATCAATGGGTGCTTCCCTGGTATTCAGTTTAAGATCAATATTGGTGGGGATTCCATTCCCTTTTTGGACACCCGGATCTATATTGATCAAGGTCAAATTGAGTCTGACTTATATGTGAAGCCAACAGATATAAATCAGTTTTTGATGTTTAACAGTTATCACCCACCACATGTTTTCAAATCTATTGTGAGAAGCTAATTATCTAGGGTTAAACGTATTGTCAGTAATGAGATAGTGAGGAGGCAAAGATTACAGGAGATGTGTCAGAAATTTTTGGAAAGGGGTTATCCCGATGAGCTGATTAACCACTTCCTGACCGGCGCACGCCGATGTATGTCAGCAGAATGGCACAGGCAGGCATATTGGCATACAGGTACGTCCAATCTTAAATGCCGCCCTGCCATCGCGAGCGTGCTGCCAGCGGTGCGCTCGCATGCCGGTCGGGACCCCTGTGAGTCCGGTTGTGGGTCCCGCGGACTTGATCGCCGCGGGCATACCCGCGATCGTCTCACTGGATGGCTGAACTGGGAGATGCCATTGTAAACAGCATCTCCCCGTTCTGCCTAGCAACAAGTGACGCTGATCTCTGCTCCATGTGATTGGAGTAGAGATCAGTGTTCACTAAAAGAAAGCCCAGCCCCCAACAGTTAGTAACACGCCCCTAGGACACACTACACTGCCACCCCCTGGTTAACCCCTTCACTGCCAGTGTCAT